>NC_142073.1:3293796-3605463 GCF_059756535.1 Pantherophis guttatus | reverse complement strand
CTGAGCAAAACCAGCTTCCGGGTTTTGACAAGCCTGAGAATGTCCCAATTAAAGAGGAGCATTTGAGCATGTACAAAGTTTTCCACCTCTTGAATGTTATTTAAGGACTTCATCTTTTTTTTTAAAAAAATAATAACATTCCCAGGAAGAGATTTGGGAATAAAATAAATCCCCTTCTTCCTTTATGGATTTTCCATTCTGGTTTTAGCCTAATATTTGACAGATAACATTTTGAGTTTGCGTCATGCAGCTGTTACACAGTAAGCAGTGGCCATAAGAAAGCACTTTATTTGGAATGTAGTGAATGGCTGCCAAGAGTAACTTAGTGTATATTGTAGGATTCTTGTAAGGTACAATATAACAAATTATGGTTCGTTACACAGTCAACCATGTGTTTAGACTGGAACTGGTGTTTTTATCCAGCTATCAAGTCCTTCCCAAGGACCTAGGTAGGCAGATTTTGATGTTTGAAGGTGCTAGAGGTCTCGTTGCAGGATGTAAGCTATTCTTAAAGCTGCCTTTTGCAATTGACTGATGGTGATTTTTGTCAATACCAATGGTGTTCAAATGGTGCTTCTTTTCGGATTGGTACCAGCCTTGCTTTCCTTTGCCATAGTCGTTCTATTTCTTTTTGTTGATGTTGTTGTTTTTAAAATAATTTTTATTAAACAGTTTGTCTTTAAAAACAACACAAAAAACAATCACACTTATATAAAAACAAAACATGTTAAGACATAACATATTGAACATTACATAACCTTAATGGTAATTTTACAGCATTTCGTATCGATTTACGTATCTATTCTATTCCGTCGTTCTATTTCCATTTGCAGGTTTTTCTATTTTATGATTATGGTTTGTCACACAGTCAGCCAGGTGTTCAGATGGGGTTTGGCATTTTTGTCTACCTACTGAGTCCTTCTCAAGGTGTTGGGATAGGCAGATGTGGATGTCTGATGACGTTGAAGGTCTCGTCTCAGGATGTAAGCTATTCCAAGCCGGCCTGCCTTTTGCAATTGACTGATGGTGAATTTGTCAATGCCAATGGTATTCAAGTGGTGCTCCAGTTGTTTTGGGATTACACCCAAGGAGTCTATGATGATTGGTACTATCTTTGCTTTTGTTAGCTACAGTAATTCTATTTCTATTTGCAGGTCTTTGTATATTGATATCTTTTCCATTGTTGTTATTATTATTATTATTATCAAATTTATTTGCCGCCCATCTCACGATTGAAGCTGAGTTTGAGCAATTCTTGCTGTTTGTTTGATGTGTGTCTCACCTCCTCACCCAAAAAAAAGATTCCTGCACTGAAAACAAATCAAATGCAATTTGTATTTATTTATGTATTTACGTAGTTATATGCCTCTACAATCATATAGACTCAGGTGGCTTGTTCATAAATTATGTATTTATGCCAAATGAATTCAGAATCCCCTCCCAATCCCCTTCTTCTCTAAAGAATCCAGATGTTAGATCACCGAAGCGATTATCATCAATTGTATCCATCAGTACTAGCTACTGAATAGCCCGTTGTCTTCCTTTAAAGCTTCTCTTTCCTTAAGGGACAGAGAATGAACATGAAAACAATCACGGCCAGTCTAGCATTGAACTTCTCTGCATAATTACATCCAACACTTGGAGAACACAAAATGCACAAGGCATGACAGAATGGTCAACAACATGCCAGCTCCTCTCCAGGAATGGAGAAGATACGTAGAAATCAAAAGTGGCTGATGAGTTTAGCATCTCCTTTCTCCCCAAAGATGCTCGATGGTCAGAACGCCAGGTGACATTTGCATTTTTTAATTTTGGCAAAGTGGTTTTATTGCCCTTCCTTTCTCTATAAACACACAGCAAGATTCTGGATTTAATTTGGATGGTTGTAACTTGCCGATGGAGGGAGGAAAAAGAAGGATGTGTCTGTAAGATAGGAAGGGAAAAAAAAATAAAAAGCAAGATCTTCCTTGTGACTGGTAATATTCTGAAAACAGAATAACAGAGTTGGAAGGGACCTTGGAGGTCTTCTAGTCCAACCCCCTGCGCAAGCAGGAGATCTTATATCATTTCAGATAAGTGTCAGTCCAGTCTCTTGTCCCAAAGGTGCTTTTTCAAGAGGCAACAGGACTTTCTGATTTTTCTTTGAATTCTAAGAAAAACCAGAAGGTCCAGTTGCCTCTTGAAAAAGCACCTTTGGGACAACCATGACCTGGAGGACTGAGAATCTCCATAGACGTGTCCAGTCTCTTCTTAAAAGCCTTTACATACCCACAATTTCTGTTACTTGTCCCAGCTTCTGCCAACCTAGCAGTTCGAAAGCACGTAACAAATGCAAGTAGAAAAATAGGGACCACTTTTGGTGGGAAGGTAACAGTGTTCCATGCACCTTTGGCATTTAATCATGCCGGCCATATGATCACGGAGATGTCTTCGGACAGCACTGGCTCTTCAGCTCTGAAACGGGGATGAGCACCACCCTCTAGAGTCGGGAACAACTAGCACATATGTGTGAGGGGAACCTTTACCTTTACCTTATTCAGTAGTGGGTTTCAAATCCCGGCACTACCAGTTCGCTATCGGTAGCGCAAGGGCGTGCTCGCTCACTTCGCGAACGTGTGATGCTTCTGCACATGTGTAGAGCATTTTTGATGATGTCTGGGCGGGTGGGTGACGTCTCCTGCTGCCGCCACTACCGGTTTGCCCAAAACGGGCTGAAACAGGAGCAACCCACGACTGATTCTATTACTATCCAGAGCAGTTAGGTCCATGAATTGCAACTGACAGTTTCACTGATTCAGTCTAGGAAAGATTTAGAACCCCAGCCAAGATTAAGTTTATCACAGCTTGATTTTCGCCATGTTCATGTCAATTTTCTGCATCTTTTCACCAGGCCTCAGTGGTGACCTGTGGTGTCAGATATGAAACAGATCTTCTCCCACAAGATCCCACACCATTATAGACTGTTTCTTGGTAGCCATCCAGGATGGGCATGAGAACAGATGAAGATGGATAGTGAGTGACAGGCATGGCCATTAATATTCATCTTTGAAACCAGCCAGAGGAGCAGTCCGTAGGTGAAACATCTGCCAAACTTTGAGGAAAGCTGCAAACATTTTGATAGCATATATATATATAGAGCTATAGCATATATATATATATATATATATATATATATATATATATATATATATATATATATATATAGCTATAGAAGGACACAGGATCTCCCAAGTCCATGCCCTAAAACATTTCGATCTAAGTTATTTCTGTTCCTCAGCTTTAGAACTCTTGATACAGTCCTTCCTTCTCTCTCTCTCTCTCTCTCTCTCTCTCTCCTCTTTCTTTTTTCTTTTTAAAAAAATCTTGCCCAAAGCTATTCATATAGTTCGTAAAAATAAGATTCAGCTAGTAATCCAACAAGTATTGCCTTTGAATTCGCCTCCCTATAATTTTCTCCAGTAGACTATGGTCTATTGTTGAAGACCTAGATAGATTTCATGTGTTTTGCTAGAGGAGGTATTAGGATCATATTAAGTCTGCTCGCGTAATTGCTTTGGTTGCTTAAATGATGGCTTACAGGAGACACACACACACACACACACACACAAAAAGGCAGCTATAATGTTATCTGTTCCTTAACTTTATAACAAGGGCTGTGCGTCTCTAGTACAGAGGATAGCTGACTCAGGATTCTGAAACTCCAGAGACAATGATAGCCTTTAGCCTAACTGTATGGTGCTAAACCCATGGTTACAGTGACTCTCAATTTGATTGAGTCTTCCAATAAAAGGCAAATAAGGGCTTGAGACAAAGAGGTTCAGAGTAGAAATGTTACTGCCAGCCTGACAGTGGTTAATAAGATGGATTTATCTTCCACCTCCGCTGACCTTTCCTGAGTCCATCTGGTCTAATATTGTCACCACTGGCTCCAGAGCCAGGGTGATTTTCCCAGCTCTGCTTGGACATAGACAGATCTGAAAACCAGGATAGCAGTCAGACACCACAAAGGTTTTATCACTGAGCAAGAATCTTGCCAAGAAAGAGTGCAGCAAAGAGCAAAAAAGATAATTAGGAAACTGGAGGCTAAAACATACGAAGAACGGTTGCAGGAATTGGGTTATGTCTACTCTAATGAAAAGAAGGACTAGGGTTGACATGATAGCAGTGTTCCTATATCTAAGGGGCTGCCACAAACAAGAGGGAGCCAAGCTATTCTCCAAAGCACTTGAGGGCAGGACAAGACGCAATGGGTGGAAACTGATCAAGGAGAGAACCGACCTAGAATTAAAGAAAAATTTCCTGACAGTGACAATAATTAATCAGAGGTTGTCTCCAGAAGTTGTGGGTGCCTACAGAGGTTTTTAAGAGATTGGACAACCATTTGTCTGACATGGCATAGGGCTGTGATGCCGAACCTATGGCACAGGTGCCACAGGTGGCACACAGAGCGATATCTGTGGGCATGCGAGCGTTGCCCTACCTAAGTCCAGCACGCCACCTGATTTTTGGGCCTTCCGGGGCCACTGGAAGTTGGGAAATGGGCTGTTTCCAGGCCTCCGGGGGGGAGCTGTTTTCGCCTTCCCCAGGCTCCTAGAAAGGCTCTGGAGCTTGGGGAGGGAAAAAAATGGGCCTACCATGCCCACTGTGCCACCGCGTGCCAAAAGCGGGGTGAGAACGGGGGAGTCATGTGTGCATGCATGGGGAGATGGGGCACATTGAATTATGGGTGTGGGTACACACGCATGCAATCCCCCCCCCACTACCTCCGCTTTTGGCACGCGATGGCAAAAAGGTTAGCCATCACTGGTATAGGGTTTCCTGCCTGTTTTGGGGAAGGAAAAAGTGGGTGTGACCTTTATCGCTAGATCTCTGACTTCCTTCTGACTTTTCTCTCATTTACTCTCTCATTTATTTATTTGTTTATTTATTAAATGTATACTCCATCCATCTTAGACCAAGTGACTTTTTGAAAAGTATGAAATATCAAGAAAACTGAATTGCATTCTAGATTGACTTCCTTTATGGGTCCACAGTAGGAACTCAATATTCAATGGGTGATCCATTTGTGCTTGTGTGTGAGAGAGAGATGTTCACAAAATATCAATTATATACATTGAATGCACTTGGTGCCTGGTGATAAATTATGTGAAATCCACAATTATAATCCTCTTAAGTCAATTTGATCAGGCATTACAGCTCTGGCGTATGTATTTAGTAAAAAGTCAATTGGCTTGATTGTTTCTCTTCAATTGGAGAAACATTTGTGTGGGATTTTGTTGCTAAAGAAAGCATTTTCTGACATCTGCCTTAAGCTCATTGACCTAATTATGAGTCCCTTCCATTCACAAGCTCTCCGGGATTCATCTCCCAATCTTTGAAAACAAGCTAGCTGAGAACACTTTGGGAGGTTGTCCTTGTTAGATACTACCAAATTTCTGGAGCTTTACCCTCTTATTTTGTTCCTCCAAAAATTTTCAGCAGTCCCCTTTATCATTTTTTTTTCCTGCATGTTTTATCTCTGTCGATATAGGAGAAGAGAAGGCAGAGCTTGGAGGCAGAGTTAAGTGTGTGATCAGTTTAGAATCTTTGCGTTGCCACAAATGGTCAAAGTTCCCTCTTGAATTCCATTGACCCTTATCTGATGCCAATGTCGTGTAGAACTTTAGTTGGCCAGATTCTTTTGTATTGGCTTGAATAAATCTTCTATACTGCAACATAACCGCTGGTCCTGACTCTGTGCTCCTGATGGTCTCTCTTTAAATTTTAACCCAACTTCTCATTGCAACTGTATTTGTCTCCTTCTCAACCCTGAAGCTGGTCTGACTTGAGGCCATCTTGGAGGCTTCAGCGTTGTCACAATGGTGCTGAGGGATAGGGAGGGGGGAATAGAGACAGTTGGAGTTTTGTAGTCAAAACAAAATAGTTTCCCCTTAGAACCAAGGATGTTCCCACAGGTGGCTGAAGAGAGGAGGAGTGAAGTTTCCAAGCAACCAGACAGCACCCTGATTGGACCATGTGATGGATCATTTGGGGAAGGGAGAAAAACTTTTATGTTTAATTAGGTCAAAACTTCTGGAACCTTCAGAGTTGGTTTTCACCAGTTTTTGCCAATATGATATGCCCAATAAACCTGTTATTTGAGGAACCTGCTTGCCTCCAAGTTCTTGTTGCTATGTGTGTATTACTTGGAACCCTGACACTCATAATTGCAAAAGGGCCAACTCTTATTAAGACTAGTGGAAGCAACCATATAAATTCAATTAGTACCTCATGGGAATTACTCCTATAACACTTTCATGGATCAATGAGATCTCTAATATAGCTACTTACTTTGAGGTAGTTGAGCGGGTTGTTTTTTTCATTCTTCTTGGAACGCTGATGAATCTACACCAGGAATATCAAGACTTGTTTCTAAATGCATGGAAGTCTTTCATGATTTGTTATTCCAGGCATGGATTTTTGGAGCATAGGGGCATTGTTCCTGAGAATATTCAATATTCAGTAATTTAATTGGAGCCTGTTTCTCCTGGAGAGCTTCGTGTTCTACTGGCTTTGCTTGCTGTTTTGGGATGGAGCTTTGGCCTGCTAGAAAACAACAACAACCTAATAGTCAGTCATAAATATTGACAAGGACGTTATGGTTCAGTAACAAATCCTATTAATTAGCTAATACACCCATTTATTTAAAGCATTTATATCCTGCTGGCCCTACAGAGCAACTAATGGGGACTGAATCAAAGAAACTTGACCTACAGTGTCCCTACATAACAAAGAGTTCAAGCAGCCTGTATATCAAGATAAGAGAACAAAGACCAGGCAGAATGAAAAGTGGCCAATAGAATAAAAGTTTAGCTTTAAACCTAAAATCCTAGGCGGGAAGGTTGAAGGGATGGAATAAATTTAGCCTAAAGAAGAAAAGATGGAGGCATAGTTGGTAGTCTGCATGAGAGAATAAAAGATAAAATAAAAGCCATTTCAAAAATCAGAAAGATTTAAACGCTAGAGAAGGAAGGATTGTGCCGGGCTAAGAAAAAGGAAAAGAGATGTTAAACTATTCAAGAGAATTTTTCTCTGAACGCAGAATGACATTTTTAACAATAAATTGATGGAAATTGGTGGGATTATTAGACATTTATAAGCAGAAGGGAACGATTTCTAATGGGGTGGAGGGGAAGTCTGGCTTGTACTTACTTTAATACAAGTAGGACGAGAATTGTCTAGTCTTTGGTAGCCAAAACTCAGAAGGAGACAGGTATTTTCAGAAGTAAACCAGACAGGAAACACAACTAGGTGAGTTAATCTACTTTATGGTAAGACAGGGATGCAGTGGCTCAGCGGCTACGACGCTGAGCTTGTTAATCGAAAGGTCGGCAGTTCAGCAGTTTGAATCCCTAGTGCCGCCTAATGGGTGAGCTCCCATTACTTGTTCCAGCTTCTGCCAACCTAGCAGTTCGAAAGCAGGTAAAAAATGCAGGTAGAAAAATAGGGACCACCTTTGGTGAGAAGATAACAGTGTTTTGTGCGCCTTTGGCGTTGAGTCATGCCAACCACATGACCATGGAGACGTCTTCGGACAGCGCTGGCTCTTCGGCTTTGAAATGGAGATGAGCACCAACTCCTAGAGTTGGGAACGACTAGCACATATGTGCGAGGGGAACCTTTACCTTTACCTTTAAGATTACTATAACAGAAAGTATAAACTTCCTGCTGCCATTTTTAACTGGTTGCCGCATCATAAATTTCTTCCTCTGGCTGTTAAGCAACTGAGGGCTTCGGCCTCTCTTCTCCGATGGTTTCCTAGGCAGCATCGTTTTCCTTCATTCCCCAGGGCCATCCACACGTTTCACTGCAGTTATGCATCTGAAGATATTCACTGCAGCTCAAAACAGCTTTGCTTTTTAAGAACACCAGGTAGATAAATGAATGCTACCCATCCAGAATTTTAATACAAGTGTGTGTGTATATTGCAAGTAGTCCTTGCTTAATGACTGGTTGCTTAGTGACTATTCGAAGTTACAAAAAACCTTCAAAACGATTCTTATGACCTGATTTCAAAGTTAGAGAGAGAGAGAGAGAGGGGGAGGGAGGGAGGGGGGGAGGGAGAGAGAGAATGGACAGATGATAGATAGCTGGATGGATGGACGGACGGACAGAGAGATGATAGATGATAGATAGATAGATAGATAGATAGATAGATAGATAGATGATAGACAGACAGACAGACAGACAGACAGACAGACAGACAGACAGACAGACAGACATATGATGGATGGATGTCTAGATCCAGATATTTATTTATTAGTCATATTTCTATGCCGCTCACTCTCTGAGGACTCAGGGGGGCTTACGTCAAAGACAGTATACTAAATAGCATATTGCCCCCTAATAATCTGGGTCCTCATTTTACCCACCTTGGAAGGATGGAAGGCTGGGTCAACCTTGAGCCACTGAGATTTGATCCGCTGATCTGCTGAACTAGCAGTCAGCTGAAGTAGCTGCAGTGCTGCACTCTAACCACTGCACCACCTCGGCTCAATTAGTCTCAATTAGATGGAGACTCATATGATTGCATTTTGGGCCTTAGCAACCAGGTTGCAATTTGCCGTGTCCTGCAGCCACGTAACCACAATTTTTTGCATTTTTTTGCAAGTTACCAACATTTATTTCTGGTTTTCAGCAAAATGAATTTGTTTAACGACCACTGCATTTGCTTAATGATTGTGGCGTTCATTTAACAACTGCAGAGTTTTGGTTAACAATCACCACAGAATATGTGGTAAAAGTAGGTATGTTCCCACTTAACACCACTACAACTGGTGGTCATAAAGACGAGGATTTATGAGAAGTGTGACTACCTATATGTAAGAGAGAAAAATCAAAATACAGTTTTGGAGAGAATGTGTCTTTTAAAAGGTATCAATTACTTGGGAGAAGCTGTTAAGTAGAAAATGATTGGGAGGTTATCTGTGTTGTAAAATAATCTTATTTTTCTATTCCATTCCTAACTCTGATCAGTAAAAAAAAAAGAAAAAAACGACAGTGTGTTTAATCAGCTTTCAATGCCGGGGCAATTACCTGTCATTTAAAGCAGATTACAAAGGTGGAATTAACTTTGATGGGTAGAGGGACAACAATATTTCAAACGGAAGTCCAAAAAGAGCACAATGTGTAATTACTTCACAGAATAGGATAAGCAGTAGTATCATCCAATCAGTGTTTTTTTAGCTGCCTGAAAACAAAGGTAACATGACTTCACTTTCAGGTATATCTATGGAGATTCTCCGTCATCCAAGTCATGGTTGCTTTTTCGAAAGGCAACTGGACTTCATTTTTCCAAAAGCAAAGTCCACTTGCCTTTCGAAAAAGCACCTTTGAAAAGATCGCCTTTCAGGAATATCATTCACAACCTCAAGACACTTTAGCTCAAAACATAATTGAATTGAACAATTTCCTTAGATGGAAAGAAGGATCAAGAGAAGAGGACAATCAGAAACAACTAGCTGAGGACTGGAGGCTAAAACATATAAAGAACATGAGCTGAAAAAGCTTCTTGGATGAGAAGCCAAACGTCTTCAAAGAAAAACCAGAAAGTCCAGTTGCCTCTTGAAAAAGCATCTGTGGGGCATATAAAGAACAGTTCCTGGAATTGGGTATGTCTAGTTTAATGAAAAGAAGACTGACATGATAGCAGTCTTCCAATATTTGAGGGGCTGCCCCAAAGAAGAGGAAGTCAAGCTATTCTCCAAAATACCGAAAGGACAAGAAGCAATGGATGGAAGCTAATCAAGGAGAGAAGCAACCTAGAACTAAGGAGAAACTTCCTTACAGTTAAACAATTAATCACTGGAATGATTTGCCTCCAAAAGTTGTGGGTGCTCCAATACTGAAGATTTTTAAGCAGAGATTGGAGAGTCATTTGTCTGAAATGGTATAAGGGGTTGGACTAGAAGACCTCCAAGGTCCCGTCCAACTCTGGTTGTTTTGTTAGCCACCACTGCCCTCACCTTCGTGAAGATCCCAATCCAGGACCAGGTTCTTCAAACATTGAGTGGGGAACAAGAGAGCTCAGTGCCTTCAGAAGTTGTGGGTGCTTCAAAACTGGAGCCTTTTAAGAAGATCCTGGACATCCATTTGTCTGGAACGGTATAGGGCTGTGATGGCGAACCAATGGCACATGTGCCAGAGGTGGCACGTAGTGCCCTCTCTGATGGCACATGAGCTGTTGCCCCAGTTCAGCTCTGCTGCACATGCGCGCACGTCTCCCACTGGCCTGCTTGTCTTTGGGTCTCTGTCGCGCACGGACAAGGGGTGGGGTGCGTGCTGGGTGGCAGCATGCGCAGGGGGCAGGGCCCAAGCAGGGGGTATGCATGCACTGAGCGCATGTAGGGGCTGCATGGGGGTCGCACCCACATTGCATTTTGGGGGTTCGGGCATGAGCGCACGTTTTGGGCACTCAGTCCGGAAAAGGTTAGCCATCACTGGTATGGGGTTTCCTGCCTGAGCAGGGGGTTGGATTAGAAGACCTCCAAGGTCCCTTCCAACTCGGTTAAAAAGCAACTTCATCTCCTTTGACTGATTCAGGCCACTGACCTGTGTCACTCACTCCTTTGCCTTCCCCCCTTCCCCAAGCCCTCCGGTTTTACAAGGAGCCTTTCTCAGTCCTTTGTCGAGGTCTAACTTCAGTGGCAGCAGCTGATTTCCATAGCCTACAAGGATTGAGCAAAAGAGACAGGGAGTTTAACCTGCCAGTTTGGCATTAATTTTGTTTTATGTTGCTTTGCGAGGATTGCACTAAAGATTTAAATTGCTGTGTAATAAAACCGGGTATATTCTTTTATTCTTGGGTAGGGCTGGGGAAGAACATTACCAAACTTGACATTTAGGATGAATCAACCAATTTGGGAGTCCTATGAAGGCGAATAATGCATTTTTCTAAGCTATATTTGTTATATTTGTATTTTAATATCTCTCTGTCTCTCTGTCTGTTTGTCTGTCTATCTCTCTTTCTCTCTCTCTCTCTCTGTCTTTGTCTCTCTTTGTCTCTCTGTCTCTGTCTCTCTCTCTCTGTCTGTCTCTCTTTCTCTCTCCCTTTGTCTTTGTATCTCTCTCTGTGTGTGTGTCTCTCTCTGTGTGTCTCTTTCTCTGTCTGTCTGTCTGTCTCTTTCTCTCTCTCTGTCTGTCTCTCTCTCTGTCTCTCTGTCTGTCTCTCTCTCTCTTTCTCTCTCTCTCTGTCTGTCTGTCTCTCTGTGTCTCTTTCTGTCTCTCTGTCTCTTTCTCTCTCTCTCTCTCTGCCTCTGTCTCTCTCTCTGTCTCTCTGTCTCTTTCTGTCTCTCTCTCTGTCTCTCTCTGTCTCTTTAATATTTGATGTTTTGAGAAACATTTCTGCAGAACTAATAATATCTTAAGCAGTTCTGTTTTATTATTATTATTTTTTTAAAAAGACAGTTTTTAAAGCAGTTCTGTTATAGGCTCCGTTTTCTGTTCAAATTATATCAATCTTGCGAGTTTTGATCTCAACAGTGGAAATATATGGTTTCTCAGATTTGAAGGATTCTTCCCAATCCCTCAATTTTATAAGAAGGTGGGGAGGAGCAGGCCCAGTCAGGCCAGGGCCTTTCAAGATTGGGACAGCTTGCAAGAAGAGGCAGGAAGGGGCAGGATGAACAAGAGAGGCTAAGCAGTGAACATGGGAGACAGAGCTCAGGTGATGAGCAATGACTGCCCCCTCCTGATCCTTGAGCACAGAGAGTGGAGAGAAGGCGAGAACAGCACAGGCTGATCCGACTACTCGGGAGGATAGCGCCCCGCCCCTCTTCACAAGGCACACCTGGGGACTGAGCCACAAGGAGACACTGTGGAGAGGGGCATTTGTCAGGAACAAATGCTGGACTCATTCAGTGTTGTGTGCTGTTGCTGAAGTTGGACGTTCCCTGGATTAATTGCCTTGTTCTTTTGCTCCCTGGACTCCTTGACTTACTCCCTTGCCCTGCTGGATTTCTCACTTTGCAGCCATTGTGCTCACAGCATTGTGCTGGGCTAATTGCAGCCAGAGGCTGCTGGAGGTGTGGGTATGTGTGTGTGTTATCACTTTGCTCTGGGACCTGCCAGAAACATGGGAGCATTTGGGGGAAAGTTGGAGCAGTAAAGGGGTGGTTTGAACTATCAGCTGCCTGTATTGCCTCTGTGCCGTGCCTCGAGTCATCACACTAAGTCATTTTTTGCCAGTGCCTGTTGTAACTTTGAACATCGAAGGTAAGGCAAGGACTAGCTATAAAAAAATTGAGCTAGGACTGCCATCATAAAAGAACTGATACAGCTGGGTCCTTGAAATTAGAATTAAAATTAGAATGTCCCATTTAAAGTAATTTTGAACCTAACATGAAAAGCAGTATTTTTTCCTTTCTTTCTTTCTTTTCTTTCTTTTTTGGATCCACATTTTAGCAAACATTTTAGAAAAGGCAGACACCCTTGTTTTCAAAGCAGCATTATCTGGTCCTATTATGTAAAAGATGATTCTTCATTCTATTCCTCTTCTCACTGAGATATTAATCAGTACCTAATCTTTCTCGTTCCTTTTCTTTCTTTCTTTTTTTTAAAAAAATCTGAAATGAGTTTCTGCATGTAATTTAATTTGTCATTGCTGCTTTTTTTTTTTTTTTTTTTTTGGGTACCCTCCCTCCTTCCAATAGTGGTTAGTTAGGCAGTTGGGCTCTCCAAGGCTCACAATCAGGATATAATGATGATAGCTTCATCCTCTTTCGGTTGTTTGTTCCAGAAAATACTAATCACAGGAATTAATAAGACATTAACATACAAATGTGCTTATTCTGTTTCTTCACTGGATGATTAGGCAGCCCTCAAGCCTTGGAGGAGCTGCTTCATTTTTTATGAGAATGCAAAGTCTTGTTAATGAGGACAAGTTGCAAGAGATACTTGGAGACTTCAAAAGAGGTCTTTCCAACTAATAGAGATTTAGCTGCCCCATCCCTTCCTGTTACTAATCTCCAGTCATTCAACTGCAACTGGAGAATAAAAGTGGACTCTGATATACTTAGAGATCTTCGTAGAAGTTAGGATTCTGCATTATTAGGATCCTGGCTTATAGAAATAGAATAACAGAGTTGGAAGGGACCTTGGAGGTCTTCTAGTCCAACCCCCTGCCTAGGCAGGAAACCTTACACCACTTCAGACGAATGGTTATCCAACATCTTCTTAAAAACTTCCAGTGTTGGAGCATTCACAACTTCTGGAGGCAAGTTGTTCCACTGATACACAGAGCTGAACTCATGTTCAAAGAAGAGGGAGATCAACCTATTCTCCAAAGTATCTGAAGGCAGGACAAGAAGCAATGGATGGAAACGAATCAAGGAGAGAACCAATTCTATTCCAGCTAGTGCAAGAATATCTCCAGAATGTACCACCAGCTGAATGTAGTGTGAACATTGGGAGAAAAATGGATCATCCTTGTTGTTTCCCAATCGGAGGTCACCATAGGTTGACCTTCATTCTTGAACAAAGCTAGGTTAGGTTCTAGACTCAACCTTAATTAGACTTACTGCAATCAACCATTGGGTTGATGCATTACATCAAATTGTATGGTAGCTTGTTTCATTTTGGTTTATTGTGTTATGTCAACAGCCTAAGCCAAAATGAACTATCGAGGTCTGTAAACTATAGTCTGTGTTGGTGTCACATGTTTTTTATGGTTATGCATAAAACAAAATTGGCTTGGTAGAATATGTGAATCCCATCTCTTGGGTTTAATTTGGCTTTAGTGAATAATTTGGGGCTAATTTTGTAGAGGGTATCCTAACCATTTATGTCTCTGGATTTAATCTATGTGATTCTAGACTGAACTCTTCCTTCTAAAGTTGCTGAAAGAATCAAGTTTTTTTTAATGCTTTATTTTTTTTCAATATGGGAGACGATAGTAAAGGAGATAAGGACTTTTGCTACCCCAGAGTTAAAATGGTTTCACAAATAAGATACATCAAGTCACACAGCTGATGTTGCTTTGTTTTCCCAACTAGTTGTCTTTACTTCATATAGGGGTGCATTTGTTTACTTACTGATTTCGAGTTTTCTAAGTAATCCTCTATTTTTATTTTCAGTGAGCCTCTCGTAATAATAACCAATATTCACATTTGATAAATGGCTAAAAGAGGCATGAAGGAGGCATCTAGGCAAGCTTCTGTTTCTCAAAGGAACTAGGTCTTGGAAGGTTCAGGACTGTTCTTTAAGCAGCACTGATGTTTTTTTTAACCTGACCAACAAATCTATTTATGTATGCATGGCATCTCCTCCCAAGCACTTGGTTCATCGCACGTCTTTAAAGACAAGGCTAATGAAGTGCCCCAATATTTCATCAAATTTTGAGTAACACCTTTTTAATCATTCCACTACCTGAACGAACAGACCTCTCCATATTTCTTGACAAGCCAGAGTATCCATGGCAACCTCCACAATTAATTTTCTCTTGCTGGGGATGCTTTTAAATGCTCCTGAAATTCAAAGTCAAAGAGCAAACCTGAGCAGAAGAAACCGTTAAAGAGTGAGTGACAGGGACATCAGGTGGGTGGGTGGAAGAGAAAGGACTTTCCCCTCCTTCCTTTACAGGAAGTTCAGGCTCCGCCATCAAATGCAAGATTGTATGTACATGTGTTGGGAATGAATGTGTGTGTGAGAGTTTGATGGGTTGTCTCTTCCTCGGATGAAAATAGCCAACAATTTTTGTTCATTTCTTCTCTGTGGATTGAGTCAACAGACTCAATCTTAAAGACCTGTTGACTCTTCGGAATTTACCCTCACCAAGAAAAGAAGAATTAATCAAGGAGAGAACCAACCTAGAAATAAAGAGAAATTTCCTGACATAATAGTTAATCAGTGGAACAACTTGCCTCCAGAAGTTGTGGATATTCCATCACTGCAGGTTTTCAAGAAGAGATTGGACAACAATTTGTCTAGAATGGTAGAGGGTCTCTTGCTTGAGCAGAGGGTTGACTAGAACAGCGGTCACCAACTGGTGGTCTGTGGACCACTGGTGGTCTGCAAGAAAATTTTGGTGGTCTGCAGAAAAATTATTTGCATTTTTTATATTGCACTAAATCAGAGACCCTCAAACTACGGCCCCTGAGATGGATATGTGCAATGAATTTTGTGTTGCTGCAGAGAGTTTCCCCTTTCGGGGTCTTTTTGTGTGCGTTGGAGGAGGGCAGAAATTCCGACTTGTGGTCTGCTTCAGCCTCCTGGTGCTGGGCTTTGGGTGAAGGCTGGAGGGAAGAGCCGCTGGTGGCGAAGAGCCGGAGGGCCTCGTTCCAGTGGGACTGCATCATGGCCTGGAACTGGCTGACCATCTCAGCCCGCTGAGCCTCCAGGTGCCGGTACCTGGCCTTGCACTCCCACAGGTCTTCCCTCTACTTGGAAAACCTATGCTCCTAGTCCTCAGTGAGGTGCTTCTGCTGAGCCTCCTTCTTGGTCAGATCCAATTTCAACTGAGCTGTTTTGGCCACTCTTTTTTGTGGTGGCTGCTTAGCTCCAACAACTGCTTCCTGTTGGGGCCATAAGGAGCGCGGGTGGGCAGGCGAGGAGGGGCTGAGAGGGGAGGGGTGAATAGAAGCTGGTGAGGCACCTGACGTGAGTGACATCGAGTTGGCCACACCCACCCAGTCACATGACCACCTAGCCACCTAGCCCACCCAGCCGGCCATTAGCCAGATCATATTAGTGGTCTGCGGGATTTAAAATTATGAATTTCGTGGTCCCTGAGATCCAAAAGCTCCATTCCCACCCCACTCTGGGGCCAATCAGAGGAGGTATTTGCTGGCTCTCCGAACTACTCAAAATTTCCGCTACCGGTTCTCCAGAACCTGCTGAATTTCACCCCTGCTTTTATCTCAGTATTATTTTTAGTACTGAAATGCAGTGAACTGAGAGAGAGAGAGAAAAAAAAAACATTCATTGGAAAGGATAAAAGAGAAGATGGTTCCAGAACCTCACTGAGATGCTACTGATTGGGTTTAGGAACTTCTAAATCATTACTTGTTTGTGTTTCTAAAGAGGAATCTTGCATTAGGTATTCATCATTACCTGTTTTTTTTTTTTAAAAAAAATCTGAATATATAGTGTATTTATCCACATTTTTCTTCTTATCCTTTGCTGTACTTTTTATGAAACTGTAAAAAGCATGAGTAGAGTGTAAATATACTTTGATTAGAAAGCTCTCTCGGTGCTGTGGTTATTTTTTGTTTTGTTTTGTTTTGTTTTGTTTACCAAGTGCAGAAATACATGAATTCATCAGCAACACAATGACAAAGGATGTAGCTTACTATGATAGTAAGATGGCCTCTTTTATTTTGCTTTCTTTTATCAAAGACTGTGAGAGCTACGTTGGTTTAGTAGTTAAGACCGCGCACTAGAAACCAGGGGATTGTGAGTTCAAATCTCATCTGGGCACAAAGCCAACTGGGTGACCTTGGGCCAGTCCCTCTGTCTCAGCCCTAGGAAAGAGGCAATGGCAAACCACTTCTGAAATCTTGCTAAGAAAACTGTGGGGACACATCCAGGCAGTCTCTGAGAATCAAGCATGATTGACAAGGGAATGGATCGATGCCATCATTATTTTTAATAGCTGTCGTTAGAATTTTATGATCGTCCTATGGAGTTTGTCAAATGCTGTTTTAAGCCATGTTAGCTACAGGCCAGGAAACTCATCTCTTGAAGAACAAGTAAGGTGATATTTATAGTAAGGTGATACTTATAGTAAGGTGAGGAAAATTGGTGATGTAAATTAGCAACTGTAAATTCCCAGCAACCAGGCTGAAAAAAAATTAAATCCCAATCAACATAAGAATGCTGCAAGAACAGAGGTGGGTTTCAGCAGGTTCTGACCAGTTCTGGAGAACCAGTAGCGGAAATTTTGAGTAGTTTGGAGAACTGGTAGTAAAAATTCTGACTGGCCCCGCCCCCATCTATTCTCTGCCTCCCAAGTCCCAGCTGATTGGGAGAAAATGGGGATTCTGCAGTAACCTTCCCCTGGAGTGGGGTGGGAATGGAGATTTTACAGTAACCTTCTTCCCCTGTCATGTCTACCAAGCCACACCCACCAAGCCATGCCACACCCACCAAGCATACCCACAGAACTGGTAGTAAAAAAATTTGAAACCCACCCCTGTGCAAGAAGAATAGGTTTTACTACCATTTCACCCCACTCATGTTTTTCCCCCACTCCTACTGTATGGGTAGACAGGTATGTGTGGATTAGTTTGCATGTTCTTGCATGCATGCGTGCATTTATGGCTCATAAATCGTTCATCTTGGTCAAATCATTATATGATGATCCGTTACATGAACAAGCTACGCAAGTGATCATTACAAGCAGATTTCCAGTTGATTAGTCTCTCAATCTTGTAAAAATCAAGCTCTGTCTCTGTTGATTAGATGTTGCTGCCATCCACAATTACAGATATGTGTAGAATGGTCAAGGAGCATGAAAATGCCTGGGAAGGACAAGAGAGCATGTGTGATCTTGACAGGTGAAGCTGAGGGAGAAATTTGAGTAGCTTTGACTCCTAGTTAGCTTCTCTGTGCTATAACACAGAGAAGTCAGAACTCTATAAAGCAGTGGTCACCAACTGGTGGGCCGTGGGTCATTGGTGGACTGTGGGAAAATTTTAGTGGTCCGCAGAAAAAATATTTGCATTTTTAATATTGCACTAAATCAGAGACCCTCAAACTATGGCCCCTGGGACGGATACGTGCAATGAACTTTTGTGTTGCTGCAGAGAGTCTCCCCCTTTGAGGTTTTTTTGAGTGGAGCAGAGGGGGGCAGAAATTCCAACTTGGCGTCTGCTTCGATCTCCTGGTGCGGGGCTTTGGGTGAAAGCTGGAGGGAAGTGCCGCTGGTGGTGAAGAGCCGGAGGGCTTTATTCCAGTGGGATTGCATCATGGCCTGGAACTGGCTGACCATCTCAGCCCGCTGAGCCTCCAGGCGCCGGTACCTGGCCTTGCACTCCCACAGGTCTTCCCTCTACTTGGAAAGCCTATGCTCCTAGTCCTCAGTGAGGTGCTTCTGCTGAGCCTCCTCCTTGGTCAGATCAAATTTGAACTGAGCCAGCTGTTTTGCCAACTCTTTCTTGTGGTGGTTGCTTAGCTCCAACAACTGGAGCTAAGGAGCCTGGGCAGGGAGGTGAGGAGTTGGCCACGCCCACCCAGTCACATGCCCACCTAGCCATGCCCACCCAGCCAGTCATTAGGCAGATCATATTAGTGGTCCACGGGATTTGAAATTATGAATTTAGTGGTCCCTGAGGTCCGAGAGGTTGGTGACCCCTGCTATGAAGCAGATCATGCTCTAACTAAATAGTATTAAAGCTAGGCAGTCACTCAAATTTTATAAAACTTAAGAATAACAGAATAACAGAGCTGGAAGAAATCATGGGGTCTTCTAGTCCAACCAGCTGCTCAGACAGGAAGCCCTATAGAAGAAGAAGAAGAAGGGGCAATGAACTTCCCAATAATTTCATAAAGTACTTTGAGATACCATAATGATCTCTGCTCACTAGTTTAATGAAAAGAAGGAGTAGGGGTGACATGACAGCAGTGTTCCAATAACTCAGAGGCTGCCCCAAAGAAGAGGGAGTCAAGCTATTCTCTAAAGCACCTGAAGGCAGTTCAAGGAACCATGGATTGAAACTAATCAAGGAGAGAAGCAACCTAGAACTAAGGAGAAATTTCCTGACAGTGAGAACAATTATCAGTAGAAAAACTTGCCTCCAGAAGTTGTGAATGCTCCAACACTGGAGGTTTTTAAGAAGAGATTGGACAACCATTTGTCTGAAGTGGTGTAGGGTTTCCTGCCTAAGCAGGGGGTTGGACTAGAAGACCTCCGAGGTCCCTTCCAACTCTGTTATTCTGTTCTGTTGTGATTCATTTAACATCTGCAGTGATTTGCTTAACAACCATGGCAAAAAGTTCCTAAAATTGGATGTAACTCACTTAACACCTGCCTTGCTTAACAGCAGAAATTCTGGCCCCAAATGTGGTAGTAAGTCGAAGCACTACTTGTACTCTTATCATTCTTTCATACACTTATGGAATTCTCAGAACTCGCAAGAATACTCCTTGATGAAAAAAAAACTTACGTTTGGTCGAAAAATACCATTTGCTTTCTTTATCATTACCTGCATGGAAGAGATTTGTTCATGATCAAATGCAAAGAAGAAGAAGAAGAAAATTACCATTTTTCTCTATTTCCTTTTCTAACAATTATGTTTGGTGCTCAGTGTGATATTTTTCCAAAGCTAATGTTTGCCATTTTCCCCTGCCCCCCCCCAAAAAGTAGAACTGTGCTCCAAAAGAACAATTTAGAGAAAAATACTAAAATGGCCTTGAGAAAGTGCTGTTAATGTGTTTTGAATTTATTCTCAGTGCTCAGGATTCTTAGTGTTTTGAACTGATTCTCAGAATGGTTTTCTCTTTTAAAACCTGCTACTTATTTTTAAGTCACTCTGACTGATAAGTGCACCAAGGAGATTTGTGATTTAACTGCTCTAGAATAATGTTTTTAAAGGTCAGTTTCAAAGCAGCACTTCAGGATAATAGACACATTGCAAAAGATGATCTAGAAAATACACTTTGCAAACATCTCAGATCTTTTAAAAGAGATTGTGGTGGATTTTTTTTTATTATTATTGTTATTATTAGGTATGTAGTTTTGCTTTTTGAACCTTATGTTGTTTCGGAGGTTGTTTTAAAAGAAATAAAAATTATTTAAATAAAAGGGGTTAGAGGTGAACTCAATCATCTTGCCCAGTAACATGAATTGACATCTCTTGAATGGGATTTGAACATGATTCTCTCTATACGGGATTTGGGAAACATGCAATGGACATGTCTATGCAGATTCTCAGTTTTCCAGATCATGGTTGTCCCAAAGGTGCTTTTTCAAGAGGCAACTGGACTTTCGATGTTATTCCTTGAAGACATTTTACTTCTCATCCAAGAAGCTTCTTCAGTTCAACTTCTTCTTCTTCTTCTTCAGAACTGAAGAAGCTTCTTGGATGAGAAGCGAAATGTCTTCAAGGAAAAACGAAGTCCAGTTGCCTTTGGTAAAGCATCTTTGGGCAGTGCTTTGGACATTTGCTTCTGAAACAATTCTGTTGAGTTTTGCAGAACTTTATAACATTTTAATATGAACAGAACAGAACAGAACAGAACAAAACAGAATAGAATTCTTTATTGGCCAAGTGTGATTGGACACCCAAGGAATTTGTCTTTGGTGCATACGCTCTCAGTGTACATGAAAGAAAAGATACATTCATTAAGAATCATAAGGTACAACACTTAATGATAGGCATAGGAAACAAATAAGCAATGAAATCATATTAGGAAACAGTCAATATAAATCATAAGGATACAAGCAACAAGGTTACAGTCACACAGTCATAAGTGGGAGGAGATGGGTGATAGGAACGATGAGAAGATTAATAGTAATGCTGACTTAATAACTAGTTGGTTTTTTTTTTTAAATTTGATTTATATGCCGCCCTTCTCCGGAGACTCAGGGCGGCTTACAATGCGTTAAGCAATAGCCTTCATACTTTTGTATATTTTATACAAAGTCAGCTTATTGCCCCCAGAAACTGGGTCCTCATTTCACCTACCTTAGAAAGGACGGAAGGCTGAGTCAATCTTGAGCCTTGGAGAGATTCGAACCAGCAGAAATTGCAGGCAGCTGTGTTAATAACAGGGTGCGTAGACCACTGTACTATCAAGGCTCTATTTGACAGTGTTGAGGGAATTATTTGTTTAGCAGAGTGACGGCGTTTGGGGAAAAACTGTTCTTGTGTCTAGTTGTTCTGGTGTGCAATGCTCTATAGCGTCGTTTTGAGGGTAGGAGTTGAAACAATTTATGTCCACAGCCCTCTTTTTGATTTGTGCAGTATACAGATCCTCAATGGAAGGCAGGTTGGTAGCCATTGTTTTTTCTGCAGTTCTAATTATCCTCTGAAGTCCGTGTCTGTCTTGTTGGGTTGCAGAGCCAAACCAGACAGTTATGGAGGTGCAGATGACAGACTCAATAATTCCTCTGTAGAACTGGATCAGCAGCTCCTTGGGCAGCTTGAGCTTTTTGAGTTGGCGCAGAAAGAACATTCTTTGTTGAGCTTTTTTGATGACGTTTTTGATGTTAGGTGTCCATTTTAGGTCTTACGATATGGTAGAACCTAGAAATTTGAAGGCCTCTACTATTGATACTAGTGTTGTCTAGTATTGTAAGAGGTGGTAGTATGGGAGGGTTTCTCCTAAAGTCCACCACCATTTGAAAATCAGAAGACAAAGCCATTTCCCAAAAGAGAAAAATTAAGGTATGCAAACATGCAAGAGAAACAGGGAAATCTATTTCAAAACATTTTCAAACTGGAAATGTTAGCTAATATAGAACATTTTATGTCGGTGTCAAGGTTCCAAGTAATACACCCATAGCAAACAGAACCCCAAGGCAGGTAGGTTTCTCAAAGAATAATTTTATTGGATATATCATATTGGCACAGGTTAGTGAAAACAGACTCTAAAGGTTCCCACAGTTTTCACCTAATTAAAAGTGAAAGTTTTCCCCCTTTCCCCAAACAATCAGACACATGGTTCAATCAGGGTGCTGTAGGAAAGAAGTAGAAAATAAAACTGCTGTTATACTAATCTGTGATACCTCCATATCTGGAATATGTTTACAATTCTGATCATCATATGCAACGATGCTTAAAAAAATGTTTGCAGGACTGATCCATTCAAGCTGATTAGAAGGAGATTAAGGACAGCAGAAGATTTAGGGCAGGAAAAGCAAATCCTTCTTCTGTAGAATTCAAGATATGGTCATGGGCGGTAACTTGAATGGCTTTAAAATGGAATTGGATGCATGCATGAAGGTCTTTGAAGAGCTAAATACCAGTTTCAGGGGAATATTGGTGGAAAATGTTTCTATTATGCCTCTATTTCCTCCTTGCAAGGCACCTGTTGACCACCATGGAAGAAAAAGTAGGATTAAGAGTTGGCCACCATAAGAAATAAAACGTTGGATTAAGATAGGTCTTGACATACTTCCATCAATGGGTTTTTCTTGGATGTTTGAGAAGCCGAGAGGTTAATGTTACCAAGAATATTCACATTTATCAGGAATAATATGATTTGTACGTATGAATAGTGGAAGTAGGTTTGTTGTACCTGAATGAAGAGGTCCTCTGTGAACCATTTTGGCTGGTGGTTGCTTTGCTTATTGGAAAGATCAATATTTGGTTGTGTGTGGAGATGACAGATGAAGTTCTGCTCCTGGTTCTTCAGAAATGCAAGCTGACTTACTTGCCACTGGCAGATTAAAAGATGTTGTGAAAAGCAAAGAAGAACTAACCCTACCTTATGGCTACACACCAAAGGAGCACAGAATGCTGTTACCTTCCCATCAAAGTGGTACCTATTTATCTACTCACATTTGCATGCTTTCGAACTGCTAGGTTGGCAGAAGCTGGAGCGAGGATGGGAGCTCATCCCATTGCATGGCATTGGGGTCTCGAACACACACACAGCCAGCTTTCCCACTGTCAAGCTCAGGATCTGAGCCACTGTGCTCCCCTCAAGCAGTGCTGCTATTCTACACCCATATGGAGGAGGGAGGAAATCTTTTCCATTCTGGCCACAGGTCTCTAACAGCCAATTCGTTATGTGATGTTCTTCTCCAATACTCCTAAGTGTATTACACAGTCATGCTAGTTGGAAAAAAGGTTGAGGATTTGTAATTGGGTGCATCTCAACAAGAGAAAGCATTTCTCAGCAGAACTTCAGGATCGGCCAAATATGTCATCTTGAACTCAGCTCGAATGTGCACAGAATTGCAATTACTTCCTCTTCCGTTCCTCCGCTGTCCCCAGAGGCATCCCAGAGTTTTCCAGGAGCCTCACCTCACCTTATCCCAACTGACTTCAATCCAAAGCATGCCTGTGACTAATTTTATTAATTTTATTCCAGTTTGTAGCATAAGCCCAAGACCTTATGCAATAAGTCCTAATGCAGTCCATATTCAATATGTTAATTCAGCTTTAAATTAATATTTATTACACAGTTGTCTGGTTTATTAAAGAGAAGACAGGTTTAAGTGAAATGTTGAAGAAAGTTAGGTTTTTGGAGGGAGGAAGGAATGAGAGAGAGAGAGAGAAGGAGAGAGAGAGAAGGAGCAAGAGAAAACAAAGATGAACAATTTTTTTAGAATTATGGATCAGGAAATTTCTAGTTACGTTTTGCCTTAGTTGTAACATCTGTCAACACTTATGATGACACGGAGGTTATCTCTCTGAATATATAAGACATTTTCAATATTTATCTTTAGAACATAGTCACTTCACCTTCCCAGACAGCTAAAATGCATATGTTTTAATGTATTTTCTTTACCAAAAAAGAAATTCTATTTCTCCCCCCGAGTCAAATAATTTAACTTTAAAATGAGAACGGAGTCTCGCATCTCCTGAAAATACATAATGGAGGTGGATGGCTTTTTCTATCTAAACTTCCTGGCTGGGTTGGAGTTATCTTGAATTCAAGCGTGTCTGGAATTCCAGCAGCTTCTGATTTGCTTTTCAAATCAACTTGAACTCTGAGATCAAATTGAATCAGTTTTCTGAACCAAACTGACAATTCCAATCAGACGTTGCCCAACTTGTACCAGCCTGATTAAGGAAACAGAAAATTTAAACATATAAAGAAGAAAAATAACAGTTAGATAGCTGCAAAATGATAGATAGATAGATAGATAGATAGATAGATAGATAGATAGATAGAAGAGATAGTAGATGACATAGATGATAGATACATTAGATTAGATTAGATTAGATTAGATTAGATTAATTAGATAGATGATAGATAGATAGATAGATAGATAGATAGATAGATAGAGATAGATGATAGATGATAGATGATAGATGATAGATGATAGATGATATAGATAGATAGAAGATAGTAGATGACATAGATGATAGATACATTAGATGATATAGATAGATAGATAGATAGATAGATAGATGAGACATAGATAGATAGATAGATAGATAGATAGATAGATAGATAGATAATAGATGAGAGAGATAGTAGATGACATAGATGATAGATTAGATGATTGATAGATGATAGATAGATAGATAGATAGATAGATAGATAGATAGATAGATAGATGAGAGACAGGTGACAGATAGAGATAGAAGATAGAGACAGAGACAGATATGGAAGTTGAATAGAGACAGAGATAGATAGATAGATAGATAGATAGATAGATAGATAGATAGATAGATAGATAGATAGATAGATAGATAGATAGATAGAGAAAGGAGGGAGGGAAAGTCACTTCAAATGCTGTTGGAAAGTTGGGCCTCCATAATTTTGCCCTTCCTGAGCTGGCTAACTGGCTGGATGATTTATATATTTTCTTACCTACTTCTTTATTATCCAATTTTATGGCCATTCATCTATCTGAGAAACACTGGGGAGCCAAGAAACAAAAACAAAGGATTACCTTAAAACAAATCCACTAAATCTCACTGAGGCTCAATACAAACAACGGTTAGCCAAAGATTAGCCTTTAACCCGATATTATCTACTCTTGCTTACAATAGCAATCGAAAACCTGGCTTTGCTACCTAAAGTCTTCTGGGAAATAGATTTCTGGGAACTGAATTGGGCTCTCCCGCCCCCCCCCCCTTTGAAGAAGCTGTGGACTTCCTTGGGCCATAGCATTCATTGCCTGAAAATTGTCCCTCCCTTGATCAAATCCAGGTTTTTTTTTTTCGAAGATGGTCAAGCTTTCAAGATTCTGTTGTGGCTGTTGTAGTCTGCCAGCAGCCTGTGGAGCTGGCAGCAGAGTCGGACAGTGAAAAGGCTGGGGAGGAACATGGAATCTGGGGAAGGCTCGGATGAGGGCTCTGCATTGGAGGCCATCTGGGAGTTATGTGCGGACTCCAGAGCCTCCAGAGTCAGACATCAGAGAGGCAGAGGAACAGGGGGAGCCTGTTCCTAGTGCGCTCATGTGCAGAGCTGCCAGAAGGCAAGAACAGTTAAAACAAAAGGGACAACTCAGGAGTAAGGCTTGGAGATGATTGGCCCCTCGCAAGTAGCCTTTTTGATTAATGGATTGATTGGTTGGTTGGCAGGCGGGTGGGCTGGTTGATGATTGATTATGTGCCATCAAATCATTTTTGACTCTAGCGATCACATAGATAGGTTTTCTCCACGATGATCTGTCCCCAGTCTAGCTCTTTAGATCTTCCAATGGTGCCACCATAACTGACTCCATCCACCTTGCTGCTGGTTATCATCTCCTTCACTCTCCTTCCACCTTTCTCAACCTTAGATCCTTGTTCTAACCTAGATCAATAAAATGGAGTTCCCTCAAAGTTGTGCAGTCTTTTTTCTTGACCTGGATTGCTTTGAAGGACCAACAGTTTCGCTCTGGAAGATGGAGATAGTGAGAATTAGACTTGGGGAGCATTTTGTGTCATTTCAAAACAACACATCTTTACAAGAGCAGTTAGTGAGGTATGAAACATAGATCCATTTCTTTTTATCTTTTGGTTGAGTGAGAAACTTGTAGGTTGTCTGATAGTCTTAAAAATATAGCAATGAAATCATTTGACCTTTTTCCACCTCTTAGATTTTTAACCATGTAGAATTACAGAAACTCTCCTAAATATGCTGCTTAAATGAGATGGAGAGGGATTTTTGATGGGTTTTTTTTTGCAAAAACTCTTATGCTTGGAAATTAAGTCCAAGTTTGTTCCCTCTCCTACTTTGCAACCTGTTGTTCTGCCTATTAACATAGCCTCCTCGCCCCCTTTAATAAATCCTTTCTAATAAAATCCTGAGATTTATCTCCTTGCTGACTTAATGGTACCTGCCTGAATTCTAACTGTAACTTGGACGAGAAAAAAGGAGATAAAGGAATAAAATAATGTACAATTTCCAACCCCATTATGGCGACTCTGAATAACGCATGCTTCAGGAAGAAAAGTAATTTAGACGATATTACAACAAACGCCATAATTCAAAATGGAAACTATCCATCACAGGTTCAAAGAATATTTTAGTGTTCTAACAAAAGTACTCATACAGTCTTGTAAGAAGTACATTAAAACAAATTGATTGACTTAATTTGGAGATAAATGGTAATACATGCCAAGTGACAGCTACACATAGTTTCCCCCCCTTTTTCCAGGCATAAAGGATTCATAATTATGCGCAATATACTGCCATAATGTAAAATGAAAAGTAACTAGTCTTCAGAATCCTCTTTTTTTTTTTTTTTCAAAAGTTGTTACCAAATGCTTCTTTTCTTTTTGCTTCTTTTGGGCTGATTTACACCTCCACCATGCTTTTGACAGTTGAAAAAAATTCGAAGTATGTAAGTGGCAGTCAACAATAAGAGGAAAAGACTGATTTTCATCTGCATTTAGCATTCTGGCGCTGAAATAATATGGAAAGTTGCAAGGAAAGTTACTGGACTTTTTTTTTCTCCCCATTGTGTATTTTCCTGCTCATGGATAATTCAGATAGCTTGATGCATATTTTGTACTTTCAGAGGAAAATTGACTTTAAAAAAAGTCTATTGCTTGTCTTCTGTACAACTCCTTATTTACATGTATATCAATGACTACATCTCTATCATCTATATCTACTCTAGCATCTACATCCCTGTTACTCATACCTGGCAACTTCCCCAACACTGAGAGTTGAAGTCCACACTTCTTAAAGTGGCTGTCAGGGTTCCAAATAACACCCCCAATGAAAGAAAACTCTAAGGCTTGAGTTTCCTCAAAGTTTCATTTAGAATAGAATAGAACTTTTTATTTAATTTTTTTTATTGGCCAAGTGTGATTGGACACACAAGGAATTTGTCTTGGTGCATATGCTCTCAATGTACATAAAATAAAAGATACGTTCATCGAGAATCATAAGGTCCAACACTTAATGATAGTCATAGATTACAAATAAGCAACCAGGAAACAATATCGATATAAATCGTAAGGATACCAGCAACAAGGTTATAGTCATATAGTCATAAGTGGGAGGAGATGGTGATGGGAATGATGAGAAGGTGAGAAGATTAATAGTGGTGCAGACTTAGTAAATAGTTTGACAGTGTTGAGGGAATTATTTGTTTAGCAGAGTGATGACATTCGGGAAAAAACTGTCCTTGTGTCTAGTTGTTCTGGTGTGCAGTGCTCTATAGCGTCGTTTTGAGGGTAGGAGTTGAAACAGTTGATGTCCAGGATGCGAGGGGTCTGTAATATTTTCACAGCCTTCTTTTTGGCTTGTGCAGTATACAGGTCCTCAATGGAAGGCAGGTTGGTAGCAATTGGTTTTTTTTGTGGAGATGTCATATTGGCACATCTGGGAAAACCCGAATCTGAAAGTTTCCAGGTTTTCCCCACCCAAAGGAAAGTCCAAGTCCCTGCCCAGCACCCACATGTCCATCACATAGGCCAATCAAAGAACCATCCCAGCTGGAGATACCTCCCAGTTCCAGCCCTCCAGGTGCAGGGCAAGATGTCCTTGACTCTCTGAGAAAGGAATGTTATTATGACTATATATCACCCTGGCTCCATACACTCCCCCTTCCCAGTTTCCCACAGTAGGAAATGTGGCAGGCCTGAAGATCCCCCCAAAAAAAAGATGGCTTCCAGATCTGACAGTGACCACGGTTGAGAAACACTGGTCTATATTAGCACTGAAAAAGTGAAGGAAGAATCCAAGCTAAGTGGCATTTCTAAAAGTAATGATGAAGTAGAGTAGAGAATAAGGTGGTGGACTAGGACAAGAAACTAGGTTCAAGTCCATTCTTAGCTCCATTTTTCAGCAATGAAAGCTCTTTAGACGACTTTAGATCTGTCTCTGAATTTTGTCGTGGGAGAAAAGAATGCTTTGTACTCAGTATTGAAACAGTAGGATAAAATTCTAAAAAATAAACAATATGAAATCTCATATATCGTATATTGTTTGATGTTCTTCAGTGGAACTGCCACAGTAGAAGAGATCTTAGAAGACAGGGGAAAAAATCCATATATCTTAAATCAATCAAGCTGCTCTACTTAGAGGACATACATCCTGGAAGAAAAATTGAGGATTATATTGATATTGAGTGAAGAGCTGAATTCTTCCAATTCTGTGAAAAATGTCTACTCAAGGGCTTAGAAGAGAAAGATGACCTAAGAGTAAAGCTCTCCTTGTAAGCAAAGATTCCCCCAGGGTAAATTGCACTTGAACGTACGAGTTCTCTAGAGTCCAGGTTTCAAATGACCACAGTTACTGGAACAATGCTTTGTAGATTTGTGGTTTACCTCTGGTGCCTTCGCTACTCTGAACTTCAGCTATAAATCTTTCAACCAACCAGTTGATAGACTGGCCTTTCATTTTCTTGACTTGGTTCCATTTGCTCTGGCGTGACATCTTTGTTCAAAACAAAGAATGAGCAATTTGACAGTCAAGTCTTGTTCCTGTTTATTTGAGATGGGCTCAGGGTTTTGAGAGAGCTGAACAGCTGAAGCACAGTTTGCAAGAAGTTCTATATGCCATACACAATAGGATTTTTTTTTTTTTCTGAAAAGGCATTTGAAACTTCATGGATCTCCTACCAGTTCCCATAATTTGCGCTCTTCTGAGAAAAAAAAAAAGTTTCTGAAACCTTCAAAGTGGCACTATCAATTTTAACAGCTGGTGCAAATGTTCCAATTTCATTGCTTGTTAAGATCAGCCCCAGTGATCTGGGCGCAGCTGCATGGAAGAATTTTAATTGGGGACATCTACAGATACAACTGTCATTGTGAGTACCAGCTTGACTTGTTTAGAAATAAAGGATTAGGTGAAATTACAGCCTATCAATAGTTACGTGGTGCCTCAAAAGACGCTCATGCTTTTGATTTGATTTCTATTTGATCTCGCTTTTCTTCTATGGCTCTCCTGGCGGCATATGAAAAATTCCAGCCAGAGGATAACTAAAGCCAATCTTGCTTAAATTTAGCCCTCCCACTGAACTTTGGATCATTCCTTGAGACCGGAGCTATTATAATACAAAAGGAGGTATTAGTAGCTTCCAAAAACTATCCAATTGAGGACAGACGTTAGTAAATATTGATGTCAGCAGACCTAGTGAAAAATACTCAGTTGGTTTGGGACACACAATGTCCCAAATTAAAATTATGGGGAAGGATGACAAAATCAAAGAACATGCCAGTAAGAACCCCATTGTCCTTTCCTTTGAAATAAAGAACTCAACGAGGGTGGAGATGGCCATTCATCCATCCATCCATTACATTATATTACAACCTGGAGAAAATAAAGGAGCATTTCCCCCCCCCCTTCTCTTCTTTCTCACTCCCTAAAGCTATATCCAAATGGATCCTTGCGACATCCTTTATAATTATGTATGAAGAGGCAAATGGACTCACTGGCACATCAAACCTTCTTTTTCTCACTATCCCATTCTATTATCGCCTATTGTAGGTGCTCTTTTTGTGCGTGCAATTGTTTTGGGGGAAAAAAGAGTAGGTAGAAGAACTGTAGATGGACGGATTCAATTCTACACCAGGGCATGCTGAACGGTTCTCCTTTGCCCATCTTCTGTATTCGACAACAAAGCAGAAGGACCACAATGGCAGAAATAAATCAGCCCCATTTGACTAATCCAAGATGTATCCCAAGGGAGAAGAGTCTAAATGGCCTGGTGAAAGCCCAGATCAGATCATAAAAATCATTGACTTGGAAGAGGCCATTGAGATCAGTAGAATCAGCCTTCTGCTCAGGGTACGAGCTCAAATTTCACTATCCCCACCATATGGCTGCGCTTCTGGATTGATAAGAGAAGGTCTTGTCATCTTCTGTGCAACAGATGCTTGGCTATTTAAATGAAAAGTAAAGTTTCTATATGTAAACATCTTCAGGTTGTGAAGGAGTTGGGTGGTCCAGAAATGTGAATAGAATAGAATAGAATAGAATAGAATAGAATAGAATAGAATAGAATAGAATAGAATAGAATAGAATAGAATAAACAGAGTAGACGTGTCCAGTTCCAGCAACTGTTCCTTATATGTTTTAGCCTCGAGTCCCCTAATCATCTTCATTGCTCTTCTCTGCACTCTTTTTAGAGTCTCAACATCTTTTATATAAATAAAATAAATACATCTCTGGAAAAATATCTATGGAAATTGTCAATCATCCAGGTCATGGTTATCTCAAAGCTGCTTTTTAAAAGGTAACTGGATTTTTGGGGTTCTTTTTTTTTTTTCTTTTAAAAACGTTTCACTTCTCATTCTTCAGAACTGAAGAAGCTTCTTGGATGAGAAACAAAATGTTTTTAAAAGGGAAAAAAAAACCAAGAAAGTTCAGTTGTCTTTTGAAAACCACAATTTGATCCATGATGCAAGAAGCATATTTCCTGTTGATTTGATCTGATCCGTCCGGATTGTTTAGTTTAGAATTTGTGATTAAATAAAAGACAGCATTTTTCTATTCAATGCTTTGGAGGATGTTTTTTTTTTTTTTTAAAGCCCAAATGAGTAAAAAAAAATGCATGGAGTTCAGCTGTTTAAAGTTGCAGATTGGCCAAGAAAGTCATGTCTGCAACTACCAACTCATTTGCATTCACACAACCAGAAGAAACCTCGATGTCAAGCCGCAATCAGGACCGTGTGGTATAAATGGGGCAATTGTGGGAACAGCTGGCCAGTTGTGCATGGACAATTATCCAAATCACCCATCCTGCAATTGCTGTAATAAGACCTTCATTTGCAATCCGCCCAGCTTAAAAATACCCGCTTTTCATTTTGTGCAGAGGAATGCCATTTCGGAGAATAATGGAGAGTAACGAGTTGCCGCTCTCAGGGTTATTTTTAAGACGTAGCCCATGATGGTCTCATTCTTGGTGGAAAAATGCTGAGATCGTTGATTTTTCCGGTGACCCTTCCAATGGATGCTCTGTTGGCGTAATCGTTTCCATGACTCACGAAGAGGTCGCTTTCGAAGTACGGTCTTTTTTTTTTTTTTTTTTTTGAGGAGCTCTTTTGAGGGAGATTGAGTTTCACAGAAGTGTTGGGGGCAATGTATATGACAGTGATGGCTAACCTTTTTGCCATCGCATGCCAAGGGGGGTGGGGGAGGTTCGCGCGCATTCATGCCCACACCCATAATTCTATACGCCCCATCCCACACATACGCACATGACCCCCCTCCCCCCTGCTCCTGGAGAGAGGCTCTGTAGGCTGGCGACAGCAAAAAAACATCACTTCCTGTCCAACCAGAAGTTGGGAAACGGGCCATTTCAGGCCTCCAGAAGGCCTCCGAAGGGATGGGGAAGGCTGTTTTCACCCTCCCCAGATGCATAGAGAGGATCTGGAGCCAGGTGAGAAAGAAAAACGGGCCTTCTCCACCCACCCCTAGGCCCTCCCGAGGCAGGAAACAGCCTGTTTCCCTACTTCTGGTAGGCCCAAAAGGCCCAAAAATCAGCTGGTGCACCAGAGCTGAGCTAGCATGCCCACTGATATGGCTACGTGTGCCACCTGTGGCACGCGTGCCATAAGTTCACCATCATGGGTATACAATGTTCTGGTGGCCCACTTGTCAACAGACTCCATGAACAGAATTGACATTTCGCTTTTATTGTTGTGTTGAAGGAAAAGAAAATCTGGAGCTTCCCATAGATGTTTACGAATGGTGTAGAAAACACAGACAAAGGAGATGACAACAGAAGAGAATGTTTCTAGCTCAGAGTTGAAAGTGTGGGGTCCTTGATGCTTTCTGAGGATAGGATAGGATAGGATAGGATAGGATAGGATAGGATAGGATAGGATAGGATAGGATAGGATAGGATAGGGGTGGGGAGAGGGAAGAGAGGAGAGAGGAGAGAGGAGAGGGAAGAGGGAAGAGGGAAGAAAGAAGAGGGAAGAGAGAACAGAGAAGAAAGAAGAAAGAAGAGAGAAGAGAGAAGAGAGAAGAGAGAAGAGAGAAGAGAGAAGAGAGAAGGAATGGAATTGAACGGAACAGAGAATAAGGAATAGGGAATAGGGAACAGAAATCTAATACTTTATTGGCCAAATGTGCTACAAGGAATTTGTCCCCTTGTCTCTGAGCTTGGTGTGAGATCAAAGGCATTGCTCTTGATTATCTTTATGTTCATCTAATATGCACACACTGTACCCTGAAGGTGATCAGGCATCAACGTATCCCAATGTATCTATGAAATTTTGCATCTTAAAGTAGGATCTACCCTCCTCCATTTTTGAAGAAATGGATGTTCAGCATTTAGTGGCTGAACAGATATTTACTTACAAAGCTGATGTTCAGTCTGTGCTTTTTTTCCTTGAACTAAATGGAAAGATTTCCAAAGAAAATCTGCTTTGGAGGTTACGAACTGGTCCTTCTGCATATTTTAGCGAGAGGGGGAAAAATAATAATAAAATCCCTCGCTAAGTAACTCTTCAGAAAATAAAGTCTTCGATATTTTGGCAGTCTGAAAGAGAATGAAGTGACACAAAGAAAGAGGGGAAAATGACAATGCCTTGTACCTGAAGAGATTAGATAATTTTGTGCAGATTGCTTTGACAACTGACAGACTGCTGAGCAGTGGAGCAGCTCCTAACGTTTATCCTAACAGAAACAAGAGCATTCAGTCACTCACTTATAGTGGGGATATTAATTTTGCATTCAAATAGAAAGAACATTCACCTACCGATACCAGTTTTGACTCTCTTCCACTTAAAGGTAAATGCATAAACAACAACCCAGTGCAAAATTGTGGATGCGGCTTTCCGAAACTGTGCCAAAAGTGGTTGTGAATTGTAGTGTTTGAGCTATTCTTTCTCACAGAACTCTTAAAATCTTGGATGTCACTAATCTGACTTCCCATTTCTATGGAGTTGGCTTTGTTCTAGATCTTGGATCGTGATGTGCCCACTATAACAGGGATGCAGTGGCTCAGTGGCTAAGACACTGAGCTTGTCGATCAGAAAGGTCGGCAGTTCAGCGGTTCAAATCCCTAGTGCCGCGCAACGGGGTGAGCTCCCGTGACTTGTCCCAGCTTCTGCCAACCTAGCATTTCGAAAGCACGTAAAAAATGGAAGTAGAAAAATAGGGACCACCTTTGGTGGGAAGGTAACAGCATCCCATGCACCTTTGGCGTTTAGTCATGCCGGCCACATGACCACGGAGATGTCTTTGGACAGCTCTGGCTCTTCTGGCTTTGAAACGGAGATGAGCACCGCCCCCTACAGCTGGAAACATCTAGCACGCATGTGCAGGGGAACCTTTACCTTACCCACTATAACATTGAAATGGAGGAATATATCCCTCAACAATGAATGGGATTTTCTCAAGGACTCTTATCTTCCATCGACCTCCAACTGACAAGTTCCAAATAAAGATGTCAGTTGGCAACTATTTACATCTGGTGGTGCAGTGGTTAAAGTGTGGTATAGCAGGCTAACTCTGCCGACTGCCAGCAGTTCGATTTTCACTGATTCAAGGTTGATTCAGCCTTCCATACTTCCGAGTTCAGTAAAATGAAGACCCAGATTGTTGTGGGCAACAGGCTGACTCTATAAACCACTTAGAGAAGGCTGTAAAGCACTGTGAAGTGGTATATAAGTCTAAGGGCTATTGCTATTGCAGGTGGAGTCTTACAAGTGTTAACCAAGAGCCAGCCAACACTCATCTGCTCTTAAAAGTAGAGGGCATAGCTTGCCTACACACATCACATTGTCATTGTCATCACTGAAGGATGGTTATTCAACCACTGCATTAATTTATATGAGTTCCTCTTCCTAAGTCTCTAGGCAGGTGGTCTCCTTCAGCATTTTACCTATAATTTGACAACTCCCACTCTACTGCAGCTTCTGTCCCGAAGGTTCAAGGAAACAGCATGGTCTTGGGTATCTTTGAAAAGGATGATAAGGTGGGAACCAACCTTAGCTTGGAGTCCTGCTTCCTGGCAACCACTCCTCAGGGGAAGAGGGATACTCAACCAGATCTCTTGTCCTCCATGAAGTGGATGGTCAGATTCTGACTGGTCAGACAGTGTCAGAAGAAAGGAATAAAGACTCAGAACATGAGTTTTGTCTGGTACCGGAGGGGCCTGAAAGGAGTAGCCATTTAGAGTCCAGCTAGTATGAGAATCACCAGAAGACATCTAGTTGGACATGTTAGCTTCCTTAGTTAATCTATTTAGGTGCGAAATGTAAGCATGCTTATTTGTATTGGGGGCATGAAGTATCAAAATTGGAGACTATGACAAAATTGTGGATTCTGCTCTACAATTCCCAGTCTCTCAACTCCTTTTTTGACAATTCTCTCTCTCTCCTCTTGCATTTTCTGTTTCTCACTCGCTAGGGTGCCACCTTCTTTCATCTTGTAATTTTTTTGTCACCAGACCTGTCATTTGCTTCTTATTCCCTCTGAATCCCTGACTTTTCCCCATCCCACTTACAAAATAAATCAAGTTTCCCAAGAGCGAGCCTGTTCCTTAGCCCACCAGCCTAGAGATCTACCTAGGCTAGTTGTAAACCATAAATCGTTGTCTTGGTATTAATGCTAATGCGAATTTCAGACAAGTCATCTCTTTCTTGATTATTTATTAGGTTGAGAGGCCACCTGGCTCCAGAATGGCCATGAAGAGCCTACAGTTAAACAATAGAAAGCAATTAATTTTTTTTTCTTTGTGTGCAGACAAACCACACGCCCTGAACACAATGGATGGTTTTCCCCAAACGCCCTCCCCTAAGCCTGGGAAAGCAGCCAAGTTTTTAAAACCTTCTGGAACATCATCCGGGTGGGAGCTACTCTGAACTTTTATCCCCCTGGTGCAAAAAAAAAAAATGAGTGTGTTAGAAAAAGCTCTGTTAATTGGCTAGAAGGAAAAAAACAACAACCCAACAGCTAGTTCGAAATTTGCAACAACAAAACTCTATCCATTAACTCCGGTGACTGCCTGTCAATGTAGAGCCAGCAGCCAGCAAGAAAGATGTAAGAAAATGCATTTGTATCAAAAGAGTTTATCAGCAAAGCACAGGTAGTGTTTCAAACTTGACAGCAGGTACTTATTAATAATGTTATATTCCCACCTTTTCCTGCCACCATCCGCTTCTCCCGCCCCTGGTAAAATGTTAACTTTTCAAGTCTTTTAAAACACTATCCAGAGACTTAATGGGTTTTCAGTTTTTGAAAAGGGAAGGCAAGCTTGTTTTTAAATTAGTTGGTTTTGGCACTTTTCTTCGGAGCCCAGGGCCTCTCTTTGCAAATCCAGCCTTTTCAAAAAAAAAAAAAAAAAGGCCATTTGGGAATACAGTGGTGGGCAGAATTATCACCTTCCTGCCAATAGCTTTGTCCTTGGTTAATTTTAATATCGCTTCTTGCATATTGCTTGGGTTGTATGAGCCTTTGCAGGTAGAGCAGACAGAAAACTGAGCTATAATTCGACTTTGCTGTAAAGCTTCGTTCACAGAATCATGCAAGTCTGAAAGTACAAAGCTCCCACCATCACTTTTACAGCTTGATAACTTATTTATTTGTCAACAAATAAGAAAACAAGTAACAAAGTAGACACAGACATGGACACATGAAAAAAAAATGGCACAAATAAAAGGAAATAAATTGGCAAAACATAGCCATAAACACATAGAATGATTACATATAAATGGGGACAGTAGGACAGGGATGGAAGGCCCACTGGTGTGCTTATGCACAGCCCCTTAGGGACCTCTTAAAAGTCCAGTTTAAGGTAAAAGGTATGGGGATTAGTGAGACTAACAACAGGATCAGGTAGAGTGTTCCAGACATTTACTACTCTATTGCAGAAGTCATATTTCCTACAATCAAATTACATTGAATTTAAATCTATTGATGGCCCTTGTATTATTATGGTTGAAATTAAAGAATTCATTTACAGGTAGGACATTTTGGTAATTTAGCGGAGATCCATCCTGAGCTCTTGTTCTGCCCATTATGGGGTCTCTTATCTGTCCATTCAATCTTGCCGTGACAATGTCTGGAGCCGAAAGTTTAGTAAATTCGAGACAGCACCTTTCCATGAATTTGTTCCTAAAGAAATCTTTTTCTGAAAAATTGTGCCTGCTTCCATAACGTGCCTCTCCCTTCCACGAAGACATTAATGTAATCTAACCATCTTGAAATGGCTGATAATGAAATTGAACATGGATTATCATAACTTGAAAGAAATGATTAAGAGATACTGCTTCATTTTCAGTGATTACCAGGAATGAGGAAAGATATATTTCATAATGGATTTTGAGTAATTTTCCTGTTAGTTCCAGGATGAATGCAACTTGACAGCTGATGTGGTCTTGTTAAGATGCAGGTGACTTGACATACCTTTTCTCCTCCTCCTCCTCCTCCTCCTCCTCCTCCTCCTCCTCCTCCTCCTCCTCCTCCTCCTCCTCCTCACAATAGACTGTGCTTTTCTTTCCTTACTACCAGATTTTGTTGGTTTAAAAAGTGACCTCTGTTCCACTTTGGCCTGAAAGAGTTTTTTTAACATTTTCACTTAGTATATTGCTAGCCTGGGGAAGAATGAACCAGGTTGCCAGGGGTTCCGATCTAATATTAATTTATTAATGAAATGCAAATGAAGTCATGCAGCAAAAGACATAGACAGATGGTCCCTTCTCTTACCTGTGCCATGGAGTCAGGAAATGTGATCAGGAGGCAGGATGTGAAATGCCCTTTAAATGATGGAAGGCCTGAAACTAGCTTCAGGGACATTGAAGTTGTCATTGGTATTGGGACACTGGCAGAATTAATGTCTGATAAAGGCCTGCATGCAAATTGGGAGCCCCAGGCTGCTATCTCCATATCCCCATTCCTGATTGAAAAGCCGCAAAGTTACTTATATTTCCCCCCTTTTTTTTCTTTTTCAAGTGACTTGTAGGTTAAGTGAACAGATAGACGTGAAAAATGGCTTACCTGATTTAAGTCAATATCGGATCCAGGTAAATTTTGGAGCAAAGCACTGAAAAACAAACACATTAATTTGAGAGTCAGAAATACATGCTATGTGTAGGAGAAGGACAGGCAGAGACAGGCAGAGAAGATGGCGTTAAGAGAATCATTAGCCTAGCGTCGTTAAGTTCTCACAAACAATCTTGAATTCCATTGACTCTTATCTAGTGCCAATTTAGTTTTGACTAAAGTTAGTTGACTGGGTTCTTGTGTATCGGCATGAACAATAAATCAGGTTAACTACAATTTAACGTGCGGTCCTGATTCTTCATGCTTGACATTATGGCTGCCAAGAAGTGAAGACAGCACATTGTGATTTAGATTGGAAGTGCTGTTACTTTTCATCCATGTGTCTCATCTCAGAGTTTGTGCAAAGAAAAAGAGCTGGGGAAGAAGAAAGCAGCAGGTGTCATTCCCTTCCTTCCACCTTTATTGTCATTTTTGTCTAGGCAACCAGGATACTGGGGTATCCGTGATTTTTGCCTTTTGTTAACTTTCCATTCCTATTTGTCAATCAAAGAGAAGTACCTGGCGGCCATTTAAAACTCACAAGGAAATCCTGTGATGGAAAGAAAAGGCAATCAGGAGAAGAACACTGGAATCTGATTCTATTCTTTGTTATATTGGCATCTTGAAAGAAAGAACACCGGTCAATAAGAAGTTCACGCTCTGCTAACGGAGTTAGTTAAAAAGAGAGTCAGCAAAAGTTGGTCGGAAGTGCTTCACTGCACATTCAGTTTTTATTGTATCTGCATTCTTCAGGTACAAGAAAAACTCCTCTTAGTCCAAGATTGAATTTGCATCCAAGAAATGAAATTCCAAGATGGCAAGGAGTGGAATCTGTGCCAGCCATGTTTTCTCTGAGGTCCAATTTGGTCAAACAGCAAGAAGCAAGGTGGACATCACTAAGGACTGAGAGTTATTGATTTCAGTTGAAACTGTTGACTTATTGTATTCTTGCTTACTCTCAACAACTTATTTAAGATGTTGAACTCAAGTAGAAGCTTATCTGTGATTTGCTGTTAGACCTTCTTAATTGTAGGTACTGGGGATTTAACCCAGGTCCTCCAGCATCTGGTATATAGGATCAATCACCGATTTGTATCTTTTGACGTTGGTTCCCTCAACAAGCTTTGGACCTCCATTCCTAGATTCCTCAATGTATCAGATCTATTCTAGTCATTTATTTTTGAAATCCAGATCTCCATCCAAACAATACCCGGACTTTGACCTACTTAGCCTCAGCAGAATTAAGTGGATCATAGGCTAACAAATGTCATTCAAGGCTGATGTCAACATTCCAAGTAGTAGCCCCATAGAAAGCAAAACTCCGAGGCAGACAGGTTCCTCAAAGAACAGTTTTATTGGAGATATCATATTGGCACAAGCTGGTGAAAACCGACTCTGAAAGTTCCCATGGTTTTCACCTTGTTAAAGGTGAAAAGTTTCCCCCTTTCTCCAAACAATCAGTCACATTGTCCAATCAAGGTGCTGGCCGGTTGCCTGGTTACTCCACCCCTCCTTCCTCCAGCCACCTGTTGGAATTTCGTTGTATACATGATGTACAATGACAATAACGGCTTTGAACTTTGGGGTGTCCTTGGTTCCCACAGGAAACTATTTTATTTTGGGTACAACCCCCCCCCATTTAACTATGTTCCCCCTCCTTATCCTTTCTTTGCATTGTGGCAGCCCTGAAGCCTCCAAGATAGCCCCAGCCCAGAGGTGAAATCCAGCAAATTCTGACAGGTTCTGTAGAACAGGTAGCGGAAATTTTGAGTAGTTTGGAGAACCGATAAATGCCACTTCTGGCTGGCCCCAGAGTGGGGTGGGAATGGAGATTTTGCAATATCCTTCCTCTGGAGTGGGGAGGGAATGGGGATTTTGCAGTATCCTTTCCCTGGAGTGGGGTGGGAATGGAGATTTTGCAATATCCTTCCTCTGGAGTGGGGAGGGAATGGGGATTTTGCAGTATCCTTCCTCTGGAGTGGGGAAGGAATGGAGATTTTGCAATATCCTTCCCCTGGAGTGGCGTGGGAATGGAGATTTTGCAGTACCCTTCCCCTACCACGCCTACTAAGCCACACCCACCAAGCCACACCATGGTCACCAAGCCACGCACATAGAACTGATAGTAAAAAAAATTGGATTTCACTACTGCCCCAACCAGGTTCGCTTCAGAGTTGACAGCTGATTGGTTCTTTGATACTTTGGAAGTTAATTTCCCAACTACCAAGGCAGCTGATTCTGTCTCTAATGTTCTTCAGCCATCATTTGTCTCCCTATGCCTCAAAGATATTGGAAAGTTGATTGAAGGAGGCTGATCCAATCAAAGGGTCTGATTAAAGTAAACTTGATATCTTTTTTGTTACTTTAGTGTGAAACAAATGTCTTTTCTTTGGTATTGTGAGGAGTACGGAGAAAGGATGTACTCGGAGACTGACAAGGCCGCTGAGATTTTGCATTCCTCGTTGCGCTTTTCAAGGGAATATAGAATGAGAGTCACAGCAATGTCATGGAAACAGATCTTCTCTCTTTCCTTCAGAGCTCTTATACTGTATTTCAGTAATGATTCTCCATTCGTTGCTTTTCAAGTCCATTTCTCTTTACCAGCAAGCTGCTCCTTTTCTGATATCACAGTTCTTCACTTCTACAGTTATCACAACCCTTACTGGCTGATTTGCCTCCAGAAAGCCCAGGCAGATGAGAATGGACATCCTAGTCTCATACTTTGCAATTTTGTAGGTAGAAAGGAGCAAAACCAATTATCTTCGATGAGCAAAGTTGAGTTTTGGTGGTCGATGTGCCAAAAGCTTTGCTGGATTCTTATATATGAAGGCTTCACATAGGAACAAATATCTGGTAAAATCTAATAATTTATTGTTGTTGTTAGTTGCGAAGTTGTGTCCAGCCCATTGGGACCCCATGGACAATGTTCTTCCAGGCCTTCCTGTCCTCTACCATCCCCTGAAGTCCATTTAAACTCACGCCGACTGCTTCAGTGACTCCATCCAGCTACCTCATTCTCTGTTGTCCCCTTCTTCTTTTGCCTTCAATCGTTCCCAGAATTAGACTCTTCTCCAGTGAATCCTTCCTTCTCATTAGGTGGCCAAAGTAGTTGAGTTTCATCTTCAGGATCTGGCCTTCTAAAGAGCAGCCAGGGTTGATCTCCTTTAGGCGATAATTTTATTAGATTCAATAAATGATTCATAATTTATTAGATTCAATTCCTGTTAGTCCAAGACATCATAGTTAATGGTGAAAAGTCTGTAGAGATTCTCAATCATCCAAGTCATGGTTGTCTCAAAGGTGCTTTTTCGGGAGGCAACTGGACTTTCTTGCTTTATTCTTTTGAAGACATTTCGCTTCTCATTCAAGAAGCTTCTTCAGCTCTGACATTCATTCATCCAAGAAGAAAAGAAGAAGAAGAAAGTCCAGTTGCCTCCTGAAAAAGCACCTTTGGGACAACCATGACCTGGATGACTGAGAATCTCTACAGACTTTCAGCTATACAATTTGGGATGAACACCCTTGGAAAGGCGTGGGAGTAGGGATGGATTTCCAGAGGAAAAAATTGCACACTACAAGAACCAGGAGCCCCACTCAGGTGGCCCCAAGGACACAGATAAACCTCAAAGTGCTTCAAAGACCTGCTAAAAGGATGCAAATGACCAGCTGTCTGCAAGGAGTATAAATCCTTCCATTCCCCACCATCCAGTCAGAGCTCAAGAAGCTTCTTGGATGAGAAGTGAAACATCTTCAAAAGAAAAAAACAAGAAAATCCAGTTGCTTCCTGAAAAAGCACCTTTGGGGTAGATAATGGTGGCTCACAGAGGCTCAACATTAGGATGCTGGGCTGACAATTGACAGGCTCACGTTCGAAACCCAGTTACCACATGATGGGGTGAGCGCCTGTCACTCGCTCCAGCTCCTGCTGAACCAGGAGTAACTTAATGGGAACATGAAAGGAGCCTCAACCCAGAAGTGCTTCGGTGCTCCTCACCTGAATGTAATACTGTAGTAAGATTAATGTGGTATAATGTAGTTCAGATTCCCAGGAGGTCCAAGAAGTTTAGGTAGTTTGTGTAGAAGAAATAGAGTTAAGGGAGGGTCCTTCCTAATAGTTCTCGGAATATATGTTTAATGATGCAAGTGTCTACTTTAGTTTGACAAGTTTTGTATCTGTAGGCGACGAAGAAGAAAGAAAACTGCTTAAAAGACCTTCAGTTTGTCTTTCTTGGTTTTGGGAGCCTGACAATTAATGACACATAGATTGTGTTAGTTATCCAAAACCTCAAGAGAACATCAATTTGCTTATCCTTAATAAAGAGACCTTGGTTCTATTCCAGAAACTTCACTTTGTTAAATTTTTCTATACCATATCAAAATCATCTGAGCACCATCCATCTATCCATTTCCTCCTCTTCCTCTTCCTCTTCCTCCTCCTCCTCCTCCTCCTCCTCCTCCTCCTCCTCCTCCTCCTCCTCCCTGCAAACCCAATTCCCTTCTAGCATTGATAATATTACCTAGTTTGGTAATTAAATGTTTGCAAGCTCAAAGAGTACCAAGCGTCCCACAGTCTTTCTCCTCCTCCTCCTCCTCCTCCTCCTTGTTCTGACCCAGGCTTCCTGAGAAAGCATAAATCACAATTTTAGTCCCAAAAAACCTCTTTTATTGAGATGGCTTTGAATTATGGTCATTCACAGCCCGTAATGATTCACAAACGCTGCCAGAGACCTAATTGCCAATTAGTTTTGCAAGGCCAAATGGAGCACAGAGTCAAACGGACTTCTCAGAGCTTGAATTGACCATACAAACTAATTGCTTCCTGCAAAGTCTCATGTCTGTTTGCTCCTCTTTTGTGTCTTATGGGAGGGGCCAATCATCTCCAAGCCTTACTCCTGAGTCGCCTTTTTTTTCTTAATTGTTCTTGCCTTCTGGCAGCTCTGCGCATGCGTGCACTAGGAACAGGCTCAAACTGTTCTTTTGCCTCGCTGATGTCAGATTCCGGAGGCTCCAGAGGCAGCACATAACTACCAGATGGCCCTGGCCCTCTCTCTGCCTCTGATGCAGAGCCCTCATCTGAGCCTTCCCCAAACTCCAGGATTGGCCCATATTCCTCCCCAACCTCCTCACTGTCCAAATCTGCTGCCAGCTCCGCCAGCTGCTGGCAGACCACAATCCTCCTCCTCCTCCTCCTCCTCCTCCTCCTCCTCCTCCTCCTCCTCCTCCTCCTCCTCCTCCCCATCATAACTTTCTCCATGCTTAGCAGTTGATGAAAGGGAGAACCACAAATGCAACTTTTATCATTAAGCACAGTAAAGACAAAACCTTGTTGACAACGCTTAAATTTTGAACTCTCCAAAAGTGCCCTAGCTCTAATTCTGGCCACTCATCAAGCTATTGTCTCGTTGAAGTAGCAGCTGCCTAGCCACCATTCCGACAAAGTAAACAATCATCATTTATATATGCTGGGGTTTTTTTCTTCCCTACAACGCATGATGAGTTCATTAACTTATGAGCTCAAGTCCCTCAGACGAAGCAAGATTAGCACTATTGTCTGTAACGGAGCGAAATGGCTCAAATTTCCCAAGGCTTAAATGGCGATGCAGAAGAGTAATTAGCCGGTGCAAAAAAGGAGACATCAGACAGATTGGTCATCTGATTGCTTCTATTTAGTGGCCACTCTGGAATTTGTAGGATTTGTCAGTGTGGCAAAAAAAACCACTGGTTGACTTTTGTCTCGAAATGATGGCAATCATGAGCACTGTCTTGGCATACACACATCTTGGTGGTGTTGACAAAGCGTTTTGGGTATACACGCGCCATAAAAACATTCATTTCTTTGACTGTCTATCTCCTGCACTGATTACTGTGACACATAAACCCTCCCGTCTGAGTTGGGAGAGTCATTAAACTTTTGTGGGAGCAATCAAACTCTGTAGAAGTCACTTTATTTTTCCAGAATCGAATTTGGGCTGAATCAGTTTGAGTTTCCTTAAACAAGACAACAAAATAAAATAGAGAATGTCTGCATACCTTATTTTTTTAAAAAAAAAAAAAACTGAGAAGCTATCAGTTCATTTTTTTTTTCTCTCTTTGAAACTTTGGAGACTGATAGCACCTTTTCTGACCAACAACTTTTGAAGAAGCCTTTGTGAGCTACAGTTTTGCCTTCTCACTTCTCTATTATCACTTCTCAGCAGAGGTGGGTTTCAGCAGGTTCTGACCAGTTCTGGAGAACCAGTAGTGGAAATTTTGAGTAGTTTGGAGAACCGGTAGTAAAAATTCTGACTCGCCCTGCCCCCATCTATTCTCTGCCTTCCAAGTCCCAGCTGATCAGGAGGGAATGGAAATTTTACAGTATCCTTCCCCTGGAGTGGGGTGGGAATGGAGATTTTACAGTATCCTTCCCCTGCCACGCCCACCAAGCCATGCCACGCCCACCAAGTCACACCCACAGAACCGGTAGTAAAAATTTTTGAAGCCCAACAAAAAAAAAAGTTATTGTTCACCGGGAAAGGGGGAAAAAAGGCTTTCTCAGGTATCCCCAAAATTGGGATACAGCATCGTCAGCCAGCAAATTAATAAAAGAGACTTTTCCAAGATAGCTGTTTTCTTTGAAGAAGGCTAATAGTGCTAGCATTAGCACTTAGACTTATATACTGCTTCACAGTACTTTACAGCCCTCTCTAAGAGGTTTACAGAGTCAGCCTCTTGCTCCCAACAATTTGAGTCCTCATTTTACCAACCTCGAAAGGACGGAAGACTGAGTCAACCTTGAGCCTGGTGAGATTTGAACTGCTAAATTGCAGTCAGCCGGCAGTCAGCAGAAGTAGCCTGCAGTATTGCACTCTAACCACTGCGCCACTGCAGCTCATAATGGAGCTTTTGAGACGTTTACCTGCAGCCCTGTTGAATTGTGGGCTGTTGAATACCATGACATCTTTTAAAGAAAATGTGTATTTTTCCACCTCTATTTGGTATGCACAATGCAATGGTATATAGTCAGTGGCCACAGCAGGCAACAGCAACACCAGTGGAGAGGGGAACAGGGAAAATCACTCAAAATAAGTGACTAATTAATCATATTCTTTATTCTAATAACACACTGTCTCTGTTGGCAAATGTGTATGTCTTCAATCTCACAGCCAGGGCTGCAATTTTAGTTGTTGGCCAACCCCCCACGGTTTACAAATTGACTTTACAGCAGAGAAAGAGAAGGGGAAAAGTTCCAGCTTTCCTAAGAAACTTAATTATAAAAGTTATTATTATTGTTCCCGTGTGCACAACTGGATTCAGATCAACACTTTCATCTTGTGGGGATGGAAGTCAAGATCAGGGATGGCTGACCAATCTTTTTTTTCAGTGCCCATAGATAATTAGCAGTCAATAAAGCCTTTTTTTTCCCCTTTCCTGGTGAATAATAACTTTTAAAAAAAATATAATAAATTTACCGGTCCAACAAGTCTTTTCACCTTATTATGCATCTGTTATGATTTCATGCTGCAGCTTCGAAAAGGAAATCCCAGAGTGCGCCTAGTGCTTCCCCCTTCCTGAGCCTCCCCAGGACCAAGCAAGACCTCCTCCTGGCTGGCTCGCCAAAAATGTTGTGCCAGATTCAGGATATGGCTTGGTAAAAATATATCAAAGGACCCAAGATTGCCTTTCAGATTAGGTGTTTATTCACCTGAGCAAAGACAGGCCCCCTCTAACAGAGAGGAAGCCCCGAACACACAGAGATTCTTATTTTTATCCTTTTCTTACACTCCACCCAGTCATGCTGGCACAAGGGAGATACGGGAATCACCCAGGAAGTCTGGCACACAGTAGACGAGATATCAAGTTGTTCTTTGCACACAGAGAGGTTCTTTAGGGAGATTGGGCGGTTCCTGGTGTCAGGCTCCAAGTAATGCACCCATTACAAATCGAACTCTGAGGCATTTCCTTGTTCTTTCCTTGTAAAAGAACAAATTTATTTAGATACATCATCTTGGCACTACTGGTGGAAAGACAGTACTGAAAGTTCCCGCGCTTTCCACCCCCAATATAAGTAATAGTTTTTCATTTTTCCAAAACAAACCGTCACATACAGGGGTGAAATCCAGCAGATTCTGACAGGTTCTGGAGATAAATTTTAAGTAGTTTGGAGAACCAGTAGCGGAAATTTTGAGTAATTCGGAGAACCGGCAAATACCACCTCTGGCTGGTCCCAGAGTGGGATGGGAATAGAGATTTTGCAATATCCTTCCCCCAGGAGTGGGGTGGGAATGGAGATTTTGCAATTTCCTCCCCCTGGAGTGGGGTGGGAATGGAGATTTTGCAGTATCCTTCCCCTGCCATGCCCACCAAACCATGCCCACCAAGTCTCACCACGCCCACCAAGCCACGCCCACAGAACCGGTAGTAAAAAAAATTGGATTTCACACTGGTCACTTAGTCCAACCAAGATTGCCTGGTGACTTCTCTCCTCCTCCTCCTCCAGTCAGCCAGCCATTGGAATGTACTTGACTCATCAGCTAGTTATGTTGTTTTGGCTGAAGGTCTATCCTCCTCGTCTCTCTCCCCCCTTCAGCTCCAAACTGTGTCAAACTGAATTTATGTCAGAATCTCCAAGGATACAAGGATAATCTAATTCATGCTTGACATCTGGTATTTCAGGACATTGGGCGTTCTCCTGGGGACTTTCCATAGCCCTGCAGGTGTCCAGAGATAAGGGCACCATCCGTATGTACATGTTGTCTAGGCTCTCCCCAGAATCGGGGTGAACACTTTTAGACTCACCCTCTTCCTCGGAGGTTCAACCATACTGAGAGATAAAGACAGATGGAAGAACACAAAAAGAACATCAGAAAAGGCCTTCTCGCTCCAAACCAGAGGTTCAATAGAATAGAATTCTTTATTGGCCAAGTGTGATTGGACACAAAAGGAATTTGTTTTGGTGCATACTCTCTCGGTGTACATAAAAGAAAAGATACATTCGTCAAGAATCATAAGGTACAACACTTAATGATAACTTGTTCAACTATCACGAAGTGTTGTACCTTATGATTCTTGATGAATGTATCTTTTCTTTTTATGTATACTGAGAGCATATGCACCAAGACAAATTCCTTGTGTGTCCAATCACACTTGGCCAATAAAGAATTCTATTGTATTCTATAAGTCTATGATCAATAATTTTTACAGATGTTCCAGTGAAATAATGTATGCTGTGGGGGTGGGGCGGGCGAAGTAACACAGTCCAGTTGAAAACAAAATATTTCTGAGTGACATATTGTGTCCATTGACCTATTATCCTGCCTCATCTTTCTACCTATATTTATGATAATTATTTCTTCTTTTAGATTGATGGGTTGCACTTGATTTAAATTCTCCAGTGAGCGATTCACTTGAGCATGAAACAACAGCTGCTTATTTATTTATTTGAAAATAGAAATGCACCGGTAAATTAATCCATATTATTGATGCATTATTTAAAGATGACATCAAGGTTGGCTTAAACTCTGCAGATAGCAGTAATAATAATCATCTGATGAAAATCTGGTTGAAAATTCGGGTTCTCGTCTAGGTGATCCAAATTCTTTTGTCAAGTCACAAAGAAAAACAAATCTCGTGATTCCTGCTTTGCAGGAATTTTAGGGTAGGTAGGGATGGATTTTGATTTTGCTCACTCTGACATGCCAGCTTATTTTGGTTGGGGAAGGAAGTGGCTGTGATTTCCTCTGCATTTCAAGTTTTTCAATCCAGGAATATAAAAGTCAGTGAATTGTACTTACCGTTAAAACCGTAATACCACAATTACCATTTGCTTTTAAGGCAAGGCATTGTACAGTATTCTGGCCAAAGAAACTTTTAGATAATGCTTTAGGGAGCTTCTTTTGGGAACAGAGAGAAGAAAAAAGGAGGTTTTTTTTTTTAAAAAAAAAAATTACTAATGCAGCCATCTCAGATTTAAAAATAAGCAAACAAACAAACTCATGGTGAGTAATCATTAATTCTCCCTACTCTATCCCAAAAAGGAGCACTTAACAGTTTTCGACATAGCTAATCGCATCCCTGGAGAACCAGGTGGAACGTTTGCATTAAATTACTCCCTCATTTCTCAAATCTTTGCTTGGCCCTTCTTATAGATTTTGCTGCCAGCGTTCTTGAGTTTGGCACAAACTCACTCATCCCACAGCTAATCTAACTGTTGCTTGCCCAGTAGGATAGTGTAGGGCAGTGATGGCTAACCTTTTTGCCATCGTGTCCCAGGAGGAGGGGCAGGGGAGGTTCGTGTGTGCGCATGTCCACACCCATAATTTTATGTGCCCTGCCCTGCGCATATGCATGCAACCTCCCCCTCTTTCCCGGGCCCTCCGGAGGCTCTCTAGGAGTCTCTGGAGGCTGGGGACAGCAAAAAAGTCACTTCCTGTCCAACCGGGAGTTGGAAAATGGGCCGTTTCAGGCTTCCGGAGGGCCTCCGAGGGGATGGGGAAGGCTGTTTTCGCCCTCCCCAGATGCATAGAGAGGATCTGGAGCCAGGTGAGAAAGAAAAATGGGCTTTCGTCACTCCACCCCAGGCCCTCCAGAGGCAGGAAACAGCCTGTTTCTCTACTTCTGGTGAGCCCAGAAAGCCCGAAAATCAGCTGGCCGGCACGTGCCTGCACGCCAGAGCTGAGCTGGCGTGCCCATTGATATGGCTACACGTGCCACCTGTGGCACGTGTGCCATAGGTTCGCCACCACGGGTGTAGGGTACGACATGAGGTTGCAGGGTAATAAGGATGAATTTGACCCCCCCAACCCAGTCACCCTCTTTTCATTCAAATGATTTAACCAAGGTCAAAGGGCAGAGTGCTGGAGAAGTTTTAGCAAGGAGATTGAGATGCTGAGATTCTAGAAAGAGGGCAGAGAAGAGCAGCAAAGATGATTAGGGGAGTGGAGGCTAAAAAAAAAAATGAAGAGCAGTTGCAGGAACTGGGTATGTCTAGTCTGATGAAAAGACTAGGAGTGACAAGATAGCAGTGTTCCACTATTTGAGGGGCTGCTACAAAGACCTATTTTCCAAAGCACATTGAGGGCAGGACAAGAAGCAATGGATGGAAACTAATCAAGGAGAGAAGCAACCTAGAACTAATGAGAAATTTCCTGACAGAGAGAACAATTCATCAGTGGAATGACTTGCCTCCAGAAGTTGTGGGTGCTCCAACACAGGAGATTTCAAAGAAGAGATCGGACAGTCATTTGTCTGGGTTTCCTGCTTGAGCAGGGGGTTGGACTAGAAGACCTCCAAGGTCCCTTCCAACTCTGTTTTTCTGTTAAAGCCATGAATGCATGATCTACATCCTCAAGGTTGTGATGTGTTTTACCACAATTTGGAGCAGATTCTTCCTTGGGCCTAGTAAACCATTCATTATGCCCTACTTTATTATGTGAACCCAGTGTGTTGCAATTTATTCAATCCACATTTGTTAAGTAACTATTGTTAGGCGATAGTTTAGCTCAGTGCATGGAGACAGTCCTTGATAAATTCAGAGATAATTGGCAACAACTTGAATCTGATGCTCTTACTCCAATTATTTTACACAACATCTCCCGTAGCTTCAGGGAGAAAGATTTAGGGGGGAAAAAGTTTGTTTGATGTATGGGAAGATAAGAATTGAAATGTATCTTAGTTTTAAGCCCATTATTAAAAACCAGTCTCTCATTGGAGTTGGGTCTTTTACAGTGAATTTATTTTTCCTACTGAGCCTGCTTCAGGGGAATTTTGCACCATTTTTCATTCCTACCTCGCAGGATTTTTTTCCCCTCCTCCTGGACGCAAATGTTCTTGGAATATCAAGTACCAGTAGATTAAACAATGTGGAGACACATTTGCCTACTAGGAATATTTTCTAAAGCATATTTGTAGCCCAGGGCTGAACTGTGGGGTGCTTGATGCTCTCTGAACTGGGTGGTTTTCTTGCAGATGTTTTCATTACCGTACCAGGTAACTGTTGTGACCCAGGCCCAAGTAGTTATTACCAGACACAGTCAGTCCTAAACAAACATATTTTATTAGAACAGCTAAGAATTACTTCATTCTCATCTTAGTCCAAATTAAGTCCAAAACAAAGTCCTTCATAAAAAGACCTTATCCCAAACCTTTGTCTTCTTTGGCACCCTGCCAAAGGCTTTTCTTGGCAAGAACCCCACGAAGTTCAAAGTTGCTTTCCTACAAAGATCCCAAGAGCCGTTGCTGCTCTTTTAAGCCTTCTGGGAGGGGCCAATCATCTCCTGGCCTTACTCCCAAGTCGTCCTTTTTGCTTTAGCTGCTCTTGCCTTCTGGCAGCTCTTCGCATGCATGCACTAGGAACAGATTCCTCCTGTTCCTCTGCCTCTCTGCTGTCTGCTTCTGGAGGCTCTGGAGTCCGTGCATAACTCCCAGATGGTCCTGGGCCCATCTCTGCCTCCGATGCAAAGCCCTTGTCCGGGCCTTCCCCTGATTCCAGGACTGACCCATTGTCCTCCCCAGCCTCCTCACTGTCCGACTCTGCTGCCAGCTCCGCAGGCTGCTGGCAGACCACAACAGTAACATCATCAGTGATAAAAGAGAGTGGGGCAGTGGTGGGTTGCCCCCGGTTCGCACCAGTTCTATAGAACCAGTAGTAAAACCGGCAGGAGGCTCCGCCCACTGACCCCGATGTCACCAAAATACTTCTGCACATGCGCAGAAGAGCGCACGTGTGCGACCCCACTGCAAACTGGTAGTAAAGGTAAGTAGAACCCACCCCCGGAGGGGGGGTTTACTCTTATGTTTTTTTGTCAGAGTTTGTTGCAGAAATCACATCCAGAAAGCACACACAGATAACTGATTCAGCAGGACTCATTAACTTCTCTTTATATACATAATAACACATACAATACCAGCAGCAGGTTCTTCCAATGTGGTAGAGAGTTACAGGGAAAAAACACGGGCAGAGAACAATTTTCAATTTCAATTCAGAGAGCAGACTAGTTTTTGCACAGAGCAGCAGAATTAGAGCTCAGCCCAGCTAAGCCACGCCCAGACTTCTTGCTTAAGTTTCTATTTCCAAACAGCCCTCACTGGCCGACCCAGTTGCTATGCCTATTCATTGCCTAACCTTGTTACCATGTCTCTGCCAGCCATGAATTCTCTGTCATTAAGGAAATAAAATAATAATTTTAAAATGGGAGCAGACCCCACCCTCTTTTAGTACTGATAATATCATCGAGTTTGGTAATGAAACGTCTGCAAGAAAATCACCCAGCTCAGAGTGCACCAAGGAGCTCACATTTTGTAAAGAAGGTGGCAGGAACTTGTAAAGTTTAGCTGGATTGTCTCTAAGAAGAACTTCCACATGCAGAGGACACCTCAACTACATGAGCAAAAGCCATTTCAGCTTTTGGCTTATGATTCATACCTGAAATCATACCACACATTAATATTCAATTTCCAAAGCTTTCTCTATTTGATCTTTTAAGCTCATTAGTCCTTTTGGCCCCTTTCAAGTTTTCTACAAAGCATTAAAAACAGAAAATAGACGCTCTTGGGTACAGAAATGAATAAACCTTAACTCCATGTATGTAATTAAATACCATAGGAAAAAAATAAAAATTCAGATAGAGTTGCGAAAAGGGGTGCTTATTATATGCAATTCCCTATTTTATAAAACGAAAAGATTTCAGAAGACTTTAGAAGGACAGATCACGATGGAGGAAAAAAAAGTCTATGATTGCTAGGAATCGAAAACTACTTGATGGTTCATAATCAATCTAGAGGAATTGATCCACGTCGCTTCAGGTAGAGCTTTAAGAGCTCTGTTTCAATCATTTTGGGGAGTTTTAAGCAGTGGTGATTTTTTTTTACTACCGGTTCTGTGGGCGTGGCTTGGTGGGCATGGTTGGCTTGGTGGGCGTGGCAGAGGAAGGATACTGCAAAATCTCCATTCCCACCCCACTCCTGGGGGAAGGATATTGCAAAATCTCCATTCTCACCCCACTCTGGGGCCAGCCGGAGGTGGTATTTGCCAGTTCTCTGAACTACTCAAAATTTCCGCTAGCGGGTCTCCAGAAACCATCAGAACCTGCTGGATTTCAACCCTGGTTTTAAGCAATAACATCTGGACAATATCTTTGTGCTAGCTTTACCACACCAACTATTATGAATAAACAGGAGCAGATTTACATCTTACTCAGGACAATAGCAGTAGGACCTCTGTAAAAAACCTTGTGCACCTTGTTGGGATCACAGTGTTTGATGCTTGGAGCAGGTTAATTGAGATCAACCTGCCCTGAAAAGCATTAATTTCTGGAAATGGTTAGATTAATAAAAATATCGTATTCTAAGCTAGATAATTGTAGCCTATCTTAGAACCTTGGAAAATGGGACAGAGGACAATGGATCAGATGCCACTTCTGAGAAGTGACTCCAGAGAGATGCAAAGGAATTACTCCTAATTTCAAGGGATGTTGATTACTGCTTTGGTTCCTGTAGAATTAGATACTTATGTGTGCTATTTCAAATGACTGTTTTCATGTTTGCTATTAGCCCAAAGCTAATCCTTTATTTCTGGATCAATTGTGTTTTCCTTCCCCTTCGTCTCAGAATATTATCTGAGGATTCTATTAATCAGTGTAACAAACTGGAGGCAAGCCGTTCTATTATTTTCGTGATTTATCAGATTAAAACAAGGAATGTTTTCAGTTGAACAAGTCAATGGAAATTGACGGAAGGGAGGATCAACTTTCAGAGTCTTTTCATTTGTCTAGATATTCCTTCAAGTAACTTTTTTCCAAGATCTACAATTTCTCAGAAAAGATGCACCAGGAAAAATCTTCACGCAACGGTGACATGTGTCCTCGTCTTAACAAGCCAGACTTCCTGGGTTCCAACCAGTTACCTATGGTTTCCTACAAAATGTTGGGAGCTTTCAAGGGCTGAAAGAGGGCCTCAGGCTCCTTTTTACCCTTCCAAGGAAACTGGCACAAGAAGACAAATAAGTATTGTAACTCACAATTATGTAGGCTTTCTTGGCCCTTCTTATTAAGACAAGTTACCTATTAAGAGACAATCAGTTTAGCTTCCTAAATTCAAAGGGTTGTGTTCAGTGGTGGAATTCACATTTCTTTACTACTGGTTCTGTGGGCGTGGCTTGGTGGGCATGGTGTGGCTTGGTGGGCCTGGCAGGGGAAGGATACTGCAAAATCTCCATTCCCACCCCACTCTTGGGGGAAGGAGACTGCAAAATCCCCATTCCTGCCCCACTCTTGGGGGAAGGATATTGCAAATTCTCCATTCCCACCCCACTCTGGGGCCAGCCAGAGGTGGTATTTGCCGGTTCTCCGATCTACTCAAAATTTCCTGCTATCAGTTCTCCAGAACCTGTCAGAACCTGCTGAATTTCACCCCTGGATGTGTCTCCTTTACTCCAGAACATTGTATTATTTATCTGTATCTATTTATACCCCAATTTGTAGACTGATCACTTCCACCAGTGGTTTATAATGATTTAAGCTACAGTCAAAGTCTAATCTAGATAACCCAGTTGCATGTCCTTGAACAGTTCAGCATTCTTCTTTCTTTTCTTCTCCTCCTCTTGAATTAATGATGTCTCACCAGTTCTAAGCTCCTTCATGATTTTTGCCTCTTCTTGCTCTGTCTCTAAATCACACCAATGAGGCCAAGCTGGTACACTGCAATTTGAGGTCTTGAAGTCTTGAAACTGAAAATAGCCAACAATTTTCTTGCTGATTTGATAGATCAACCCATGCACTCCGGCACTTCCTCTTCTGTCAACCAACAATTCTGTAATAGCTGCTTTTGTTTGTGTGTATGTGCGCACACAGACAAAGTAGCATGCTTTCAGGCTGGTAATGTACTAAAGTAGAAAAGACAGGAACTACAGCATCAAACTTTTTCAAGGAAAAACAATCCATTTCAGATGTCTAATTTTATCTCTGCCTGATGCCTTTCCTTGACCAATTCTAGTTCTTGTCCAAAAGGCATGATGACACATTTGGGAGTTGGCTTCTGCCCATTCCTTAGATTTGAAAAATTCTTGGCAGGTTGAGCTGAAAAGACAAGATGAAAATACTTCTTGAAAGCGAAAATCTGTTTTTGAACCAATTCCCTAGATCTAACAAGAAGGGAGATTATATGGCTGGTGAAAACACTACTTCATAGAAATCATCTCCAAAATAATTGACAAATCTATTGAAGAATGGTATCTCAATGGCTTCTGATCCCAATAGCTAAAAGTTGGGATATGGGTTCTGCATGATGAACTAAATCTATAGTCAACTTCCTGCTAATAATTCCTGATTTGACCCCATGATAAAATGCTGGAAAAATCATAGTTCCTGCTTACTGTCACTTTGTCACCTTCCCACTTGTGGGGAAAAATTGATTTCCAGGTACAGAGGCTAAGCTATAAAGCATGTTCCTCTTCTTCATTCTCTTTTTGAGCTTCTTGATCATGTCCATCTGAAGGCAACTAAATCATTGGAATCTAACATATTGGGCTTGTATACACAGGAGCTACAGTATGAGGATGTTGTTCAACTGATTCATATTTTGGTAAAGAGTTTTATTTATTATTAAATTTATATGCCACTCATCCTGCTATCCAAGGTGACTCTGGGTGGTTTACAAGGCAATAAGCAAGTGAATATAAGTTAGCAAAAGGCCAAGTACCTTTTCTTAGACACATAGAATCACTTCTTGCAGAGAACGTCATACCCAAGTCTTCAGACAGTAGAAACTATTTAAATATGGACTTTCTTGGTTAGTCTTATGATCTAGAGCCACTTATCCTCCACAGCTAAACTTAATCCTAATTTTAAAGTCAATGCACTTTGTTGCATGTCAGCAAATCCCCTTTAATTAGTTGCAAGTTCTTTGAAGGACTACTTTGGTCTACTCTGAAAACCCTGCCCATCAATCTGATCAGACAGATTGTGACTTAATTCATCGTAATTACCATGATGATTTGTAGTAGCCTCTTAAACTTTTCCATTCAGCTTTCCTATAAATATAACCAAAGCAGAAATCAAAGGGAAAAGATGCGGAAGAAACCGAGAAATCTCTCTCTCTCTTCCCTTCTGAAATCCTTCCAGAGCCTCTCAGTGGGTTGTCTTCTCTTCTTACAGAATAGATCATGTAATAAAACCAATATTTAATCAATTGCAGCATTTCAAATGCAATATGCCCAGTTCGTTCAGGTTTTGGCTGTCCAAATCCCAGACTTTTTGACAAGCTATATGCATTGCACCATTAACCCATGCTTGGCTTAATTGCAGTTTACTGAATAAATCACAGTTTGCTGGGAGAGCCTAACCCATTAAGCCATCAATCAAGCTTTACAAATCACAGGGACGGATTGTCACAGCATGTTGAGCCAAACCCAAATCATGCCTATTTTAATTATTCGATATACTGAGCATATCGTCTGAACCTCGTCTTTGAGGTTGGTGGAGAAATGTTTATTCTAAGTGGCGAAACATGATGCTGAAAACTATTATGGAAATACAAGTTCTCCTTAATTTATTTGCTGCCCACCCCCCACCCCCCATTCCCAAAGATTCAATTCGTCTTCTCTGATGTTTGTACTTTACTACTAGCCTGCATTAAGGTTATTGGCTTAATTGTTTATTCCCTGAGTGCATCTCCAGTCAATGTGGCTGAGACTAATTATTCAGCTGAAAGAATTTTCTGCCGGTAAGGTTTTCCCTTGATACTTGTAACCAAATTGTATACACACATACACACACCCATACCCACATCACACATACACATGACCTGTGAAAGATCTACCTTCCACAAAGTTTGGATTACAGTTGCTGGTTCCTAAGTAATATTCTAAGGGCATTGAATGACTTTAACAGAGGGATGGAATCTCTGTTTCTGCTCCGGCCATTTCTCCATCCCTCGCTGTCACTCTTACCTTCTCAGGCCAGGCGAGGAGTGACCGGGAGGGGAGGGCGAGGGGAGGGGCCAGCCAGTGGTGGGATCACCTGACAGGGAGCCACAGCAGAAGGCCCAAAGAGCTGCAGGTTGCCGCAGGTTGCTGAACCCTGGGTAGCTTCTTATTACCACCGGGTAAAGGCCTTAACAGACAAGAGCTTTTTCTGTTTCTACTACCTCTTGAAGTGCAGCTAAGGAGCCTGTGATTTACCATGTCATTAACATGTACTTTTGTTTTTTGGACAGCTAAAGAATGTTGGAGGAATGAGATTGAAAGCTTGTTTTTTTGTTTTTTTGTTTTTGTTTTTTACAAAAAAAAAAAGATCGATAAAAGGAAAGTCCCTTGGAGAAAGGGACTTCTTCTCCTTTTAATGTATTTTTCCTAGCCAATGCCTGTCTTTTAAAATATCTTCGTTCCTTTCCTGGACATGGCGCCCTGAAATTTTTATCGCAGCTACTGTTCCCCAAAGAAAGGGAGTTTGTGGCAGATTCATATTTCACGGTGTTCAAAATATGCGGTTAAAGAATTGCACTGCAGAAGCTCTGGTGCAGCTGGCTATTTAACATTTCTCTGTGCTCCATAAAAATGTCAGGCACGGTTCCTGCTAAGATGGGAGGCTGGAAGAATGGAGACTGAACAGAGATAGTTCATCACTTGCAGACACCTGAACAAAAGACACCTGAAAGGCTTGGTGCTATCCGGTGATATGAACTGGTCTATTGCTTTGGAGACTACATTGCTGTAATAATAATAATAATAAATCTCTGGTTTGAATTGATTATTCAGCTTCAACTTTTAGCTAAAGCCAATGAAGGAATGTTCTGGTATCTCTAGTTCAGGGGTCAGCAACCTTAAACTCTCAAAGAGCCACAAAGGTCCTAACCAGAAGACCCCCGTTCAATTTTGGAGCCCAATGGAAATCCGGTTTCCCCACCATAGAGTCTCCTCCTAGCGTGGCGTCCTTTTTCCTCTGTTGACCGGAAGTCCAGTTCCCCGACCATAGAGTCTCCTCCTAGCACGGTGTCCTTTTTCCTCTATCTGTCCTAACTGAAAGTCCTATCAATTGTGGAGCCGACCGGCAACAGGGAGCAGCAGTAGAGGGATGAAAGAGCCACATGCGGCTCCAGAGTCGCGGGTTGCCGACCCTTGCTCTAGTTCAATAAGTGAACTGCAAATCCTCAATCTGTAATCTCCATGAAAGTAAGACATATAATGTACAGTTGTACAGAAGGTCTTCTAGACCTGGAACTCTATGTCCTGGGTCTTCTACTAAGGTTTTAAGGAATAGCCATGCATTGAAAGTAGATCAAATCAAATCAATCGTATATAGTTGGCTGATTCAGAGGTTAAGTTTCTGTGACTCTCCAGATGTTACCTACAGCTGAATTCAGTGATGCCCGACTCTTGGTGGCTTTATAGGCAAGTGCTCTCCATCCTATCCTGTCAAGCACAACTTCTTTCAGTTGTTGGATGTTCAACTTTGAATCAGATTTGATGTTATCAAGCCAAGTGTGTTTGTGGAGATTCTCAGTCATCCAGATCATGGCTGACCCAAAGGTAGTTTTTTTCAAGAGGCAACTGGACTTTTTTGGTTTTTCTTTGAAGATGTTTCACTTCTCATCCAAGCAGCTTCTTCAGCTCTCTGAAGAGCTATCAGAAGTATCAGAGACTATCAAGCCAGTGGGTTCTTTGCTTGCCACTTATTCTTGTTCCACTAACCATTCCTAGCATCACTGACTTTTCCACTAAATTTGCTGGAGTAACTGTGAAAATACTTATAATTCAACAATGTCTTCAGTCTATCTATCTATCTATCTATCTATCTATCTATCTATCTATCTATCTCTATCTATCATATCTACCTACCTACCTACCTACCTATCATCTGTCATCCATCCATCCACCTACCTACCTACCTACCTACCTACCTACCTACCTACCTATGCTTTCTCTCCTTTCTTCTCTCTCTGTCCACCCTTAGCAAGAAGTGCTTGAAAACAATGAAACTCAAGTCGAAGCTCTGGGGCTCTGAACAACTGTCCCCTCTTTTCATTTGAAACCTTTGCTTTCAAGTAGAGCTCCCACTGTGTTTGTAATAATAGACCATGCCTTTCCTGATTTAATATTAGTCAGCCCCTTGGCTTAATTGAGGTGCTTTGCAGTGTCTTTGACTGCAATAATAGGAAGTTTTGCCTAAGCTTAGTTGTTCCGGCAATGCTCGCAAATTCATTTGCATTCAACAAAATGTGTGGAGCCTACGACTATAGGGACAGGGAAATTAAAAAAAAAAAAAAACTGCACAATTTTCTCCTGAACCTGAGGCAGATGTCTCTGAATGATAAGCCATGTTGCTTCTTTTGTTTCTGAATCAAACAATATCATTTTGGAGGGAAGGAAGGTGAGGTGAGATACAAAAGAAAAAGGATTTACAGCAAGTGGAAATCTTTGGGAGATTTATACAAGAGAATAGCTGTAGCACAATTAACTCAGGATAAAGGGTGGCTTTACGTGGAGCATCTCAGATGTGAAAACATGGAGAGAGAGAGAGAGAGAGAGAGAGAAAGAGAGAGAGAGAGAGAAAGAGAAAGAGAAAGAGAGAGACTTTTACAGCCCTTAACTACTGGAAAACAGAACTTTAAAAAGAATACACAGGTTAAGTTGACTTTGGCAGTTGCAGACTTCAAGCAAATCCACTACTTCAGCTGGGTAAAAGGCCACTGTCCTCTTAATTAATTGCTTATTTTTATTTATAGCAATAGTATCTAGGCTTATATACGGCCCTATTGTGGTTCACAGCACTCTCTGGGCAGTTTACAATGTAGAAGCATTGTTTACACATGGCTCCCAACAATCTGGGTCCTCATTTTACCGACCTCAGAAGGATGGAAGGCTGAATCAACCTTGAGCCGGTCAGGATCGAACTGCAGGCAGCAGAAGTAGCCTGCAGTACTGCATTCTAACCACAGCGCCACCACAGCTCCACATGCTGATCCCCTTCTATTTCATGTCTTTCTCTCCCCCATATAGCAGATTTTAGAACTTGTAAATAGGATTTCAGGTGTCATTCCTCAGTTTCGTGCTTGAGATGCGTTTGGGCAGATTATACTAGCAGCTGTTAAGGTGAATGGGAGTGGGAGGAGGTGTGCAATTAATGGCTTTCAACAACAATATATTAGATGAGATAAATACATGTTTTAGCTACACTTAACTGCAGAATGTCGTGCCATATACAATCCCGAAGGCTCAGCTGTTTTTAAACAGAACTGTTTTACAATGAGAAGGGGGGGGGAGAGAGAGAGAAAAGAAGTAGTAAAAAACTAAAAATTGACATTTCCCAGTTTCAAGCAGAGACTTTTTCAAATTGTTTTGATGCCAAGGCTGCTGGAGAGCACAAAAATGAAAGAAATGCTTCAGTAATTTTAAATTGCTGCCTGCATGTGCATGTGTAATATATAAAATAATTGGATAGTCTTGCGTTCCTGACGAATTTCAATTCTTCTGATAGAAGAGAATGTACGTAGTGGTGGAGGGGTCTAGAACAACTCGATGTGGCCAGTTCAACATGGGACAATTCAACATGAGATAACTGTACTATAGACCTGTCCCTCTCTTAATAATATTAGCAATATTATTATTATTATGAACTTGTATTCATTACATATGAAACTCAGTCAACTGAACATTTAAAAATGTATCACAAATATTACTGAGTGGCACTGATAGTTGATACGGGTTGCTGCCAGCATCCTAGGTATCAACAAAGTATCTTCTTAAAATGTATGATGTTCCGAGTAGCGCAGTTTTTTGCAGTTCCGCTGGTGTTATTGCAGGAAGCTGCAATTTATTGATGTATTTTATAAAATTCTGGGAAATGGTACCATGTGCCCTGATGACAATGGCTATCACTGTCACATGTTTCATCCATAATTGCGTAGTTTTGATGGCCAGGTCGTGATATTTCGTGATTTTTTTCCAGTTCTCTTTCTTTGACTCTGGCGTCTCCTGGTACCGCAATATCAATAAATTGTACGTTTCGATTTTCGACAACTGTGATATCTGGCATGTTGTGTTCCAAATAAGGATCCATCTGTATTTGAAAGTCACACAAAATCTTCACCTTATCACTTTCGATAACTTTTTCCACTTTATGTTCCTACTTTATGTTCCCATGACTTTTTGGATACAGGTAAGTCATATTTTTTACATAATGACCAGTGGATTAGTTTAGCTATTATTATTATTATTATTTATTTTATTCATTAAACATGAAACTCAGTCAACTGAGCATTCAAAAATGCATCACAAATACCATTGACTGGTGCTAATGGTTGATAGGGGTTGCTGCCAGCATCCTAGGTATCAACCAAGTATCTTCTTAAAATATATGATGTTCCAAGGAGCACAGGGTTTTTTGGGTTTTTTTGCCGTTCTGCTGGTGTTATTGCAGGAAGCTGCAATTTGCTGATGTATTTTATAAAATTCTTGGATATTATTATTATTATTATTATTATTATTATTATTATTATTATTATTATTGAAATACCAATGATTTTAATAAAACTAAGACATGAGGAAGAGGCAGATGGTTGCCCTGATAATATTAAGAGAGGAAACATCTGGCGTACCATTACCGCATGTTGAATTGTTCTGTGGTAAGTGGGCTGCAGCGAGTTGTCCCATTCTGTTGTGGTTGATGATCTTGATTGATCCTGCACACTGCACTGATGGTGTTACCTGGTCTGGGAATGAAATGTCTTCAAGCAAGCAACCAAGCTCAGAGAGAGCACCAAGGACTGCTCAGTTCAGTATCTCAATTCTTTTCTTGTTTACCTGCTAAAATTGAACAAGCCCCTCACCCCATCCCAATATTACATAGTGTTAAAATTATCTGATCCGTTCACTCATTGGATAAGAAAAAGGCAATTTAGATAGAGCAAAGATAACAGTTTATCTACCTGAAGCTTCTCTCTTTATTTTCCTGTGTTTTATCCCAAAAGACATTCTGTGATGATTACCAATGAGAAAATTTATTCCATCTATTTAAATATCTAAAAGACAAAAAAAAAAAAAAAGCTAGCTCAAGGAATTTAACCTAAGAACAATGTCCTTATTACCCAACAACTATCTAGATGCAGTCTCGCCCTTCGCCTCTTCCTCTCCAATGCTACACTTAACTTTGAATGAAAAATCCAAATAATCATAATGCTAGTAACAGTGATAGCCTAAACTGAAACTAATAATGGTGCAATGCCCACCATTTTTCCTCTTCTTTATATCCATTATTGTAAGGTATCTAAACAACAGAACGTGAAGAATTTAAGGATATTATACAAATAGCATTGTAATGAAGACAACTAAAAGTAACAAGATTTATGCTAACACAATAAAAAGGGTAAAAAGGAGGGGACGAGAGGGGAGAGGGGAGGAGAGGAGAGGAGAGGAGAAGAGAGGAGAGGAGAGAAAGGAAGGGAAGGGAAGGGAAGAGGAGAGGAGAGGAGAGGAGAGGAGAGAAAGGAAGGGAAGGGAAGGGAAGGGAAGAGGAGAGGAGAGGAGAGGAGAGGAGAGGAGAAGAGGAGAAGAGAAGAGAAGAGAAGAGAAGAGAAGAGAAGAGAAGAGAAGAGAAGAGAAAAGAGAGCAAGCTAACTTGTAAAGCTATAGCTGTTATTGCTATTAGCTGTAACCAAGTGGAATCACTGCTGGTTGAATAATAGTGGAAAAAGTCTGAAGCAGCTTTCAACTAACTATAGATTCTCCCTCCTTCTGTAGTTCTTCTTTTACCTTGGGAATAACTAGGGAGACCCCAATCATCTTTCCCCGTCTCCCTCAATTAAACCACAAAACTGGCTTAAGCAACTAACCTTTTTTTTTTTTAAAGTTAACTATAAAAATAATTTTTTACTTGCCGGGAATGTTGATGAAGGTTGCCATCTTTTCTTGAGGGACTTTGATGCGATCAGAATTCATTCATGGCAGCAAAGACCAGAAAACTGTGTTGGGTCAATGATTTCAACATTCGAGGCCAGACTTTGCAATGCTGGCTTGTAAGCGCGATGGCCAGAAGGCGTGGGACAGTCAACAGCTTGCCTTTCAGGGTCTGCATCCAATTGAGCCCTGGACCGAAGCCATGCTTTATGCATAGGGGAAAGAACCCAGAAATGTCAGTTAAAGCAAACTGCAATGCTACTTTGGGGTGGGTAGCAAGATCTGATCGGACTGGTAGTTTTCCAAATTCACCAATTTCCTCTCCAGGGAGCTTGTTGGTTGGATGCATTTCTGCAGGATTTTGCTGAGAAGGCTACAATTATGCAGCCAACATAATATAGGTAGAACGGTTTGCTTAGTGACCATTCAAAGCAGGGGTGGGTTCTACTTACCTTTACTACCGGTTTGCAACAGGAGCGTGCGCAGAAGCTTCTGCTCATGCGCAGATCATCAATTATGACGTCTCGGTGGGTGGAAGGAGCCTCCCGACGCTTTTACTACCGGTTCTAAAGAACTGGAGCAACCCACCACTGATTCAAAGTTACAACGACACTGAAGAAAGAGAATTATGATTGTTTTCCCCACTTACAACCTTTAGATAGATAGGTAGATAGATAGAAGATTAGATGATGGATGGATGGATACATAGGTGATGGAAGAGATAGATAGATAGATAGATAGATAGATAGATAGATAGATAGATAGATAGATAGATAGATAGATAAATGAAGGGAGGAAGGGAGGGAGAGAGGGAAGGAGATAGATGATAGAGAAATACAGAGACAGAAAGATATGGAGATGGAGACAGAGATAGAGACAGACAGACAGACAGACAGAAAGAGGCATACACACAGAAAGAGAAATAATCATTGTGAACATTTTTCTAGTCAACCAGTAGGCACATTGCTGGTCATGGATGAGACTGTAATTCTAATAATAATGAATTTCCTACTGCTGTATGATGCATATTTCAAAGCAATATTTTCCTTGGGCACATGAATTTTGCAATGAACATCTCCCTTATTCATGGCGGTTTTCTACATCATTACCCTTCATGTACAAATGTAGGTCACACATTTTTTTTTCTCCCTTCCGTTTGCAAACCCCACTGCAAATTTCTGAATGCCGCCAAAGTTGGCAAACAAGTACCTAGCCTTTCACATATTCACTGAAGAGGAATATTAAGATACCGTTTTAATTTCCCAGAAGGATCCAGAGGGAAGTTGTGGGAGAACTTCAAATGGCAGACCAGATCTTCACCTGGTCCAGGTGAAAGAAAGCAAGAGCGAGCAAAATAATGAACCTGAAAAGGTGTTTTTTCAAGTCTTCAAAGGTGACTTGGCAGAGAAAAAAGCTCACAAATAGAACACCTGCAACAGGTTTGATTGCCTCCTGCTTTCCAAATCGCTAGGTTTTTTTTTTATTGGGTGCTTGATATGGCTGCTTCATTCTCTTGTAGCTATTTTTCTCCTGTTTTGGCTGTCTGAAATTTATCATATTATTTTTCTGTTGTTGACTGTTGTTCATCCTCTCTATAGATTTTGAAGACAATGACCAGGCGAGAACAATTGTATTCCTACATTTTTAAACAATGGTATCAAAATGGATTTTGATTTTTCAAGTCCATCTCCGTGTTATTGTACTCCATCTTGAATGTTCTTTATTCTCCGTGCTTTGTACGTAATCGTCTAAAATGGACAATTATCCAATCAATGCCAAATATTTATCTATTTCTGAGCTAAGATAAAGCCTTAATAAGAATCATTCCCCCCCTATTGGAGTGTCTTCAATGTTTTTTCAAGCACATAAGCTTTTACCTTTCACCGTCAAAATCTTTTGTAAGGGTTCTTAATGGATTTGGGATCAACAGCAATTCTTTTATGCATGACTTCAGAGGTGTGGAAGGTTTTTCTTTCATCCTATTATTCTTATTTTGATAAAATCAAATAATTATGAATGATTATGGACTTAGGTCTTGGAGCATATTATCTGTGAATCTAATTAATTTATGATAGATATAAGGGTTTTTAAAAATAAAATAAACCTTGACTATCAAATCTTCATCTTTAATGGGTAGCTACTTCTAATTCTAAGAAGCTTTATTCCTTCAAAAAGGTCATTTTATTGATGTGATGACTTAGCTGGCTAAGTAGGTAGTCCACTTTAAAGATTTGGTGAACAACAACTTCCTTCCTTTCTTCCTTCCTTCCTTCCTTCCTTCCTTCCTTCCTTCCTGCCTGCCTGCCTGCCTGCCTGCCTCCCTGCCTGCCTTCGCCTTCTCCTCCTCCTCCTTCTCCTTCTCCTCCTCCTCCTTTTTCTTCCCCTCTTCTCCCCCTCCTTCTTCCTTCTCCTCCTCCTTCTCCCCCACCCTTTTTCCTCCTATCCCTATCATTCTCCTTCCTTCCTTCTCCTCCTTTTCCTTCTCCTCCTTCTCCTTTTTCTTCCCCTCTTGTCCCTCCTCCTTCTTCCTTCTCCTCCTCCTTTTCCCCCCATCCTTATTCCTCCTATCCCTATCTTCCTTCCTTCCTTCCTTCCTCCCTTCCTTCCTTCCTTCCTACCTTCCTCTTCATGGCTAGGTAAAAGAAGTGCATTGGTTTAACAGAGTAAAAAGAGAAACACTTTGAAGTTGCCCTCAAACACTAAGAGACTAAAGATCCCTTCATAATTTGTATTTTGCTCACCCCAGAGACCAGAGTTATGTTATCACTAGACAGACCTTCACAAGAAGTGCATTTCAAGAAGAAAGCATTTGGGTCTAAAGTCTATGTAAGTCTCGTCACCTAAGAATTGGCCTTCATGGAAATGAGTCAAAGCATTACGAGACACTACACGGTATTTCAGTTGTAATGGCAGGGAGTGTCACTTTGGCAAGTGAGAGCAGCAACTGCATCTTCAAGCAGGTGAGAAATTTTTTTAGATAGCTCGGTTTTTGCTTTAGGACTTGAGAGGCTAAAAGAAATGAAAGTCCTTGTTCCTTCCAAGGTTGCAATTATATGAACAGTAATAAAATACAGCTAATGTCCTTCTCTGCCATAAAAGAAAGAAAGAATGGATAGATAGGCTTCATAAAAAAAAGAGAGAGTGTGCACAGGCATTTGTTTTCGGTGCACTTTGTGGCAAGAACGCTTAGATAAATTCCGCTATCCCACTTCTGCAGTTAAGGCAGCATAACATTAAACAATTAAAACCCTTCAGATGTCCATTAGTACTTTAGTCTATTTTTGTTACCCAGATAAGACTTTAATGGTAATAGATGCCTACAATATTCTCTTTTGTTGCAAATATATTTCCAGCAAGGTAATACCTGTAATTTGCATCTAATCATTTTACGATGGAGCGCAAATTAACTCGTGAGCCAACATAGTTATTTTCAAAGATTATTCAGCATGATTTTTTTAAAAAAAATAATATAATAAAAATTCTTTGGAAGAGTTTTAAAGACCGGAACTCAGTGACATCTTTATTACATGGTGAATTTTCTTGGATTTTTCTTTTCTTTTTTTTTTTTACAGTGGGGATACATCATTGGAAGATTTATTTTCAGAATCCATAAAGATACTTCAAACTTAATCCTTCAGAGGTGTCGAAAGAGGAGGGGGGAATTCTTCCTCTGTTTTGCAGGAACTAAAACTGCCAACTGGTTCTATAGTCTGATGACCTCAGAAACCATGACACGGGGATTAAAATGCGTGCATTGAAGACGCTTAGACGTTTGCAAGTGAAAAGATCGAAAATCGATCGAAAAGATTTGCAAGTGGATCGAAGATAGGGAAGGATAAAACATTTCAGAGGTGGAATGTGAAACTTTTTTTAATGGTGGTGAGGTCTGTTCCTTGGTTGTCTCATAGAACCAAACTACCCTGGACCCAGAAGAACCAGAAAATTTCAGTAGTACAAAATTGAAGTTCTTGTCTTTTTGAGACATTGATCCACGCCTATATCAAGTTGTCCCATAGATTAAGTTCTAGAACAAACGTCTCCAAAAAAGACGTGACAGTTGCATGTCTACAATGTGTTTGCCAACAGGCATACCTTGATTTACAACCATAAATTTAGTGACTATTCGAAGAACGGTTGCAGGAATTGGGTATATCTAGTTTAATGAAAATAAGGACTAGTGGTGACATGATAGCAGTGTTCCAATATCTAAGGGGTTGCTCCAGGGGTGAAATCCTCCCGGTTCAGACCGGATCGGGCAATCCGGTAGCGATTGTGTCAGGTGGTTCAGAGAACTGGTAGCGATGGTGGCGTGAGGTTCTGCCCACCCACCCGGGTGTCGTTACTTCCATTTTTTTATCTTTTAAAAGCATTTTTTTACAACCTATTCGGGTGAATGACTCAGCATAAAGCAATTTGGAGTGGTGTGGTGGCCTAGAGGTGGAGCTCTTGCCTCACAATCAGGAGGCTCTGAGTTCGATCCTAGGTAGAGGCAGATATTTCTCTCTCTGGGCACACTGGGAATATATCTACTGCATAAAACTCCCCATTGGTGACAGGAAGGGCATCTGGCTCATTCAGTTGCCCAGAATCCACCCCGCAAGGGATTATGGGGTCGTTAAAAGATGATGATGACTCAGCATAAAGCAATTTCCTATTTCTTTAATTCCATAAACCGAACGCAGCATCATGCTCTCCTTTGCACCTGACCTCCCTCGGGGGTTCAGCTTTTCTTTTCATTGTCCCTCAGTGCGGTGCGTTTGCGTTGCTTTAAATTGCAATAAGTCGTGTCTGCTAGCCAAAAGTGTCCTGTTGGCAGATGGTCTTGCGCACTGCTGCAGCGCCGCTGAAGACAATTTTGAGGCCCGAAAATGATACTTAAGTTATGAGTCGAAAATCTAATTGCTGCCCATATGTGCTGAGAAACTTGAAACTTTGAAACTAAATTAGCAGTCTGGAGCTTATGGCTTTATGATCTAATGCCCCCAAAGGCGATAAATAATTGAGAAGAGTTACAGTGGAACAAGTTGAGAAAATGATTTCTAAACCTGAAATTGCCCAATCTATTTTGATGACATTGAGAGCAACTAGTTGGAAATTAATTTTATGTTCTGGGCAGCAGGGGTGAATGTGCTCTAGGAGCTGAAACCCTATTTTTAAGAAAGTCCTGGCATGCTTTGAGGAGAGGACACAGCAGGGTAGAGAGAAGGCATCGAGAGTTTCTCTGCAACGAAGGTGGTTTTTTCCTGTTTTGACATCAACAAGATGGGCGTAAATGAGGTGGTGTAGCCCAGGAATCAGCAACCCGCAGCTCTGGAGCTGAGTGTGGCTCTTTCATCCCTCTGCTGCAGCTCCCTGTTGCTGGTCGGCTTCACCATTGATAGGGCTTTCAGTTAGGCTAGGTAGAGGAAAAAGGACACTGCACTAGGAGGAGACTCTATGGTGGGGGAATCGGACTTCCAGTCGGCAGAGGAAAAAGGATGTCACACTAGGAGGAGACTCTATGATGGGGGAATCGGACTTCCGGTCTGCTCCAGAATTGAACAGGGGCTTCCGGTTAGAACCTTTGTGGCTCTTTGAGTGTTTAAGGTTGCCGGCCCCTGGTGTAGCCTGTCACAGAGAAGAGGGGATCACTTATTCTCCAAAGCACCTGAGGGCAGGATAAGAAGCAATGGGTGGAAGGTCATTAAAGAGAGATCCAATTTAGGAGAAATTTTCTGACAATGGGAACAATTAATCAGTGGAACAGCTTACCTCCCATAGTTATGGGTACTCCATCACTGGAGGCTTTCAAAAGTAGATTGGACAACCATTTGATTGGGATGGTATAAGGCAGTGATGGTGAACCTTTTTGGCACCGAGTGCCAAAAAGGAAGCACTCTCTATCTCTCGCAACACTAAGTTCTGAAGAGAGAGCACTTCGTGCTCGTCTGGGCTGAGACCAGGGATAGGAGTTGCCCAGGGGCGTGCATGTGCCGGAGAATGTACTTGCAGTTTCTTCAGGTTTCTTCTTCTGTACTGTCGGCAAGTCTTCAGATTACTGCTTGGCATGCACAAGTGCCAATCAGCTGATGAGTGCATGCTGAAAAATGTACTTCTGGTTTCTGGCGTGCGCATGTGTGCTGGCTGGCAAGTCTTCAGGTTACTGCCACGCATGTGCACGCACTGATCAGCTTGGCCAGCCCACATACTCACACCGGAAAATGTAAAACCAGCTCTGATGCAAGCACAAAGGCCAGATGATCATCAGGCATGCATGTGTGGCAGAAACCCGGAAGAGGAACAGTCGGCGTCGCGCGTGCCAGGCAACATGGCTCTGTGTGCCGCTTCGGGCACGCGTGCCATAGGTTCGCCATCATGGGTATAAGGTCTCCTGCCAGCCTTGTCTTTTCAGCAACTCACCCTAGCTAGAAATTCAAAGAGTTACTCTTCCAGCATATTTGAAAGGTGGCAGAGTGCGGACAACTGCAATAAAGGATGTTTTATTGCCTTCCATTACATTCACCTCTTGTGCGGGTTGAATCAACTGAGAGAGAGACGGTTATAGATCTAAGAGTATTGTTTCTTCGCTCTTCTTTGTAAAGACAAGTTTGTACTTTCTTTTCGCAACCATAAACTTTTCAAAGCTGAGACTTAAAGGAGACAAGTAGCCCTTTCCTTCTAATAAAGTAGCCATTTAGTTTTCATAAAAAAAATTTTCCCCACTCCACAAGGCAGAAAGAGAATGTACGAGGCGCTCCGTGGTTTAGAAAGATAATTAATAATCATTAAAAAAGGCCCGTGTGTGGTTGGGGATGACAACTAGTTTAATATCGAGAGGAGAAGGAAGCATTTGAAATTGCATGGCTAACAGGAAAACCTCCATTTCATCTGAAGGCTGGGCCAGCATCTTGTAATTATTCCCGAGAGAAGGAAAGATAGGTTTAGTTGCTGAGCTAAATATGTGAGTTATTGTCTCTGTTTATTTCCTTCCTTGATCTCTGCTGTGAACTCTTAGCAAAATTCATCTGGCTCCGTGCAAAATTTAAATTAAAAGGATAACTTTCCTCCAGATGCACTGGTCTTCCCCAGCACCATTTCTAGCTTGTGTTTTCATTCCTTGCACATACAATGAGTGTGCATGCGCACCAGTGGTGAAATGTAAAATTTGTTACTACTGGTTCTGTGGGCATGGCTTGGTGGGTGGGGGGGTGTTAATGTTACTGGGTGGGCATGGCCAACTTTTTTTTTTTTTTTTTACTTTTAAAAACATTTTTTCTACAACCTCTTCAGCTGAAAAGGTTGTAGAAAAAATGCTTTTAAAAGCTTCTGACGGTCCCAGCTGAGCCGCGCGATCATCAGGGGCTTTTTTTTTTCACTTTTAAAAGCATTTTTTCGGCCAAAGAGGTTGTAGAAAAAATGCTTTTAAAAGTAAAAAAAAAAACAGCCTCTGATGATTGCGTGGCTCAGCTGGGCATGGGGGGGCGGCAGGGATTTTTGCTACCGGTTCTCCGAACCACCCGCCGCCATCGCTACCGGATTGGGCGATCCGGTCCGAACCAGGAGCATTTCACCTCTGATGCGCACACGCACGCACGCTTGAGCCTAGGTAAATGTATTGCTAATTAATCACCTTTTGTGGAGCTTTTTCTACCATGTGTAGAGAATCTCATCTTCTTGATAAAAAGCTGCGCGAGAAAAACACAAGGATAATTCGTTACAGAGCGAGGTTTACAATCACACCTGCATTTTCCCTCTGTCAGTTTTATTAACACACCGCTGGTGTAAGCTTCCAAAGAAGGTGCAAATGAATTGAAGGGGCTAAACACTACAGCGAAACATGTCTGTCTGATGCTTTGTAAAACTTGGAAAACAAAATGAAACAATGGAGAACTCAGTGTATTGACTTTGGCCAAGTTGCTTATTTATATATTACCGTATTTCCACAAAAATAAGAAAGGGTCTTATTTTCTTTTGAACCCCATCTAGCAGTTTGAAAGCATGCAAATGCGAGTAGATAAATAGGTACCACTTCGGTGGGAAGGTAACAGCATTCCTTGTGGTTTTGGTGTATAGCCATGCTGGCCACATGACCATGGAAATGTCTTTGGACAATGCAGGCTCCCTTGGTCAAGAAATGGAGATGAGCACTATGCCCTAGAACTGGACATGACAGGAAAGGGGAAATGTTTACCTTTTAAAGAGTCTATTGCATTGGGCAAAAGACTAGATTACCAAAATTTAGAAACTGGATTATTTATTTATTTTATTTTATTTAGTTATTCTTTTGCACCTTGGTCCTCATTTATTAATAAGTATATTAGAGTGGGATCTCCCTAATCTGTTTGATTTTCATTCTATCTGGTCTAAAACAGATGATGCTAATCACTTATTGGATTATACAATATTCTTCTTCTGCAATGTTTCAGATTTGTGTCTAATTTCATTCCCGGGGTTAAGACTTCTATCCCAGTTCTATTTCAGAACTCCAAATGCTCATTCAAATGATGCAAAACTGAAATCCAAATAAAATATATATTTTTTCTCCTCCTCCTCTGCTTTTTTACATTTTTCTCCTCGGTTTCTATTGTATCATCCACATTGTTATGGTGGTCCTTTATGGTTGGTAGCTATGGATGGAGTTGTGATGATTTGCAGGGTAGGACAGGAAACCAAATTAGTCATTACAAGATTAAGCCAGCGTTTTATGGAAGGAGTAAACCTTGTGAACTCTTTCCTTTTCTCAAGCTGATCACTTGAACAAAAGGACAAATTTTGGCACGCGCCATTAAAGATGAGAAATGTGTCCATCTGCTAAATCTGAGCTTGTCATTAAGCACTCTCTGTTTCTGCTTTCCTTCTTTGCTACCTCATCAGATTGACAGAAAAGGCTTCTAGAGTCTCTAGATCAGAGATGAAATCCTCCAAAGTCTGCTACCGGTTCGCTGTGCGCATACATGCACGGTGCGTGCCAAATGCGCTCTTCATGCATGTATGTGCACGGCAGCCGCTACCGCGCAGCGGTGAAAAAGAAGGCTTAAGAAGGTGAAACTAGCAGATATGAAAACTCTCTTTCTTTGCTTTTCCAGGTGCTGCTTCCTACGTCCACAAAGGATTTAGAATGCATTCCGGGATTTCAGCAAAAAGTTTTTCACATTGAACATTCATCCGCATTCACAGTGGGCCAACCGATTCTGAATTGTAAGAAATCTTATTTTCATCTATCTATCTCTCTTTCTTGTTCTATTTTTTTTTTTCATATGCACAAAAAATACAACTGCGATCTGGATGTTCCTATCTCATTTGAAATGTATTAACAATTCACTATCCTTGTACCAAGAGGCCCTCTGAGGTTTCTACTTGAATATACAGTAGAGTGACAGCTTTTTAATTTTTAAGAAATGTTTCCTAATTTTGTATTCATGCAAACTTTGACCTTTGCTGTGGCTTTAGCTTTCTGCCGTGCCTTGAAAAGCTTGTGTACTTGAATGGTTGGGTATTGTGAATATCAACATGGACTTGGGGAATAATAAGCTTGTGACCTTCGTCCTGAGCCACGTGGTTGCTGGAATTCAATTATCTGTTTCATTCTGGCAGTGCAGACTCATGGCGGAAGATCTTGATTTAAAGCTGGATGAAATGTGGACATATGCTATTCCTTGGGTGCATTGAACTTTGGAATTTGGCTCCAGATTTTTTCGTTTGGAACTGTGATGTTTGTAGTATGGATGAAATAGATAGCCAAAGACTCGTTTCAATAAGACAGGTGTCAAATTAAAATGTTGGCGCTGATGTACTATGCATTGTGAGTTTGGCAGGCTGAGAAATGGAGACCAAATGGCCCATTAAGCTTTAACCCTGTTTTGTGCACTTGAGAGGTTTCATCCAGGTATTAAGGAAGTTTGAAAACGACACTGTATTTGCTGTTTTGCGAGGGGCTTTTATGGATGAAGAAACTCAAAAAGACCAGAAAAATCTGGATTTTGAGGATTCGGCTTTCTTAACTAGGATGGTTAGGAGAAACATCTCTAGAACATCTTACAATGAAAAGAAGACATAGAGGTAGTCCTCGACTTATGATCAGACTTAAGCCCAAAATTTCTGTTGGTAAGCAAGACTTTTGCTCCATTTTACAACCTCATTTGCCACAGTTGTTAAGCGATTCACGGCAGCTGTTAAGTTAGTGACATGGTTGCTAAGTGAATCTGGCTTCCCCATGGACTTTGCTTGCCAGAAGGTCACAAAAGGCGATCATGTGACCACAGTCCTAAATATGAGTCAATTGTCAAGTATCTGAGTTTTGATCATGTGACCCCTGGGATGCTGCAATGGTTATAAGTGTGAAAAATGGTCATAAGTCACTTTTTTCAGTGCTGTTGTAATGTTGAACAGTCACTAAATCAGAGGTCCTCAAACGTGGCAGCTTTAAGACTTGTGGACTTCAACTCCCAGAATTCAGCATAGCCTGCAGAATAGCCTGCCAGAATAGCTATGCTGGCTGGAGAATTCTGGGAGTTGAAGTCCACAAGTCTTAAAGCTGCCAAGTTTGAAGACCTCTGCACTAAATGAATGGTTATAAGTTGAGGACAACTTGTAGTTGGCAGTGATTTTTTTTTTAAAAAAAGAAGTTCCCTTAGGTAAGCTATGGACTATTAGACATGCTTGAGTCTTAAATGTGCTGAAGGGTTTGCTAATTTTGGGGGGAAATGTTTTGCGCTTGAATTTGTGCCTCCTGTGATCCACATTCCCGATTCCTAAACTAATTATTTTCCGTTTTTGAGGTTTATTTTTCAAGCTTTCTGCAACTGTGAGCAGTTGCTAGGGGATGAACAATCTCTGCTCTGACATTTACTCTCCCTGCCTTTCTTATACGTCATCTCTAAGACTGAAACAACAGTGCAAAACTCCCCGAATTTTCTATATTCCCCAGTTGGTGTGGTGTAAAGTACATATACTCCTAAGGATATTGTTGGTTGCTGGAGCTAAACTCCACATATGGAGTTCCCAAAGATTGATTCTTAAGGTGACTTTCCTGTTTTCTACTGATCTCTGCAAATTCCTTGTCTTCTAAGACAACAATTTCTTGGGGTTAGAAGACAGCTGATGAAGAATAGAGCATCCAAGTCACCCATATTAGAATTGACTAGCACTGATAATGTTACCTAATTTGGATAATGAAACATCTGAAATGAAACAAGAGAAGCTCAGAGAGCACCAAGGACCCCACAGTTCTCCTCCTCCTCCTCCCCACCCCATGAAACCAGTTCCTTCTAGCACTGATGATGCTACCTAGATTGGGTAATGAAACATCTGCAAGGAAACAAGAGAAGCTCAGAGAGCACCAAGGACCCCTCATATTGGAATCTTCTGTCTGCATTCTGTTATGTTTGTTCAAAAAAAAGGGGGGAGGGATCCTTATTTTACCAAAATAATGGTTCCAAAGTGAATTTCCAGTGTCTTGTGTTCCCATGCCCTCTGGTAAAAAGGCACACTTAGTTTCTAAACAATGCAATGCCTTGAAATCCAATATTCCCCAGACCAAGTGTTGGCTGGAAAACCAAACTTCAGTGGTGTGGCACGTTATTTAAGTCCTCTTTAATTCTATAGTCATAAAGCCTGATTTCCTTGGAAAGTTTAAGAATCTAATGTTTTAGAGACGTAATATTTTGAAACCATGGAAACTCCTCAAGAAGGATGCTAAGATATTTTGCTCAACTTTTTCTCTTTCTCACGGAGAGGGTAAACTTCCAGAGGGGGAAATGCCCTAGATCAGGGGTGTCAAACTTGATTTCATTGAGGGGAACATCAGAGTTGTATTTGACCTAGGGAGAGGCATGGCCAGCTCGACATCACTCGTGTCAGGGGCACCTGTGTGGCCCAAGCACTCTGCCAGCGAAAACAGGTTCCAGAGCTTCATTTTTGGCTGCGACGGGCTCCTGAAACCCTCTGCCAGCAAAAACGAAGCTCCATTTTCACCGCAGAAGCACTGCGGGCCAGTCCTTCGCTGTTTCCAGGGCCAGTTATAAGCACCTTGCAAGCCTGATCTGGACCCCCGGGCCTTGTGTTTGCCCCCCCCCAAGATCAACGTTTCTCAACCTTGACCATTTTAAGAGATATGGACTTCCACTCCCAGAATTCCTCAGCCAGCTTGGGGAATTCTGGGAGTAGAAGTCCACCCTGGGAGTAGAGGTCCTCCCCTCTGAAAATGGCCCAGGTTGAGAAACACTGCCCTAGACGAACTGTCTTCTCAGCCTAGTATTCTCCACGTCAAGAATGCCTCCAAGATTTCATACCAATGGAATCTTCTTCTTCCTCTGCATTCTCAAGTTGATATAAGAAGGTTAAATAAGTAGATGTATTGAGCAGAATGAGGAAGATATAGACATGAAGAAAATCTCTAGCAGTATCCAGGAATTGTGCCTGGATATACGTGGGTAGTTGTTAACCTTCAACAATTCGTTTAGTGATGAAATTACTAGTAAAATTGCTAGTAGCTATTACAGTTTGTTTTTCCTATTCTGTACTTTCCTGCTTAGCTTGGGGGAAATGAAAACATCACTGATTCCATGAACAATCTCTGTATTCATGTTGGGTGGTGGATATTCCCTGTGAAGGAAACCCAGAAAAAAATCCTCTGTTTCACAGCTGATGGGTGTATTGGAGAGGTTCCTTCAGGATTAGAATAGCAAGAGAAACAACAGTCAAAAAGACCTTAAAAGGAAAAAAAAGGATCATGTTTAGGAAGAACTAAAAGAAGAAATCCGAATCAAAATGAGATAGCTAGTTGAGAGTTCAAACAGGTATGGATGGTTTTGTGGCAAGCCCCCGCTCCTAGAAGAATGAAATCTTTTGGGAAATATTAAAAAGGCAGAATATTATATTTCCCCAAAGGGAGAAATGGAGAAACATGCTCAGTCTTTCTTAATAGCACACACACACACACACACACACACACACACACACACACACACACCCTGGCAGATATTTTGTGCCCATTAAGAAAGACTGGGCCAGCCTATCTACAAAACAAAAGACCTTCAGCTCCAGGGTGATGGGATTTTAAACAGGACATGATCCTTCAGGACATAATAGGATTAACCCACTACCATTTAGTAGAAGACACAGAGCTCACTACATTGCACAATCTCCTAAGGGCATTTCAGACATTGCACAACCCTCCCTATCAGCATCTCTGAAACCTATAAAAACCCATGTACTCATCAAAACAAGTGGTCAGCTGACCAAAGACTGCTGTTGGTTCTGTTCATCATTAAAACCGTCTTTCCAATCAACCTCCATGTTGTTTCCAATGTCTTTCTCTCAACTTGGAACTGAACCAGATGGATTTTCCTTCCGACAGTTTGAAAGATAAGAAATGTTGGCTTTAGAAAAGGGACACCACCAGAAGCACTACTAGAATTTCTATTGTTGTAGGTTGTAATTCAATTCAATTCAATTCAATTCAAACCTTTATTGTCAATGCACAACATGTGTACAATGAGATTGGATGAGCCTCTTGGAATCGTGGAAGAAACTATCTTCCCCACCCTCTTATATGGAAAAGAATCAAGGTGGAACAAACTTGATTTTCTTTCTCACACTCTCCGTGTTTCCAGGGCTAAGCTGGTGTTTACCAAACAGGAGTAACCAAGGTCTTCACAGTGTTCCTCAATGTCTTTGAAAATCATTATCCCCAATCTTTGTCTTTTGCCACTGGTCACATCAAAGGACTCTGCAATTGAATCTTCTCTAGCTTGGGTTGCTGATTTCTTCCTTCTTCCTTGATGCTTTTACCCGCAGAGAAAGAACATGCTGTTTCAGCCACATTTGATTAGGCCATTTGTGATGACCCAGCAGATTGCACTGGAGTGAAACTGGAACAATAATTATAGCACAGTTATTGATATTAATTTGAGGGAGAAGGGAGGAGAAACGGCTGTTTGTTGCCTGGGATTAAGAAATGAAAAGAGACGGGCACAATCATTATTAGAGAGAACACAAAGTATGGAATTGTCATTTATTGTCAGCCTCAGCATACTAAACTATTGTTCTGATCAGAGGTTGTAGGTCCCATCAAATATGTTTTGAAGATTGTGGTCATTTATGCACCTCTGTGATTGAAATAACTGTTGCCCTATATTAAGAACAGCAGAACAGTAACTGTCAGAGGGATCTTGGAATCCTAGTGGACAATCATTTAAATAGGAGCCAGCAGTGTGCAGCAGCTGCCAAAGAAGCCAACACAGTTCTAGGCTGCATAAACAGAGGGATAGAATCAAGATCATGTGAAGTGTTAATACCACTTTATAATACCTTGCTAAGGTCACACTTGGAATACTGCATCCAGTTTTGGTCACCACGATGTAAAAAAAGATGTTGAGACTCTAGAAAGAGTGCAGAGAAGAGCAATGAAGATGATTAGGGGATTGGAGGCTAAAACATATAAAGAACAATTGGATATGTCTAGTTTGATGAAAAGAAGGACTGGGGTGACTTGATAGCAGTGTTCCGATATCTCAGGGGTTGCCACAAAGAAGAGGGAGTCAAGTTATTCTCCAAAGCACCTGAGGGCAGGACAAGAAGCAACAGATGGAAACTAATCAAGGAGAAAAGCAACTTAGAACTAAGGAGAAATTTCCTGACAGTTAGAACAATTAATCAGTGGAACAACTTGCCTCCAGAAGTTGTGAATGCTCCAACACTGGAGGTTTTTAAGAAGAGATTGGATAACTGTTTGTCTGAGTTGCTACAGAGTGTCCTGCCTGGGCAATGGGATGGACTAGAAGACCTCCAAGGTCCCTTCCAACTCTGTTATTCTATTCTAAGTAATTATATCTGCATTCCCGTATTTATGAATATTTATCTAGCTTGCACTCAGAAAGTAATAAGTACAGTAGGTTTTTAGAAGGTGAAGGTAGTGACACATATAACAACTCATAATGCTAGCCACCTTATTTTGCAAATGGAGGACTGAAGTAGAAAACAGAATAAGCTGAAGATACCAACAGGAACCAATAACTTTCCAGGCCAAGCTATATTCCTTTTTATATTCACTAAAAATAAGAGTGAACACATTCATTGCTTCTTAATGCAGTGGTCTCGCCCAGTATTCCTATATTTATTCTTTAATTATACTTGTTTATGACCAGTTTCAAGGAACAACTCACAAGAAGTGTTCAGGTAGCATCATAACCATCAACCGTCATGCACCAAGCATCATGATGGTATCCTAGATTAGCTCGAACCCTACTTTTTCATCCATGGAAAAGTAACCGAGGTTAGTCATGTGACTTGGACGAAAACAGCTATTGCTTCTGACTCATTCTTGCCAACATAAGACCTAGTGGGGTTAGAGAGAAGACTAGTAGAAGGATGACATTGTCAAAAGAGAAGGATGCATTAGCTAAGAAGCAGAAATAGAAGCTGGATGGCAGATCTTCTGCCACACCAGCAGCTACATAGTTAGTTGTCTATTTGAGTCTTTTCTTTGTCTCCTCTCTTCATTGAAAGTGTCAGCACTTGAAATGGTTGTCAGAATCTTGTCATCAGGGGGCAAAAGTTTCATCAAATGGAAAGCTTGTGCTATCGAGCAAGAGCCCAAACTCTCTAGTGATTACTTCTTTCTAGCTTTATTGGGTTTTGGTATCAAGTAGAAAATTATGAAGGTCCTGTAGTACAGTTTACCCAGAAGTGTGGACCATAAATCAAATTCTCCAGATTGGTTAGGATGTACAGTGTACACTCAATTGCTTGTTGTGGTTGTCCCAGAGTGCCTACTAAAGGGAGGGAGTCCACTCTAGGTCCCTCTCTTCCTCAGTAGAATCTCCTGGATGCAAACCAGCTCCTGTTCTTCTTCCGGTGAGTTTTTCAGAAATATTCAATATTAGAATTAATCACAATAGCACTTAGATTTATATCCTGCTTCACAGTGCTTTACAGCCTTCTCTAAGCAGTTTACAGAGTCAACCTATTGCCCCCAACAATCTGGGTCTTCATTTTACCGATCTTGGAAGGATGGAAGGCTGAGTCAACCTTGAGCCAATCAGGATCGAACTGCCGAACTGCTGGCAGCAGAAGTAGCCTACAATACTGCATTCTAACCACTGTGCCACAACTGAAGTCTTCTCAAAGGCCTTGTGTTTGGAGAAAGGGTGCATTTCTTCAGCGAATAAGAATTGTGTTCTCCTTTGTTGATTGATTAACTAAATATAATAATTTGGATCTGGTGGGTAGAGTGAGCAGTCTGATAAAAAATAACAGACAGTTCGTTGATGAAATGCCTGCAAATTTAAAGCTTTTAAGCAGTCTCATCAATATTTTTCTCATTGTCCATTGGACTATAGAATTTTTTTTTAAAAAAAAATACTGCTATTACCCCAAGAGCAATATAATTTTGCAGTTGTCTGCAGCTCACCCTGGTTATGTAAATCAATGGAGCAAATATGCAAACCTAGTTGAACAGAGGTTGCCTTTGGGGTTCTTCCGAAACCCAAGTACTTCTAATCCCTGGCTGAAAAGTGAAACAAAATTATCATATTTTCCTAAGTAAAAGTGAGAATCTCTTTTTCCCACCTTGATTATTTGAAAATGTAAGCAGGGCCATGGTGCATATTCTTTCACACCCTCCAGCAAATAAATACAGAGAATGTAGAGAGGTTTTTTCTTCTTCTTCTTCTTCTTACTTATTTACCAGTTAACCGTAAATGTTCTCTTCATTGTACATGAAACTTGCCAGGGGAAGAATGCAGAAAAAAAAAAAAACTTTCTATCACAATTCAGGCTGGGATATAGCCATTCAATCTAGTCAGCAAAATGTAAGTAATTCTTGCTGAGAAATTAAAAACATAACAAAATGGGGGAATGAGAATGGGATGAAAATGAGGATGAGAATAAATGGGATGATGTCTACATTAGGCGTGGAGAAGATTTAAGTTGCATAATTATTATTATTAATTTTTCATTGTCCAAACCAGGATGGCTCTGATTCAGGAAATACTTGTATCTCTGTTTAAAAAAAAAAATCTGGATTATTTTTCTAACAACCAGATCCAGAGGTGGGTTTCAGCAGGTTCTGACCAGTTCTGGAGAACCGGTAGCGGAAATTTTGAGTAGTTCGGAGAACCGGTAAATACCACCTCTGACTGGCCCCGCCCCCATCTATTCTCTGCCTCCCAAGTCCCAGCTGATCAGAAGGAAATGGGGATTTTGCAGTAACCTTTTCCTGCCATGCCCACCAAGCCACACCCACCAAGCCACATCACGCCCACCAAGCCATGCCCATAGAACTGGTAGTAAAAAGTTTTGAAACCCACCACTGACCAGATCGGTGCAGGAATGAAATAATAACCACACAATAAAATGTTGGGACAATTGATCTGCCAGAAAGGCAGAGAAAGGCTCAAAGGCATGGGATTAGAAACCAGGAGGTGTGAGTTCTAGTCTTGCTTTAGACATGGAAACCAGCTGGGTTTCATGGAGCCAAACACTTTCTCTCAGGCCCAGATAGAAGAAGGCAAGGCCAAACCACTTTAAAAAACTCTGCCAAGAAAATTGCACATTGACAGGCATCATAACAGACTTGAAGGCATACAAACAATCCCCTCCAAAGTTATTAAGCATTATATTTTGAGTATTAATCAGTCAAAAGCAATCTGCTTGGCGAGATTAAATATCTTTCCCTTGATATTCTTTTGGAGTGTAGTCTAGAGATGAAGCACCCTTATGAATATTAACTCTATAATTGTTATAAGGCAACACAAACAGAATCGTGCAAGGCTGAAAATATTTCTCCCCTCTTCTGCTTTTACTCTCCTTAAACTAGGGAGGGTTCTTTCTGAAACACTTCCCATGCCCTCCCCTCTCCTTTGCTGCCCCGAGCATCCTTTTTACATGCCGATTGTCTGATCTGCAGCTCTTCCTCCTGTCTCCCAAGATTGTTTCCATATACCATGCCATAGACAGAGTAGTCGTTGATTATCAGTCCAGAAAAAGTCCAGAAAAAGGGAGCAACGTGAAAGAAGATCTTTTGCCAGAATGCCCGTTGAGTAGTCTCAACCAACATGGAATCACTGGTGCCAAGGGAAAGACCACTTTGTTGCTCTTGTTAGTTGGGAAGTCGTGTCCGACCCATCGCAACCCCATGGATAACGTTCCTCCAGGCCTTCCTGTCCTCCTCCGGAGTCCATTGAAGCTGTGAGAAAGTTTGCATATCATACTGATTCGTAATGTAGTATACCTGGCTTTGACCTCGCATGATGAGTGATCCCAACTATTATGGGTTAACTGAAGTCAGAATCAAGTATTACAATTTTTAAAAACCAATTATAGTTCAACAAACCAAGTCTCAGCATGATATGGCAACCCAGCTTCGGGTTCTTTGATAGTTCAACATGCTACGTCTACATGCGGAAGAAATCTCTCTCAAAATTACCTCACTCCAATGGCGAACATGTCAAGGAGATGTTTCCCCTGCAGCCAGCCAATCAGCATGAGTAAACCTTGAAAAACATAGACGCCATTTTATTTACTCCACCACATCACAGATCTGGCAAAATAACTGAGGCCTTGCTCAAAAAATAGCTTATTTTTCTGATTGTACCCATAAACATAAGTATCTGAAGAGGGGAATCAAGACCTCTCATTTCATGTAGACCACCATTTTTCAACTTCCTGATCATATCCATGGATTGTTGTTGTTAGTTGCGAAGTCGTGTCTGACCCATCGCAACCCCATGGACAACATTCCTCCAGGCCTTCCTGTCCTCTACCATCCCCTGGAGTCCGTTTAATCTCACGCCAACTGCTTCAGTGACTCCATCCAGCCACCTTGTTCTTTGTTGTCTCCTTCTTCTTTTGCCCTCAAACGTTCCCAGCATTAGGCTCTTCTCCAGGGAGTCCTTCCTTCTCATTACGTGGCCAAAGTATTTGAGTTTCCTCTTCAGGTTCTGGCCTTCTAAAGAGCAGTCAGGGCTGATCTCCTCTAGGACTGACCGGTTTGATCACCTTGCAGTCCAAGGGACTCGCAGGAGTCTTCTCCAGCACCAGAGTTCAAAGGTCTCAATTCTTTGGCACTCAGCCTTCCTTATGGTCTAACTTTCACAGCCATCCATTGCAACTGGAAAAATCATAGTCTTGATTATATGCACTTTTGTTGGCAGGGTGATGTCTCTGCTTTTTAGTATGCTGTCTAGATTTGCCATGTCTTTCCTCCCCAGGAGCAAGCATCTTTTAATTTCTTGGCTGCAGTCCCCAAGTGCGGTGATCTTGGAGTTGATATTGCAGTGATAATGGAGTTGTAAAAGACTATTTACAACTGGGTAAAGATGGCATGACCCATTTCTGTTGTAATAGGATAACTTGCCCCACTCAAGTCGCCACAGCCAACTTGCTGCAAGACAAGTCAACAAATACAAAGGTTGCATTAATTTCCATGGAAGCGTGGCCACCAATAATAAAATAATAAAGAAAGTCAATCCAGAAATACAAGTGTTGCAATAATTTCGATGAAAACGTGGTGACCCATAATAAAAGTAACTGAATGAAACGATAAGTAAGCTTTGGATTTTCCTACGGAGAATTTTCCCGCAGCGAGTTGGTCACAATGAGTTGTCCTAGACCCCATTTTTTTTGAATACCTTACTCTCTTTTCCCCCCCTCCATGAAATTACCCTGTGGTTTTAAGAGATATTGCACAGGAAGGAAAAATAGAGCACAACAGACAAATCAGTGTAAGAACAACCAAATTGTTGCCGTTCATAGCTGCGCTTGTGATTATCCTTCTCAGTTTTCTTTCTTCTTTTGTGAATGATGTCTTTATCTTCCGATCAATATCTCAGAAGGCTACTGCAGTTGCTGGCTCTCCTTCTCCTTCATTCTTTGTTAGGCAGTTCAGCAGGACTTTGTCAAATACAGAGGAAAAGAAACCCTTGCAGGCAATTTCTCACTTTTTGACCTAAGCTGAAATCATTGGCGGTCAGAAAATATCCTTTTTACCCACTTTTGTAAAATCACCAAGCTAGCAATGTCTTCATACACAGCCTTCTCTTTTAAGAGACCAGTGTTTTGAATAATGTGCATTCCAGGTCTTTATTCCTGTTAGTGGAGGGAGATGCAAATTTAGATTGCATATCTGCGTCCCTTTTTACATTTCATTTCGACTAATACTGGGTGGATTTTTTTTTAAAAAAAAACACACTTTTGAAGTACATATTTAAGCAACGCTTACAACTTTATTTAATGTGTTAATTTGGTGAGGAATGGGAAACTTATCGCATATATACCAGACACTTTGTGTTTGCAAAAATTGAATTGCTCATAGAAAAGAGTTACATTTATCCATTGATTTTCTTTAAATACGCCTCGGGTACTTTAAAAGTGAAAATCCTCCTGCACAGTGAACTGATAGGGACCATCACATATTATTATATCACTAGAAATTATAATGACAATGAAATTGAGAAGTTATGGTTTGTTTCTCTTTAAAAACTCACATGCAATGTGTTGTTAAGTGGAATTTGATTTAATACTATAGACTCTTGCAAAAAGCAGTACTCTGGGTCTCTCTATTCTAGTTCAACTCCATAACCATCACACAATGTTCTCTATCCAGAAGAAAGTGTTATATGATAGGTTTGGCTTGGCTTGACATGTTGCATGGAGCTCACCATCGCTGCCTTCTTAGGGTTGGGCAAAGTCAGTCCATCATGGCTGACCCTAGTTAAATAAACATAACAATTAACCAGTGAAACAAGTTGCTTCCAGAAGTTGTAAATGCTCCAACACTGGAAGTTTTAAAGAAGAGATTGGACAACCATTTGTCTGAAGTGGTGTAGGGTTTCCTGCCTAAGCAGGGGGTTAGACTAAAAGTCCTCCACGGTCTCTTCTCTTCTCTTCTCTTCTCTTCTCTTCTCTTCTCCTCTCTTCTCTTCTCTTCTCTTCTCTTCTCTTCTCTTCTCTTCTCTCCTCTCCTCTCCTCTCCTCTCCTCTCCTCTCCTCTCCTACCCATCCCATCCCATCCCATCCCATCCCATCCCATCCCATCCCATCCCATTGCTTAGCACCCTAAGCAGGGGTGAAATCCAGCAGGTTCTGACAGGTTCTGGAGAACCAGTAGTGGAAATTTTGAGTAGTTTGGAGAACCAGCAAATACCACCTCTGACTGCCCCCAAAGCGGGGTAGGAATGGAGATTTTGCAATATCTTTCTGCCTGGAGTGGGGAGGGAATGGGGATTTTGCAGTAACCTTCCCCTGGAGTGGGGAGGGAATGGGGATTTTGCAGTATTCTTCCCCTGCCACTCCAAGCCACACCCACAGAACCAGTAGCAAAAAAAATTGGATTTCACCACTGAGCCAAAGATGCTTTTTCAAAAGGCAACTGGGCTGGAGAAACATCCACCTTACCATAGATGTTGGAGGATGCTCCTTGGTAGCTTCCTCAACTCTTCAACTGATATGTTGAACCCTTCTTCATGCGGCTTATTCTGTGGAAGGAGGATCGTGGGGCATTAATCATGTTTTATTTTTAGCCAGCCCGATTTGTAATTTGGGGGGATTTTTTTTTTTAAACCACCCACCTGACATTGACTCAAATGCTACACATGAAAAATGAAGGCAATTAATGCAAAGCATGAGGATGGAACATCCTGCAGAGCAAGGCAGGAAGTCTGTGGCCAGTGATTTAAATACCCAGACAAAGAGAGTTGTGACCCTACCTTGGAAAGCTTTAATTTGGATGCTAATTAATGTCTGGCCTCTCCTGTCATTTCATTTACATGATGGATTACATTTTCCAAACCTTGCAATCCATCGGGTTAGGGTGGATTGGTGGCCTTCCGTTGGCTGTCCATCAGTGGCTTTATGAGTTTGCTGGACATTTGGGGAGAATTTCAGTCTCTTTGACTCAGCTTCTCCTAACGTGAAGCGAATTAAATCCTTGGGATGGGGATTTATTAATGCATTAATCACAGATGCCACAAGATGTCTCTGCCACATTCTACCTTTGTCTGAAGTGGTGTAGAGTTTCCTGCCTAAGCAGGGGGTTGGACTAGAAGACCTCCAAGGACTCCTCCAACTCTGTTATTCTATTCTATTCTATTCTATTCTATTCTATTCTATTCTATTCTATTCTATTCTATTCTATTCTGTTCTGTTCTGTTCTGTTCTGTTCTGTTCTGTTCTGTTCTATTCCATTCCATTCCACTCCACTCCACTCCACTCCATTCCCTCTTCTCATATACAGATTAACAAGGTGCTTCCCAACTTGGAGGTCTTCTAGTCCAACCCCTACTCAAGTAGGAGACCCTATATATTATCTGGTTCCTGTTTCAAATTAAAGCTTGCTTGGTCTCTGTCAGAATCCCACCTCTTCATTTCCGGAGTGTTTGTCCTAAGAGAACAGAGCTCTTCTTCCATTTAACTAGAGCTTCTGCTATCCTAGAATAATTAGGGTTTGAACCAGTAGTGAAATCCAAATTTTTTTACTAACGGTTCTGTGGGCGTAGCTTGATGGGTGTGGCAGGGGAAGGATACTGCAAAATCTCCATTCCCACCCCACTCTGGGGCCAGCCAGAGGTGGTATTTGCCGGTTCTCCAAACTGCTCAAAATTTCCACTACCGGTTCTCCAGAACCTGTCAGAACCTGCTGGATTTCACCCCTGGTTTGAATCTAATTCCCCCAAAAGAGACCTCCTTGTCCAATTTCTGTTTACTTCTAACCACCACCAAATAAAGGCTACGAGATATATATACCGTATTTTTCAGAGTGTAAGATGCACCAAGATTTCAAAGAGGAAAACAAGAAAAAAAAATAGTTTTTGCCTCCCCAGCCCCCAGGAGCACTCTGCAGGCCTCCCAAACCCTCTGCGCGTCCCATTTTTGCAAAAAATGGGCCTGTTTTTGGTGAAATAAGACATGCAGGGTGGGGTTTCAGGAGGCCCAAAATGGCTGTATTCGGTGTATAAGATGCACCAACATTTCCACCCTCTTTTGGGGGGGGAGAGTGTGTCTTATACTCCGAAAAGAACAGTATTTTTCTCTTGAAGCTTCCTGGAGAAGATCATGGCCAATTTTATCTCCAGATCGTGGCTGCCTGGATCTTACATGGTCCTCAAAAGAAGCTCTCGCTTCCCATCACAGCTTGTCAAGTCTATGCTTGGTAACCTCCAGGTGTCAATCCGTTGCTTTTCCAGTGGTGCGCGTCTGTTATTAAATTGGACCTGAGGGAAAAAATGAATTCCAACCTCAGCTTTGATCTTTGTGCGTCTCCTTTTTAATGTTAGCTTTTAAAGGACATTTCAGATCAGAGGAGAGCTATTATACTGAGCGGTGTGAGGGGAAATTAATTGGTCGCTCATCTGCACTACCAAAACTCGGTCTAAATAGGAGGCCAGACATGGCTGCAAACATTTGCCTTTCATTATTTCCAGGGCTGCTGAGAGGTTGGCCTCCTTGGTGAAGGAGAGCAAAAGGAAAAAAAAATCCCCCAAAGTCCTCGATTTACGATCACAATGGACACCCCCTCCCTCAAATTTCTGTCACTAAGCAAGTTCAGTGAGTTTTGACCCACATTACGGCCTTTCTTGCCTCCTCTCCTTCTCTTCACCTCTCCTTTTTCTCTTCTCTTTCTCTTTCTTTCTCTTTCCTGCCCTTCCCTCCCCTTCCCTGCCATTCCCTTCCCTTCCCTCCTCTCCCCTCTCTTCCCCTCCCTTACTTTCCCTGAGGTTAAATCAATTTCCTTGTACCAAAAAATTAGGATAAGTCAGCTGGTCAGTTTTTATAATTTAGGAATATAATTCCTTCCTCACAATACGAAAGTCTGCAGAATTGACAGCAGGGTTTAGTCAATGTGAACCAACTTGTGAAAGGGCTTCTCTCCTAGATAAATCTGCATGTGGATCAGCCATTCCCCCCCTCTCCCGCCCCACCAGGATGCTGCAGACGTCCTGCCTTATTCACCTACTCCCCATTTTGCATCTGGCTCCAGGTGGTGGATCTTGGAGCGAGCGGTTTCCCCCAAGCTAGAAACCTTCCCACCCCGACAATAAAACCATAGCCCTATTCTCCAGGCAGTGCTGCAAAGTTTGATTTCCTGACAGCCTTTGGCATGGCCTTCTTTGTCTGAGAGTTATTTAATCACCCTGCAAAAAAGAATGGGACATAAAAAGTTTATGCGGCCTCCGTTAGCCCCAATCGAAGGCGTGCCAAGCATAAATAATAAGATGGGTTCTGCAGCTCTGCATCAGGTTTTATAATGGTTTGGAGATTGGGGAAATCAAAACCTAAAACAAATGTGCCATCATCATCTGTTACTGTTTTTGTTGGGAGAGTTTTATTTCGGCACAACGCACCTTCTCCAATGTAACCTGTGAGTAAATAAAGGTGATACGTTGAGGAGAGAAGAACATGCTCTATTAACTCGTGCTTATGGTTTTAGTTCACTGAACAGGAGCAAATAGCTTTATTCGAGGTTGTGTCTATTCTTGCTTTGGTGCCAGCGACCGGCTTGATTTGCAAAAGACGGGAAAGCTTTGGTTGGTGCAAATCAGCCAGCTGCTCTTCTAAATGCTGTAAATCAATGACCAACTGCTCACAATTAGGTGTGTCGGATGCTTGGTGCCCTGGAAGGAAAAAAAAAACCCTTTTCATTAATTCTATTTTCGAAAGGGGCGTCTGATAGGGGAGATCCCACAGAAGGTCATGGAGAATAAGAAAGTTGAGAGACTGTGGGATATTTGGATCCAGACAGACAGGCAATCAATTGGATTTTGTGGTGGTAGACAAGGACCAGAAGACAGTGGGGGATGATAGGTGTAGCAGTGCCAAGAGACAACAACATCAAGAAGTATGAAAAGCTGGAGAAGCATCAGGGCCTGAAGGAGGAACAAGAGAAAATGTGGAAAGTCAAGACCAAGGTGGCAGCTTTGAATCTACTTTCCATTTTAGGAGACACAGCCCTAAGTGTTCCTGGGTGTGTGCACTTAGGGCTGTGTCTCCTAAACTGGAAAGTAGATTCAAGAGATTCCAGGAACAACATCAAAGCTCTCTATCCAGAAGAGTGCAGGGTTAGGAAGAGCTAAGATACTACAGAGAACCTTCAAACTCCAAGGCCTCTGAGAGGAGACCCAAGATTGAGGAAGATACATTCCATCCATAGACATGAAAAAGGAATTTTGAGACAGAGAGAGAGAGACAGAGACACAGAGAGACAGAAAGACAGAGACAGAGACAGAGAGAGACAGAGAGACAAGAGGCAGAGAGAGAGAGAGAGACAGAGACAGAGAGACAGAGACAGAGAGAGAGACAGAGACAGAGAGAGAGACAGAGACAGAGAGAGACAGAAAGACAGAGACAGAGAGACAAGAGACAGAGAGAGAGAGAGACAGAAACAGAGAGAGAGACAGAGAGACAGAGACAGAGAGAGAGACAGAGAGACAGAGAGAGACAGAGACAGAGAGACAGAGAGAGAGAGAAACAGAGAGAGAGACAGAGAGACAGAGACAGAGAGAGAGAGACAGAGAGAGACAGAGAGAGAGACAGAGAGACAGAGAAAGAAAGAGACAGAGACAGAGAGAGAGACAGAGACAGAGAGACACAGAGAGATACACACACACACACACACAGAGAGAGAGAGAGAGAGAGAGAGAGAGAGAGAGAGAGAGAGAGAGAGAGAGAGAGAGAGTTCCCCCCTTTTTCATACACAGTTGAAACCTGGAACATTCTCAATGTTTCAGAATTGGAAAGTTGGACAGCTTAAGAGTCATTCCCTGCCCAGATCAATCTTGAACTGGCTTGTTCTGTTGGTGCCCTAATAACTTCTTCTGAACATTCTCACTCAGTCTGTGATGGAAAGAAAAAGTGCTTTTGATGTCTTTTCCCCAAAGATATCGCAAAGGAGCACCTTCCTTGGGGTCTGTCAAACAGGAAGCATGAAGAGCAGATGTGTCTGGTGAGAAGTAGGGAAAGGGGGAAAAAATCCTGTTCTTTCAGTAGCATCTGCTGTCACCTGTCAGCTCAAAGGCATCCATCCCCTGAAGTCAGAAACAGTGTGGGAAGAGGTGGTAAAGCAGAAGTTACTGTCGCAGGGGAGGAAAACTTTAGAAAAACGAAAGTTGTTATCCCAGAGTAAATCCATTTACAAGTTGGTTCTCTTTCAATTCCCCATCAGTACATACCTTGTAAAAGTTTTTTAAAAAAACAACAAAAAACAACTACACAGATTCCTTAATGCATTTTTCTTGCAAAATACTTGTTTTTCAAACTGATTTTTTCTGAAGCTAAGCGTGTCTAATTTCCCACTTAACCTGAAGGTTTGAACAAACTTTTCTATATTTCTGAAGGAGCTTTAGTTTAACTCGAACAAGAGTGAAGACCCAAGAATAACCGTCTCCTGTTTGGCTTTCCAGTTGGGAAGGTCAACTCAAGCCACTTGGCTTTGAAATGAAAACCACACAAAAATCTTTGAGTATCCATAGGAGTAATCAGCCTCATCTATGTATAATAGTTCGTTGGAGCAATTTGAGCAAGGAAAGCGGTAATGCGGTTTTTTTCCCCATCAAATTTTCAGAAGGAAATAGAACAATAAGCAAGAATTGATAGGAACTGGCAAAAGTAAATCTGTTAGTAAATGCAGAATGCGGATTCTGAAGTTGAGGATATTTTGAAGAACACTGGGATCTGTTATGTACTGTAAACAGATGATCGCTTGAAGACTTTCAACCAAAGTCTTGAATGATCTTTATTGAATTGATTGACCATTTATTTTTGTTTTATGGTTTAACTCTAAATGTTTTTGTAAAGAATGAGGAAGATGATCTTGATGGAGATATGCAGGGAACTTAGAAATTCCTTCTGTGTCCAATCATACTTGGCCAATATTCTATTCTATTCTATTCTATTCTATTCTATTCTATTCTATTCTATTCTATTCTATTCTATTCTATTCTATTCTATTCTATTCTGAATTAAGACCAGATTTAGGCATATTTTGATTCCTGTGAAATCTGTAGACTCTTTGACATATCTGATTTTTGAGTACTGATTCCATAAGGTTATAAGACTGCTCCAATCCAATCCCATTTCTTGATAGTATATTTTAGATACATTATGCTGACGTTTAAGATAATCAATATGCCTAAATTTGTAATCATTTGCAATTTATGGACATAGAAAATCCCCACACTGAGAACAACTCATCAGTTGAATGACTTGCCTCCAGAAGTTTTTAGGTGCACCCACTCTGGAGGTTTTTAAGAAGATATTGGACAGACATTTAGATGTCCACACATTTTAAAGTTACCATGGCTGAAAATCACTGCCTTAGACTAAGACTTCAGGCTTGCCCCTGAGAAAATGAGTCAGACCTCGACAAGAGCTTATTTTTGATAGACCATAACAACTCTCTTATTCTCTCCAGAACTGACCTGAAATTTCCCAGTAGATTTGTTTTGGGTCAAAAACATTTATTTATTTTTCAACCCTTAAAGAAAGATAAACAAACAAACAGACTATTTGGCAGAATTTCCCCTGGCTCCATTTCAGCATTATTTGTAGCATCTGTTGTTTTGCCCCTGCAGTGCCCTGAAACAATGTTCGATGTTGTGAATGGTGCAAAATGTTGGCCGAGCCACCTATGTAACCGGTGTCTTCAGTGGCAAAAAAACACAAGTCCTTAGGGAGAAAATACACACACACACACACATACAGAGAGAGAGAGAGAGAGAGAGAGAGAGAGAGAGAGGGAGGGAGGGAGGGAGAGGGAGAGGGATAGTGGCTTGCTTTTCTCATGTAGAAATGATGAAATGATGATTCACAGCTAGGTGGCTCGGTGGCTAAGATGTTGAGCTTGTTGATCAGAAAGGTCGGCAGTTCGGCAGTTCGAATCCCTTGTATAGGTCTCTTGCGTGAGCAGGGGATTGGACTAAATGACCTCCAAGGTCCCTTCCAACCCTCTTACTGTGACATTTACAGAATAATAGAATAACAGAGTTGGAAGAGTCTTTGGAGGTCTCTAGTGCAAAACCCTGCTCAAGCAGGAAACCCTATACCATTCCAGACCAATGGTTGTCCAATCACTTGTCCCAAAGGTGCATTTCAAGAGGGTTAGAGCTAGGGATAAGATCAGGGTTCACATCCACAATTTTTTTAAAAAAAAAATCTGATTTATATGCCGCCCTTCTCCGAAGACTCAGGGCGGCTTACAATGTGCTCAGCAATAGCCTTCATCCTTTTGTATATTTATACAAAGTCAGCTTATTGCCCCCACAACTGGGTCCTCATTTCACCTACCTTAGAAAGGATGGAAGGCTGAGTCAACCTTGAGCCTGGTGAGATTCGAACCTGCAGTAATTGCAGGCAGCTGGTCTTAATAACAGGGTGCTTTAGACCAAGGCTCTGGAGGGAAGCTTTTCCACTGATCAATTGTTCTCACTGTCAGGAAGTTTCTCCTTAGGCAGGACAAGAAGCAATGGAGGGAAACGAATCAAGAAGAAAAGCAACCTAGAACTACGGCTACTTCATCATTGGAAGTCTATAGAGATTCTCCGTCATCCAGCCCTAAGGAGCCTGGGTGGGCAGGGGAGGAGTGGCTGGGAGGGGAGGGGCAAGTAGAGGCTGTCGAGGTGCCCCTCGATGTGAGTGACATTGATTTGGCCACACCCACCTAGTCACATGAGCACCTAGTCACGCCCATCCAACTAGTCATTAGGCAGATCCTATTAGTGGTCCGCGGGATTTAAAATTATGAATTTAGTGGTCCCATGAGGTCCGAAAGGTTGATGACTCCTGTTCTAGATCATTACTACTTTTATTGAATACATATAAAATACATGTCTGCTTGAGTCCATGCGAGACTCACAGTCCTTCATCTCCTGCCCTTCCAAGGTTCAACTACTTAACATTTCTGGAGCATTGTTAAAACCCAAGAGAGCAATCCCTCTGATTTATTATTCCTTTTGTGTGAAAATAAATTAAAGTTATAAACAAACCATTATTCCCAGGAGAATAATTTTGGAACTTTATTCCGGCCATGAAATTGCAACTTGAAGCAGGCATTGTCTCAATGCCAAAATGGTGATAAAATGTTTTTTTTTTTTTAAGTCCGCAAAGATGACAATTTATTGTCCTGTTTAAAAGATAAATGGCAAATCTAATCCGGAGCTGGATTTAATAGGTTTAATGACATGGTTATAGTGCTGGCTTGGATTTGGGCCTAAAGAAGAGACACTTTTGGAAACTTTAAAAAAAAATTAATATTAGAGTCCAATATAGGTAGTCCTCGATTTACAACAGTTCATTTAGTAACCATCCACCATTCACTGTTGTGGGGCACCAGGGTGATTGTTCCTGTAGAGCTAAGGCAGCAAGTCCTGGACACTTTGCATAATGGCCATCCGGGAGTGGCCCGAATGAAGGCTTTAGGCCGCAGTTACCTATGGTGGCCCAAGTTCGATGAAGCGATCGCGAACTGGATCGCCGACTGCCAGCAGTGCCAGCGTACTAGCTCAGCCCCTCCGAAAGTTACAACAGCACTGAAAAAAGTGACTTAGGACCGCTTTTCACACAACCGTTACAGCATTCCCAAGGTCATGTGATCAGACACTTAGCAACTGACTCGTATTTATGATGGTAGCAGTATCCTGGGGTCATCTCAGGGGTGAAATGCTCCCGGTTCGGACCGAATCGCCTGATCCGGTAGCGATGGTGGCGGGTGGTTCAGAGAACCGGTAGCAAAAATCCCTGCACACACACCCCCACCACCATGCCCAGCTGAGCCGCACGATCATCAAAGGCTTTTTTTTTTTTACTTTTAAAAGCATTTTTTCTATAACCTCTTCCGACGAAAAAAATGCTTTTAAAAGTTAAAAAAAAAGCCTCTGATGATCACGCGGCTCAGCTGGGATCATCAGAGGTTTTTCAAAGCATTTTTTTCTGCAACCTCTTGGCCGAAAAAAAATGCTTTGAAAAGTCTCTGACGATCCCAGCTGAGTTGCCTGATTGGCAGAGAGGCTTTTCAAAGCATTTTTTAAAAAGCCTTTCTGACGATCCCAGCTGAGTTGCCTGATCGCCAGAGGCTTTTCAAAGCATTAGAAAAAATGCTTTGAAAAGTTAAAAAAAAAAAGTTGGCCATGCCCACCCAGTCACTTCACCCCCACCACCACCAAGCCACGCCCACAGAACCGGTAGTAACACATTTTACATTTCACCCCTGGGCAAAAACTCATTTAACAAATGTCTCACTTAGCAACAGAACTTTGGGGCTTAATTGCAGTCATACGTCGAGGATACATCAGTTGACGTTGCTCTACTAATCCCATCCAACCGAAGAAATACTGGAGCGGTTCCTCTTCATCCAGAAAACACAATTTATTGATTTATTTGTTCAATTTCTGTAGCTCCTCACCTCCGTCGATGACTCTGGGTGGCTTTTACAATTCAGAAAACACATAACAGTGATCAAAAACATGAAAATATATTTTAAAACAATAAAAAAATAATTAAAAACACCGAAAACATCCACATTAAATATACATGATGCTATAACAATGAATTTCTGTTCCATAAAAGTCTATTACTGTGTCTGAGTTTTCCAGTTTTCTTGAGGATATTTGCATGGAAGTATCTATAAATAAGTAATCCTTGATCTTTGGAATTTGACCCTCTTAAGGTTTATGTTTAAAAATGTCCTTTGCCCTCAACTAATAAATGATAAATAGGCTTAACTTTTTTTTCTTGAGGTAGCATTCCATCGTAATTAAAGAACTGCATTCTTTCCTCCAGAAATTAACCAGGGGATTCCAGGAGATTAGGATGCAGTAAAAATAAAATCTCAGAGAAAATAAATACTAATTATTTGTTTCTCGGAGTTATTTTTCTTTCATTCTTCTGGAAATGGGGACATTCAAGTCTTTTTATGAATTCGGAACATTCCTAGAGACGAAATTGCAGCATGGTATGTAAACAAGCTGTTGAGTTTTATCCCTCTGAAGACATTTTTTGTACAAACACGGAGAGGATTAGCATAAACCATGGACCTATTTCCATTTGATGTCAGTGACAGTTGAGATATTTAAGCAGTGACAAATTATTAGAACCAGGAGAAAGAGCAAGTCGGACAATCGATGGATTATTGAACCTGGATAATATGGCACTTGGCCAGTGGAATAACTCAATATTACAACGATGCAATGCATGAAAGTCAACAGTCAGAAGAAAGATGAATCTCTGTACATGGTCTACACCAGGGGTCTGTCCATCTGTCCCTGTCCATCTCAAGACATCACTCCAACCACTCCTCCTCCAGATTCAGGGCTGTCATGACCTTGACTGAAAAGAAGAATGCTATTTTGTCTAACTACATTCCCTCTACTAAACCCCTGGTTTAGAAGCTTCCGGTGCTAATATGGCTACCAGATGATTGTTTCAATGATTTGCTTTCCTGTTATTTTTCTGCTTTTATATTCTCTTCTAACTTTATTAGCACAATCAGAGTTGTAAGTTGAAATGAGAGGCCATATAAATGAAATGGATGGATGGATAGATGGATGGATGAATGGATGGATGGATGACCTGAAGAACATATCAATTGTTTCAAAACCTGATCAAAAGTTGAATGAATCCAAACGTGAAAAAGTAGAACCACTTGAATTTTGCTAAAATGCAACTTTCAGTATCTTGCACCATTAACCCTCTGGTGGATCTGCTACAAACTGGAGTTGAAGAACCTCTGGAGGTCCCTAGCTTCCATAGCTATAGATGGATTGTCTATTGAGGTACTCAATCAACCATTGGAAAGTTGTCCCAAAGCTGCTTTCAGAAGAAGCTTCTCGGATGGGAAGCAAAATGTCTTCAAGCAAAAACAAAGGAAATCCAGGTGCCTTTTGAAAAAGCACCTTTGGGACTATACATGGATTAGAAATTTGGTCTTGTAGGTCTCCAAGCTAATGGGCCACATGTACTTCCCTTGGAGACTCGATGAGAGAACATGTGATAAACGTAAAAGTTCCTTCAAGATGAGCTTAACTACAGTGATAATACAGATGTGGTTTCCTAGGCCATTTTCCAGGATGTTTTCGTCAACTTTCCAATTCAGTTTAGAGCTTCTGATTCCAGACAAGGTGGCCCATAGCCATTAAATCTTGCAATGTTTGCTGATCCCTATTTGCAATGCAAATCATCTTTTCCTGAAATAACAACAATAACAATATTCTGTTGTTATTGTTGTTTGTTGTTAGTTGTGTCTTCTAAGTGGGTGTACATGAGCAGGTAATGTTCTTTAGATTAAGTGGAAATATTTGTCCACCACTCACTTCGTTGCTCTGCCAAAAATCGTCTCAATTTTTAAGATAGAAAAGAACCATAAAAATTCTTTTGTCATAAATACAAGTTTGGGATGCCTATAGCAAGAACATAATTTTTCTGGCTGTTTGGCACTGACTGTAAGCATAAAATTTTCAAATGACCTATAGTTATAGCCTCATTATTACTTACTCAGCAGAGAAATTAGAGCCATAGCTTACTAAAGCTGGTATAATGGTATTTATTATCTCATGCTGCTTTAGAAAGCATTCCTTGTAGCTTAATTGTATCTCTGCTTTTCCCCCCATTTCTTATACTGCAAGAGGGAAAGAGGGATTAAGTATCAGGTGAGAAAAATAATTATTATTTTCTAAATTATTCATGAGAAAAAAAGAAACATATTTTCCCTTAAACAGGACAAATACGTCGAGTTGAAAAAATGTTCTCGGGCATGCTAGGATTATTTTAATTGCATAAAAATGATGATTCCAGTACATAGATCTTGACAGATGTCATGGCTCAAAACCCCTGTGATTAATTCTCAATTTAATGCCATTTCTCCAGATTTGCTTGCCAATTCACATGGAACCAGCGAGAGGCTCTGCTTTTATTTGTTGTTGTTTTTAATGTCCACATTAAATTGGCATGCACGAAATCATTATCTGTTAGTAATACTCATCCTATAAATTAGGGGAAATAATTAACTGTAAATAAAGTCCCTACCATTAATAATACTTTTATTACAACTAGCCTGTCCACAGATTGGCAGATATGGATAGAATTTAATTCAGTGTGTTCTAAGAATTCATAATAAACTGTCATGGGTTCAGACTTTAAACAACTGAATGTGGAGAAATATGGCCATCTTTTGAGTGAGAAACAGAGTGAGAAACAATGCAGATTCAGTTGTGATGCAATCAAGGTGCAAGATCCAGGCAAGGTTGCCTGGATACTGGCTCCTCCTCTCTCCAGCCATTTGTTGGAATGTCCTTGGTTCCCACAGAAAACTATTTTGTTTTGGCTAGTACAAACCTTCATCTAACTATGTTCCCCCTCCCAATCCCTTCTTCGCACTGTGGCAACTCTGAAGCCTCCAAAATGGCTCCAGCCAGGTTTGTTTCAGGGTTGACACTTGAGCTTCAAGAGGCAACTGGACTTTCTAATTTTTCTTTGAAGATGTTTCGCTTCTCAACCAAGAAGTTTCTTCAGTTCTTGAGCTTCAAGAGGCAACTGGACTTTCTGGTTTTTCTTTGAAAATGTTTCGCTTTTCATCCAAGAAGCTTCTTCCTCTTCTTCAGAGCTGAAGAAGCGTCTTGGATGAGAAGCGAAACATCTTCAAAGAAACTCCAGAAACTCCAGTTGCCTCTTGAAAATGCACCTTTGAGACACCCCTCTGAAAGCTGCCAAAATTGAGAAACGCTGCCCTAACACCTCACCTATCCTACCGCTCTCACTAGGAACAACCGGTATTAAAATAACAGTCATAAAACTTTGAGGAGAAAAAGGTGCAATTCTGTCCTATCGCCCTAAATCAAATTTAGAAGCCACTGAGGAAAGATCAGCAGGTTGCTTGGATGAATTCAACCATTGGATAATTTTCTGAAATGAACACTGTAATTAATTGCTGGGTTTTGTAATGTCGGCCAATTGCAATGATATGCATGATCTTAACTCTCAATAAATATCCTCTAGTTATAAAGCACCGGATCCTGTTAATAATGCAGTGACCTTTTTAAAAGAGACGGCGGGCTTTGTGTTATATTACTCTATTAAATGGGCTAATTGCTAACTGTTGCTCTTAGCGACACAGACTCTCCCAGCGTCATGAAGCAAGCAGGTGTTATTCTCCCTGAGATGGTGCTATCTCTTGGTTTGCTATTCAGAATCCTCAAGAAATTACATGGATGTCAACATCTGTGAGTAAGAAGGGTGGTATTTAAATCTGAGAAACAAATAAAAGGCTGGCGAGGCTAACGTTGGTGTTGCAAAAAGGGAATGTATTAGAATCAGAATAGAGCTGGAAGGGACCTTGGAGGTCTTCTAGTCCAGCCCCCTGCTCAAACAGGAGATTCTTGTTGTGGTCCACCAGCAGCCTGCAGAGCTGGCAGCGGAGTCAGACAGCGATGAGGCTGAGGAAGAACATGGGCCAGTCCTGGAGGCTGGGGAAGGCCCGGATGAGGGCTCTGCGTCAGAGGCAGAGATGGGGCCAGGGCCATCGGAGATGATGTGCGGACTCCAGAGCCTCCAGAGTCAGACAGCAGAGAGGCAGAGGAACAGGAGGAGCCTGTTCCTAGTGCACGCATGCGAAGAGCTGCCAGAAGGCAAGAGCAGCTAAAGCAAAAAGGACAACTCAGGAGTAAGGCCAAGAGATGATTGGCCCCTCCCATAAGGTTTAAAAGACCAGCAATGGCTCTTGGGCTCTTTGTCGGAAAATAACGTTGATAGATTTGTTTCTTGTCTTGCTGCATTTATTTCTTGTCGGCGTCTTCTGCTTCTGAACTTTTGCCAAGAGAAGCCTTTGGCAGTTTGCCTAATTATACCAAGGTTGGTGATTAGACTGAAGAATTGTGTCATGAAGAATTTGTTTTGATTTAGTTTGGACTATGCTGAGAATGAATTAATTCTCAGCTGTTCTAATAAAGTCTGTTTGTTTAGAACTGATTGCATCTGATAATACCTACTTGAGCCTGGGTCACAACAATCCTATCCCATTTCAGGCAAGTGACTGTCCAGACTCTTCTTAAAAACCTCCGGTGATGAAAGATTAAAGAAAGATTAAAGAAGCAAGCCAAATACAGGTAGTTCTTGACTTACAACAGTTCATTTACCGACTGTTCGAAAAAAGTGACTTATGACCGTTTTCACACTGACAATCGTTGCAGCATCTCCATGATCAAAATTCAGGAGCTTGGCAACTGGCATGTACTTATGACGGTTGTGGTGTCCCAGGGTCACGTCATCCACTTTTGCAACCTTCTGACCAGCACAGTCAATGCAGAAGCCAGATTTGCTTAACAACCATGTTACTACCTTAACAACTTCAATGATTCACTTAACAACGGTGGCAAGACAGATTGTAAAATGTGGCAAAACTCACTTAAGGAGTGTCTCTCTTAGCAACAAAATTTGGAGTTTGATTGTGTTCGTAGGTCTGTACATACCTGTAGTATCTATAAGTGCCTGTACTCCTATTTGAATTGAGTCTTGGTGAGTGAGTATAGTGCTAGTACACTAATACCAAATGGGATACACCTGAACCAGTGGTGAAATCCACATTTTTTTACTACTGGTTCTGTGGGCATGGTGTGGCTTGGTGGGCATGGCAGGGGAAGGATACTGCAAAATCCCCATTCCCTCCCCACTCCTGGGGAAGGATATTGCAAAATCCCCATTCCCTCCCCACTCCAGGGGAAGGATACTGCAAAATCTCCATTCCCACCCAACTCTGGGGCCAGCCAGAGGTGGTATTTTCCAGTTCTCCGAACTGCTCAAAATTTCCGCTACCGGTTCTCCGGAACCTGTCACAACCTGCTGGATTTCACCCCTGACTTCAACATATTTATTCGATGTGCTGCTTGCAGAAATAAATGCTGCATCAGTGGTGGATTGCCCCTGGTTCACACCGGTTCTATAGAACCAGTAGTAAAACCAGTGGGAGGTTTCTTACTGTACAATAAGAAACAGCAAGTTGTGGGGTATTTTTTTCCAGGATGGTGGAAGAATTTGGCTGCTTTTGAAGATTTTTCTGGCAGGTTTTTCCATCACATCCTTTTTCTGGTATTGCTAATTGTAATCTAAAAAATATTTATATCTATTTTGGATGCTGAGAGACAGATGGGCATTTTTGCTAGCCTTTCTCTCCCGTTTGCTCTTCTGCCAATTGCAGTCAAGTAAGATTCCCCTCTGCAAATTGAAATATACACACAGACACTTACATATTTGTATTTATTTATTTGTGGCCATTTTCCTTCCACGTGGGTGGATGTTTATCACTAAAACTTCTTCTTAACCTCTTTCCAAAGAGACTTGTAAGGATAAAACGGATCTGTATTTATGCTTGGGTTTCTACAACAATTTCTTGTAAAGAAGCCAATCTTTTTTTTTTTTTTTTTTGGGAAACAATTCCTTGGCATGAAGGTAAGTTGGACCTCATTTCTTGTTCAGATATGAAAAGAGGTATAGATTGATTGGCTTCCAATTCTGGGAAGTGAACTAGAGTTTCCCGTCACATTTAAAATGCCTTTTTTCCCTTTGTTTTTAATAAGGCATTTTCACTTTTCAATAAATTAGATGTTAATATCGTGTTATGTGTAAAAGAGAAGGAAAGAAAGAAAGAAAGAAAGAAAGAAAGAAAGAAAGAAAGAAAGAAAGAAAGAAAGAAAGAGGGAGGGAGGGAGGGAGGGAGAAGAAGAAAGAAAGAAGGCAGGAAGGAAGGAAGGAAGGAAGGAAGGAAGGAAGGAAGGAAGGAAGGGAAAGAAAGAAAGAAAGAAAGAAAGAAAGAAAGAAAGAAAGAAAGAAAGAAAGAAAGAAAGAAAGAAAGAAAGACAGAAATCTTTAGAATAGAATAATGGAGTAGGAGTAGGAGTTAAGAATAGAATAGAATAGAGTGGAATGGAATGGAATAAGAATAGAATAGAGAATACAAAAAAAGAAATCAAGAAATTCAAGGGTGAAAAAAGTAAGGTTTTATATTTAGGCAAGAAAAACAAAATGCACAGGTACAGTATAGGTGGTACCTGGCTCAATAGTGGTGACTGTGAGAGGGACCTTGGGGTCCTAGTGGGCAACCATTTAAATATGAGCCAGCCGTGTGCAGCAGCTGCCAAAAAAGCCAACTCAGTTCTAGGCTGCATAAACAGATGGATAGAATCAAGATCACGTGAAGTGTTAATACCACTTTATGATGCCTTGGTAAGGCCACACTTGGAATACTGCATTCAGTTTTGGTTGCCACGATGTAAAAAAGATGTGGAGACTCTAGAAAGAGTGCAGAGAAGAGCAACAAAGAGGATTAGGGGACTGGAAGCTAAAACATATGAAGAACGGTTGCAGGAACTGGGTATGTCTAGTTTAATGAAAAGAAGGACTAGGGGAGACATGATAGCCATGTTCCAATATCTCAGGGGTTGCCACAAAGAAGAGGGAGTCAAGCTATTCTCCAAAGCACCTGAGGGTAGGACAGGAAGCAATGGATGGAAACTAATCAAGGAGTGAAGCAACTTAGAACTAAGGAGAAATTTCCTGACAGTGAGAACAATTAACCAGTGGAACAACTTGCCTCCAGAAGTTGTGAATGCTCCAACACTGGAGGTTTTTAAGAAGATGTTGGATAACCATTTGTCTGAAGTGATGTAGGGGTTCCTGCCTAAACAGGGGGTTGGACTAGAAGACCTCAAGGTCCCTTCCAACTCTGTTATTCTATTTCTAGTAGTTGTCAAATGGGGGCACGACTTGTGAACATTTGCATTTTTGCCTTTTTTATGGAATTTACCATGTGTTCACACATGCTTCATTCCATGGTTACACTAGCTTTGTTTCAAATGAAATGACTTCCATTGTCACAGCAGGACAGATGGCAACTTAATGCTTACTTTCTCCCAATATGTTCACACTGGAACTATATTCTCCATCAGAGTTAATGGTTTAAAAAAAAAAAAAAAAGGAAGGAAGGAACAGCAGTTAAACAATGCTTTGTGTGTGATTTTCTTTTCTGTTTATTTAACAGACATCTCGTTTAAAGAATGTTCCTTATTCCTTGTTTGGTTTGACTAATCGGGAACCAGGCTAACTCTGACAAGTCCTTGCAAATACTTACTAATTAACTTTGGCATAGGCTGGAGATGAATGTATAACAAAGGCAAGATGTCCAGCTGAGGTCATCCTCTATTTCTGGCTTACGATGAGAATCAGATGTTTGTTTCTGGGCAGGAGAAAGCTACCAGTTTGCATGCATCCCAGCTTTGAGTGGGATCAGTGCAGTTTCTTAAACTAGGGCAGAGGTGGGTTTCAGCAGGTTCTGACCAGTTCTGGAGAACCGGTAGTGGAAATTTTGAGTAGTTTGGATAACCGGTAGTAGCCCCCATCTATTCTCTGCTTCCCAAGTACCATCTGATCGGGAGGAAATGGGGATTTTGCAGTAACCTTCCCCTGGAATGGGGTGGGAATGGAGATTTTATAGTATCCTTCCCCTGACATGCCCACCACGCCATGCCCACCAAACCACACCACGCCCACCAAGCCATGCCCACAGAACCGGTAGTAAAAAAATTTGAAACCCACCACTGAACTAGGGGTTCTGCAAAATCAAGGCCAAAGATACAATCTCAGCCAGTATGTAAGGCAGAAGACCATCAGAGCACATCCATTAACACCAACTGGCAGTCAAAATACATGATGAAAACTCCTTAATGTTTCAACACATGGACAGACATCACCAAAGTTTCAACAGGGAAGCTGTGAGCATCAGACAAATTAGCCATCAACAGGCATATAGAGATCAACAACATCTACACGCCATTCAAAAAAGACAATCGAAAAGCCAAAAAGGAAACAAAAAGACCAAAACAGCTCCCCACCAGAAATCAACACCTAGATTAACAGTGATGAACACCGAGGTTAACATGAGGCCAACAATCAAACAGTAAAATAGCACTTAGACTTATATACCGCTTCACAGTGCATGACAGCCCTCTCTAAGCAGTTTACAAGAGTCAGCACATTCCCTCAACAATCTTGATCCTCATTTTACCCACCTTGGAAGGATGGAAGGCTGTATTAATCTTAAACCAGTCAAGATCGAATTCCTGGCCAAAGGCGCACAGAACACTGTTACCTTCCCACCAAAAGTGGTCTCTATTTTTCTACTTGCATTATATTTTACGTGCTTTCGAACTGCTAGGTTGGCAGAAGCTGGGACAAGTAACAGGAGCTCACACCATTACACGGCACTAGGGATTCAAACCGATGAACTGCTGACCTTTCGATTGACAAGCTCAACGTCTTAGCCACTGAGCCACCGCATCCCTTTCTGCGAGGGATGATGGGGTCATTAAAAGGAGATGATGATAACCTCCTTAGAAAGCATTGGAAGCCCACTCATGAGATCATTGAGAGGAACTAGACCATATTGATCCTTTTGATCAATCTATTGATTGATTTCTTCTTGGACTTCAATCCTTCCCCCCTCCATCTTCCCATCCTTCAGAATCTGTATGTAAAGTTTGGGAGAGCATAGATTTTCATTAAATCTCCTTGCAGAGAGAAATGGTATTGCATATCAATGAGTAAGAAGAAAAGTTCCCCTTCTCTAAGTATTGAAGGACAAGCCAATATTTAATAGGCAGCCTTCAATTCCGTAAAGTTTGTTTGCACGAGACATCCATCAAGTGGAAAATGGCTTCTACCTGAACTCTATTCTTCCTTCATATATTTATATCATGGATATTCAGCAAAGTTGAGGTCTATGCCTGGCTTCAGAATAAATCTGAGATGAATCAGAGAAAGAGTTGGGAAAGGAAACCTAAATGTTTAAATCTAAGTTTAATGTTTCAGTTTAAATCTAATTTCCTTTTTTTTTTTTTTGGAATGCATCCAAAATTCTCATTTAGGCTTGTTTTCTTTGTTTAAAAACAAGAGACCCTGTTTTGGGTTGCAGAGCTCAGTATATACCCAAGAGAGGGACTGTTATAGAATGGGATTTATTTAATCATCTCCCCACCCCCACACTCAACGATGAAAACAAACATTATATACAAAAATATACAGAGCAGGTAGTTTGATATTCCGAGAGTTTTGTTCAGTTGAAAATAAAATAAAATTGGTCTAGGTTCTTTTATCTGTTTGCCCAAACTTATTTAGTTTTGCCTGTAAAGCAAACATATTATATTGTAATTCGGCACTAAGATTTTGCAGTTTAAGTAAAGGGGTATAAAGAGGAATCTCTCTCTTTCTCTCTCTCTCTCTCTCTCTCTCTCTCTCTCTCTCTCTCTCTCTCTCTCTCTCTCTCTCTCTGTGTGTGTGTGTGTGTGTGTGTGTGTGTGTGTGTGTGTGAGAGAGAGAGAGAGAGAGAGAGAGAGAAATTTCTTCTGTCTTTGTTTTACTTAAAAATTCCAATATTGAGTACACTGAAAATACAAGCTCATTTTAACTCTAGCAAACATCATCTTTTAATGGATGATTAAACCCTTTGATACCCTTCATCATGACAAATTCACTAACAGCTCAATTCAGTCAATGACACAAATGTTTTTATTCCATCTCACGGCAAATATATATATATATATCTTACATTACTAAAGTTTTAATTTATAGTGGGTTTTTTTGTGACTCCTTTAACAATATACCTTACCGTATAGCTTTTGTTTACTTAAATAAAGCATTTTTTTAAAAAAAGAAAAAAGCTTCATAATTGCAGGTTTGATTTCCGAAAGTTTGCTTTTCAGAGTGTGGCAGAGTTTGTGGTTGGGCATTGCACATAACAATAGACAAAAAGTACTTTTTTTTTTCTTTTTTCTTTCTTTTTCTTTTTTTTTTGAAATGCAAAAGGGAGCTAACCTTGTTGCCTTTCCTGAAAGGAGGATGGAGGGCATAAATGAATGAGCAAACCATCCATTTAATAACAGACAACGGGCACTATTTCTTCTCTTAAAATATTCTTTAGCAACAAAGGTCTCAGCGAAGGCCCTATGCTGTGATTTTCACATTCTTGAAATGCACATAAATATTGGTAATTTCCAGATGGGTTTTAGGAGTTACGCAGAATATCGGCTAAACAGATTCCCAACCATATATTTCCACACAATACTGGGCGCTCCCTGGGAATTCAATGTTTTCTTATTTCTGGGAGCGAATATGAAATTGGAGCTTATATGACCTGACCTTCAAGGTACAGAAACATTTTTAAAATTTATTTTTATTTATTTTATTTATTTAGTTTGTCAAACATGTACAAGATAACAGGTATAAGCATAAACATGGACATGAACACAGGAAATGAGTACAAATAAATGGGGACAGTAGGACAGGGACGATAGGCATGATGGTGCGCTTATGCATCCCCCTTTTACGGACTTCTTAGGAATGGGGTGAGGTCCATGGTAGACAGGGGGTTAAAGGATGTAACAACTGAGTCGGGTAGAGCATTCCAGGCGTTGACCACTCTGTTGCTGAAGTCGTATTTTCTGCAATCGAGTTTGGAGCAATTTACCTTGAGTTTGTATCTATTGTTTGCCCGTGTATTATTGAGGTTGAAGCTGAAGTAGTCGTTGACATGTAGGATGTTGTAACAGACAATTTTGTGTACTATGCTTAGGTCAGACCGTAGGCGGTGTAGTTCCAGGTTGTCCACGCCCAAAATTTCAAGCCTGGTGGCATAAAGTATTCTATCGTGAGCAGAGGAGTGGAGGACTCTTCTCGTGAAATACCTCTGGATTGTATTACCGCTCAATTGTATTAATGTCGGATTCCAGACAGACGAGCTGTATTCGAGAATTGGTCTGGCAAAGGTTTTGTATTTTTTGCTAATAATAAATTGCTAAACAGCAAGGGAAACCAGTTATTAAAGTGTTATGATTCTCTATCCATTGAATTGGTCCTTGCTGTAACCATTGACAAGGCTTGTTACATCAAGAACTCGCCTATATTGTCATGTCACTGTTGTGAAGTCCTCCTTGTCAATCATTTCTTTTGGCTCTAATCCAACCCCCTGTTTAGGCAGGAAACCCTACACCACTTCAGGCAAATGGTTATCTGATCTCTTTTTTAAAACTTCCAGTGTTGGAGCACCAACAACTTCTGGAGGCAAGTTGTTCCACTGATTAATTGTTTTCACTGTTTAGGTTTAGGTTTAGGTTTATTTGATTTGTATACCGCCCTACTCCCGAAGGACTCAGGGCAGTGAACAGCCAACAATAAAATACATAAATACACAAAATTTAAAAACCCGATAAAATCAAATTAAATTATTTGGCCCAGACAAATTAAAATGCCCCAATAATTTAAAAACAGATTAAAATTTACGTATTTAAAAAGGGAAGAGATCAGGCCAAGCCCGCTTGATGGAATAAAAAGGTTTTCACAGCACGGCGGAAGGAGCGCAGATCCGGGATCCTCCATATCTCCGGGGGAAGCTCATTCCAGATAGTAGGTGCCCCCACAGAGAAGGCTCTCCCCCTGGGGGTCGCCAGTCGACACTGTTTGGCTGACGGCACCCGGAGGAGTCCCTCTCTATGAGAGCGTACTGGCCGGTGGGAGGCTATTGGTGGTAGTAGGCGGTCCCGTAAATAACCAGGCCCTAAGCCATGGAGCGCTTTAAAGGTGGTAACCAAAACCTTGAAGCGCACCCGGAAGACCACCGGGAGCCAGTGCAGCTCACGCAGGAGAGGTGTTACATGGGAGCGCCATGTCGCTCCCATTACCACCCGCGCGGCCGCACTCTGCGCCAGTTGGAGCCTCCGGGTGCTCCTCAAGGGGAGCCCCATGTAGAGAGCATTACAATAGTCCAGGCGGGAGGTGACGAGGGCATGAGTGACCGTGCGTAACGAGTCCCGATCCAGAAAGGGACGCAACTGGCGAATCAGGCGGACCTGATAAAAAATCCTCCCTTTCCTGTCAGGAAATTTCTCCTTAGTTCTAGGTTGCTTGGCAACTGACTCATATTTATGATGTCGCAGTGTTCCCTTTTGCAGCCTTCTGATCAGCAAAGTCAACGGCGAAGCTAGGTTCACTGAACAACCGTGTGACTTACTTAACCATTGTTCATGATTCACTTAACAACGGTGGCAAGAAAGATCATAAAATGGGGTAAAATTCACTTAACGACTATCTCGTTTAGCAACTGCCATTTGGGACTCAGTTGCGGTCATAAGACAAGGGCCAGCTGTACTTCCACAAAGCTGCAGAGGAAAGGAGACAAACACACACACAAACCCCCACCCCCCACCCCTATTTTGAGAGCCTTGCTTGCGGTCATTGGTCATTCACTGCCGTGGTCTAGACAAACAAAGAAAGGAGATTTCTGCCTGATGTCTGAATCCCATTATCTGGTTTTAATGCAGCATGGCTTTACTGGGTCTGTTAATGATCACATCATATACAATTCAAACCCCATTCAGAGCACTTGCTTGGCATGCTGAATATTGCACGAGTCAGTCTTTTGAGTCTCCAGAGGGGTGTAATGAGATTTTCTAGGAAAGAGTTAGATTTTGCAGCCCTGCCATCCATATGGATGGATGGATGTGCCTGTGTATGTATTTCTTGCATTGTCAGTGCAAAGGGTTCTCTTTTTCTCATCGTTTAGTAATGGCTGATGGCAGAGAAGTCTCCGAAAACCCCAAACAATAACTGCTTTATCTCCCATCACTCCAGCAATGAAGTGCTGAACGCAACGCAAAAGCATACATGCTTTTTTTTCTTTTTCAATTGCACAGTGTTGAACTGATGAGGTTTTTGGGTGGGTGGGTGAGGGGGGCTAATCTTGCCCAAAGGTCGAGAGAGAAGTCAGTGCAACATGCGATAAAACCACGGCAAATTTGTCTCGGGTCATTCAATTTCCTGGGGTCATTCACTGGAATGGAAGGACTCGAGAATCATTGAAAGAAAGTTTGATTTTATGCAGTACATCCCAAATGTGTGGTTGTTGTTGTTGTTGTTGTTGTTGTTAGGATGTTCTTGTTATTATTAGGATGGCAGGTTGACTCTGACTTCCATCCTTTCAAGGTGAGTAAAATGAGGACCCAAATTGTTAGGGGCAAGAGGCTGACTCTGTAAACCACTTAGAGAGAGCTGTAAATCACCATGAAGCAGTATATATGTCTAAGTGCTATTGCTATTGTCCGTCCTTCCTTCCTTCCTTCCTTCCTTCCTTCCTTCCTTCCTTCCTTCCTTCCTTCCTTCCATCCATCCATCCATCCATCCATCCATCCATCCATCCATGGTGTGCAGTGATTAGAATGCAGTACTGCAGGCTAACTCACTGCCCACTGCCAGGAGTTCGATCCTGACTTGCTCAAGGTTGACTCAGCCTTCCATGCTTCCGAGGTCAGTAAAATGAGGATGCAGGTTTTGGGGGGCAAGAAGATGACTCTGTAAACCGCTTAGAAAGGGCTGTAAAGCACTGAGAAGCGGTATTAAGTGCTATTGCTATTGTCCTTCCTTCCTTCCTTCCTTCCTTCCTTCCTTCCTTCCTTCCATCCATCCATCCATCCATCCAACCATCTATCCATCCATCCATGGTGTGCAGTGGTTAGAATACAGTACTGCAGGCTAACTCTGCTCATTGCTAGGAGTTCGATCCTGATTTGCTCAAGGTTAACTCAGCCTTTCATCCTTCTGAGGTCAGTAAAATGAGGACGCAGGTTTTTGTGAGCAAGAAGCTGACTCTGTAAACCGCTTAGAGAGGGCTGTAAAGCACTGTGAAGCAGTATATAAGTCTAAGTGCTATTGCTATTATTATTATAAACTTCTATTCATTAAACATGAAACTCAGGTCAACTGAACATTTAAAATGTATCACAAATATTGACTGGTGCTGACGGTTGATACGGGTTGCTGCCAGCATCCTAGGTATTAACTAAGTACCTTCTTAAGATATACGATGTTCCGAGTAATGCAGTTTTTTGCAATGTTATTGCAGGAAGCTGCAATTTCTTGATTTTTTTTTTATTATTTTATGATTGTTATTATTGTTGTAGTTGTTGTTATTGTTGTTATTGTGGATATTTGCACAGTCAGCCTGATGTTCAGTCTGGCATTTTTGTCTACCTATCGAGTCCTTACCAACGACCTGGGATAGGCAAATCTGGATGTTTGACGGAGTTACAGAGATCGTCGCAGGATGGAAGCAGTTCCAAGTAAAGCTGCCTTCTGCAATTTGTAGGTCTTCGTATTTTGTTATCTTCTCCAGTTCTTTCCCTTCTATTCTGATGTCTCCAGGCACTGCTACATCCACTGTTATTATTATTAATAATATTTTGTTCCCAAGAGGTGGTTAAATAAGATGTAAATGCAAAAATGATCACTGAAGAAGAGAGAGCGTCAAGGTAACATGAAACTAGATTGCTTCCTGCAACTTAAGGAACTTAAAGTTGAAATGTTTTAAAATTCAAAGACAAGAATCACTGGAGAATCCCTTGATGTTGTGAAAAACTGAAAGTGATAGAAGAAAAAAGCTAACAAAAGACAAGTTATGTAGATACTAGCAGTGATGATACGAGTCTGGTCTTACAAGAGCTTAAAAAAAAAGCTGTTATCATTAAGTAATCCTAGCGCAATAATGTCCATTGAGTCATGAAGAGATGGATGAGTCAACCACAAAGATCCAGGGTATTCTCCTTGTCCTGTGCAATTGCTAGAGAAATTTAATTAAAAATCTACCAAAATCTGACTTGCTGAGTCAGACCAAAAGATCCACCAACTAAGCCTGGGCTGATATTCGATTCGGAGGCTTGCTTCAAAAGTAAAAAGCTCTGAAATGAGTTGGGAAATTGCTTGGAATTATTGAGTCAACAAGATGCTTCCTAATCAGTTCGGATAAATTGCACGGTTCTGTTGCTTGCAGAGAAATGTCATTTTCTGAATCAATTTCAGATCTTAAGGGAATCAATCTAATTTCAGTTCAAAGTCCCAATCAAATCAGTCTTATTTTTCTGAACTCAGTCAACAATTTGGAGATGATCTATTACCTAATCTATAAGGAGAAAGATTCTTGGTCCAACACTGACAAGACAAGCCACTGGTATGTAAAAAGAGAGCAAACCCCGCTCCCTTCTAGTCCTGATGATGTTACCTGGTTGGGTCGTGAGATGTCTGGAAGCCAACAACCTAGCTCAGAGAGCACCAAGGACCTCACAGTCCTCCTCTCCCTCCTCCACCTTCTTCTTCCTCCTCTTCCTCTTCCTCCTCCATCTCTCTCCTCCTCCACTCCACAAATTCCACTCCCTTTTAGCCCTGATGATGTTACTGTTGGGTCATGAAATGTCTGGAAGCCACAACCAAGCTCAGAGAGCACCAAGCATCCCACAGTCTTCCTCCTCCTCCTCTTTGCAAACCCCACTCCCTTCTAGACTTGATGATGTTACCTAGTTGGGTACTGAAATGTCTGCAAGAAAACAACCATGCTCAGAGAAAGCCAAGGACCTCACAAAATTTTTAGTGTATTATTTCATCAGAACTAAGGAGAAATTTGCTGACAGTGAGAACAATTAATCTGTGGAATGGCTTGCCTCCAGCCTGGAATGACAGGGCCGCGATGGCGAACCTATGGCACATGTGCCATATCAGTGGGCATGCAAGCTCAGCTCCGGCGTGCATGTGTGCACCGGCCAACTGATTTTCAGGCCTTCTGGGTCCACCAGAAGTAGGGAAACAGACTGTTTCCTGCCTGGCAGGGGTGAGGAAGGCCTGTTTTTTGCTCTCCCCAGGCTCCAGAGCCTTTCTAGGGAAACAGACTGTTTCTGGCTTCTGGAGGGTCTCCAGGGGGTGGGTAAGGCCATTTTTGGCCTCCTCAGGCTCCTAGAAAGGCTCTGGAGCCTGGGGAGGGTGAAAAAGGGGCCTACCAGGCCCACTGTGCCATCAAGTGCCAAAAGCAGGGGGAATGTGGGGGGGAGGGTCACGTGTGCATGCACAGGGGGCAGGGCGCATAGAATTATGGGTGTGGGCATGTGCACGCGCGACACCCCCCTGCACTCCCCACACTTTTGGCACACGATGGCAAAAAGGTTAGCCATCACTGATATAGAGTTTCCTGATTGAGTAGGGGGTCAGACTATAAGACCTTCAAGGTCCTTTTCAACTCTGATATTCTGGTATTTTAATTTTAATATAGGATTCCCCCCCCTTTAAAAATAACCTACATTGAAAAATGAAGCTAGAACAATCGGATGTCACATCTATTATCCATGCAGAATGCTTGGCCTCAGTTGAAGCAAAATCTCCAATGTCCTCATGGCAGTGGATTTTCTTTGTCTCTGGCCTAAAGCAAAAATTAGACACATCACCCTTGGATTTAGAAGATTAGCTGGTTGAGTGGTCACATGCTAGCGGATAACAATAATATTTAAAAAAGATTTCTATTAAAGCTTTGGCACAGCGGAGCTGATTCCAAAAGAGGACCTATCTATGAAGAATAAAGTTGTGCAATCCATTAAATAGGGTTTGCAAAATGAACGAAAACGGATTTTTTTTTTTTTTTTCTGGAGCAGGACAATCTCTCGTTGGCAATTGCTTGACGTTCTCTTGCTTTTCAATTAAAATCACAGAATCTTCCTTTCCTTTGTATCTCCTATGCTAATATGTTTTCCGACTTGAGTATGGAAGATCAAGTTATTCGGAAAAGGGTGGAAATCTTCAGCATGTCTCAAGGTAAAGATAGGAAGATAAGGTTTAAGGAAGGGCTGACAGAATAGGATGTCCTGAGCTAACAGAAGAAAATGTAAAATATTTGAAAAACTATAAAAGAATGATTTTGTTTGCCTGATCCATTGCCTAACTTATTAGAGTTAGATGATGGAAGTTAAAGGTCTTTCCTTTATATTATTATGCCTTCAGGGACTGCAATGACTCAGCGGTTAAAGACACTGAGCTTGTCAGGTGGGAAATCTAACAGTCTGAGTTTGAGACCCAAATGCTGGACGATTGGATGAGCTCCCGTTCCTTGCTTCAGCTACTGCCCACCTAGCAGTTCAAAAGCAGGCAATTGCGAGTAGATAAATAGGTACCAATTTGGTGGGACGGTAACGGTGTTCTGTACGCCTCGGCATATGGTCATGCTGATCACATAAGCATGGAAGCATCTTTGGACAACACTGGCTCCCTTGGCTAGGAAACAGGGATGAGCATTGCACACTAAAGTCAAACATGACTGGACAGGAGAAACCTTTACTTTTCGTTATACCCACAGTCAGGGGTGAGATTCAGCCAGTTAGGACCGGTTCGGGAAAACCGGATGCTAATTTTACATCTGGTTCACTGAACCAGTAGTTGCAAGGACTGGTTGGCCCCGCCCACCCCGCTCCTCCCCTCCCAGGAGTCTCCACACGGCCCGGTAAGTGCAAGGCCCACGTGGATGCTCTGGGAGGGTGAAAAATGGTCCTCCCGGAAGTTCCAGAAGTCTGGAAATGGGGCCGTTTCTGGCCTCCGGAGGGGCTCCAGTGCCCGGGCAGGACATTTTTGCCCTCCCGGAGGCTCAAAGAGAGCCTCTGGAGCCTGGGAAAGGCAAAAATGCCCCCTCCCCCCTCCTGTTGTGATGCAGGAGGACGAGTAGGCCACGCCCACCATGGCAGAGAACCGGTTGCTAAAATTTTTGAATCCCACCCTTGCCCACAGTCTTAGCTGTGGGGTTCTATCAAAACAGCTGCATCGGCAAAGTTGTTTTAATGGAACAACTTTGCAAACTAACCAACATCATCCAAGGAATTGCTGTGCGGAGGATTTTCTTTTTTCTTTTCAAGTCAGTTAAATCACAAGTACAAAGTAGGCTGAATTGTGTGTTCCATTGCCATTTATTTATGAGTTTTAAACAATGCCTTTTGCTTTCAATGCCCTCCAGGCAGTTTATGACAAGCACAGAGAGAAAAATTTGCAGCGCAAACTCAGCTGGGAAAAAAGCAACAACGGGTGATTTGAAGCAACTCAGATGCTCGGAGTATCATGAACTCCACCGATGATACTCATAGGCACTCAAAAGATTTTGCCAGGTGAAGCTTTTCAGGGGAGAGAAAGCCATAATTTGGGGAACTTTGCAGGTAGGGGAATCCCTCTTTTCCCCCTCTTTTAAAATCCAGGTGGTGTTATCCAAACCCTTCATAAGATTGATGCAGACCATTGACCCAACTACTCCTGTATTAGCTAATCAGAAGCAAACAGCTTCCTGTGTTCGAGACATTTTGCATAACTAAATCATATGGGGGTTGGTATTCTCCGTGCTGATAAATTGGAAGGGTTTTCAGAGAGGAGTCAGACAACCTCTGCAATTGTGGTTGCCAAGAAAAATGTTTCAGTGCTGTCATTTTCCCCAGAAGCAAAAGGAGAAGAAACTGCACATCATTTGTAAGCTGAACTTTCCTGTAAGTTTTCGTGCACTTTCAAAATAGGTTAAAATGGCACTGAAATTGTGACTGACGCTGCACAGGTAGTCCTCAGTTGGGCCCTCACCCAAATTTCTGTTGCTAAACATTGTTAAGTGTTCTGCCCCAACTACGGACCCCAGAGAACACGGCACACACAAAGTCTGTACAAACTTTAAATTTACTAAAATAACTCAGTCTTTTCCAAACAAAGGCTGTTAATAAACTTTCTTAACAGCCTACAAGAAACCAAAGGTAAAGTAATCACAATCTTACTAAGGTTGGCAGAAAGCCCAGAAGCAATTTGCAGAGAATCCAGACGCGAAGGAGAATGAACTAAAGTTGTTCCCTACAAATTGCTTCAGTCGGCGTTCCTCCTTAAATAGGCTAAGGGAGTGGCCAATTAGCCCCAAGCCTTACTCTCGAGGAGACCTCCTCCTGGGGAGCCACTCCTGCCTTTTGGCAGCTCTGTGCACCCGTGCATCGAGAAGAGGCTCCTCCTCTTCTTCCTCTTCACCCATGGAAGCTTCTGGAGGTTCTGAAGGCCCTGGCTGAATCCCTGCCTCTGGCACCACATCTCCTCCAGCCTCCTCACTGTCCGACTCGAGCGCCAGCTGCACAGGCTGCTGGTGCAGCACCACACCAGCCTCCTCACTGTCAGAATCAGCTACAATCCACATAGGCTGCTGACGGGCCACAACATTGAGTTTTGTCTCATTTTACAAACCTTTCTTGCCACAGTTATTAAGTGAATCACTGCAACTATTAAGTCAGAAACGTGGTTGTTAAGCAAATCTGGCTTCCCCACTGGCTTGGCTCATGAGGTAGTCACAAAAGGGGATCACATGACCAGCGGTGAGATTCACATTATGTTATTCACATTATTGGTTTGCCACATGTGTGTGCCCAGTTCGCACACGTGCTTGCCTTCCACACATACGCCCGGCCTTCCATGCATGCACCTTGATCAATGTGTGTGCCTTCCATGCAGTGCACCTGGCCTCAAAAACATGCCTAAATAGGATGGCATAAAGCCGGGGCAGGTGGGTCAGTGGATGAGCCCACCCATGATTTCTGCTACCAGTTCAGGTAAACTGGTCCGAACCGGCTGAATACCACCTCTGCACATGACCCCAAGACACTGCAATAGTCATAAATATAAGTCAGTTGCCAAGCATCTGAATATTGGTCACATGACCATGGAGATGCTACAATGGTCATAAGTGTGAAAAACGATCACTTTTTTCCGTGCCATTGTAATTTTGAGTGGTCACGCAACAAACTGTTGTAAGTCAAGAGTTGTGTTTTTGTAAAGGGGTCACAAGCTTACAATGGTGCCTGTTAAAATGTTGGTTATCAAACGGTTTGGAAATGTGCTATCAGCATATCAGTTATCAAAATAATATTTTTTAAAAAAAACTAATTTCAGTGGCAACATTCTTCCTTTAGCACTTTATCAATTCCCTTTTTTAAAATAATAATAATAATAATAATAATAATAATAATAATAATAATAATAATAATAATAATAAAAAGAGTCCATTGACCAAAACATTGAATCATGTTTCATTTGATTCCGAATTTCTTTTCCTGTAGGGTTTTCAGTTTGCAACAAAAACTGGATTTATACAGCACAGTGAAATACAATCTGATACAGATTAAATGTTTGGTATTGCTCATATCTCATCTTTCCCGAAATGTCTGTCTCTTCACAGTTCAGAGATTTTGGTGGAGTTAAATTCTCCAGGGCAGATTAGGTATTATTTTATCTAGTTCCGTAGTATAAAAGATTGTATTTCTTTCTTCCAGGAGCTCCGCTCTGCTCCAGGGAAAGTTGGAATTGTCATAACTCTTATTCAAGTCGAATGTTACGCGCGCCTCATAGTAGCTTTGCATTTGCTCGTTGGACAAAATCCGTTTTGGAGAACTAATCTCGCAGGCTGCTTTTGTTCATCCCACGCCCCTTTCAATGATGTATACTTTTCAGTATAAGTAATTTCATCTCCCTGTTTTGGTGAGAAACATTTGCCGAAGTGGCTGATTTTTCTAATTCTCTAAATATTTGTAACAGGTGAGATACATTCAGAGACACAACATCCAGCAGAGATGTTGATGAGTGAGTCTGTCTGTCTGTCTGTCTGTCTGTCTGTCTGTCTGTTTATATCTTTCTATTTATGTAGGTCTTTGGTTCTTCGGGTTTTCTCCCATGTAGAACTGGAAGTGTCTTGGCGATTTATCTATCTTTCTATTTATCTATCTATTATCTATCTATCTATCTATCTATCATCTCTTATCTATAACTATCTATCTCTATTTATCATCTATCATCTCTTACCTCTATCTATCTATCTATCATCTATCTATCATCTCTTATCTATATCTATCTATCTATCTATCATCTATCTATCTATCATCTCTTATCTCTATCTATCTATCTATCTATCTATCTATCATCTATCTATCATCTCTTATCTATATCTACCTATCTATCTATCATCTATCTATCATCTCTTATCTATCTCTATCTATCTATCATCTATCTATCTATCATCTATCTATCTATCATCTATCATCTCTTATCTATATCTATCTATCTATCATCTATCTATCATCTCTTATCTATATCTATATCTATCTATCTATCTATCTATCATCTATCATCTATCTATCTATCATCTCTTATCTATATCTACCTATCTATCTCTATCTATCTATCATCTATCTATCTATCTATCTATCTATCTATCTATCTATCTATCTATCTATCATCTCTTATCTATATCTATCTATCTACCTACCTATCTACCTACCTACCTACCTACCTACCTACCTACCTACCTATCTCCAAGTCCAGATGGGAGATCTCACAGAATATTATGGAGAATAAAAAACTAAGATCATATAGGATTTCCAGATCCAGATGGACAGGCAGGTTCTAGCCAACCAACCAGATGTTGTGGTAATAGACAAGGACCAGAAGACAACCATGTTGATAGATGTAGATGTCATAGTGTCAAGTGACAGCAACATCAGAAAGAAGAATTATGGAGAAAAAAGAAATGAGAAGAGGATGGGCACCACTGTGGCCTTTGAATTTCCCCATCCTCTTCTCATTTCTTTTTTCTCCATAATTCTTCTTTCTGATGTTGCTGTCACTTGACACTATGACATCTACATCTATCAACATGGTTGTCTTCTGGTCCTTGTCTATTAGATAGATAGGAGTACTCATGACTGTGACTCCTAAGCTGGGAGAACGGAGCCAACAGATCCCAGGAATGACATCAGATCTCTCTGTCCAGAAGAGTGTAGGGCTAGGAACAGCTAAGAACCTGTACAGATCCCTCAAACTTCAAGGCCTCTACAGAGGACCTGGTACAGACCTCCCCTAAGGGTGAGAATAGAATTTTATACAACTACATACACACACACACACACACACACACACCTAATAAAACTCAATATAATATTATTTTATTTCAATCAGAATACACTAATAATAATAGGATAATCATACATAAGTAACAGTGTGTCATTTCTGCATCAACAGTACGTTAAATGTTGACCGTTGAGACTTTGAGGGACCCCACCCAAATCTTTAAGGACATACTTGAGACACGGGTTATGTACTCATAGTGTAAGTAGTAGAAAACTAGGGTTTTTTTTCCAGTAAATCATCCCAGGATTTTCGTGAATGAAAGACTTAGAGATCTCGCCTCTCATCCTTTTCTTCCTAGCGCCATTTGTTTTTTTAACTTTCATCCAGTGCAGTCTTGAATCAAACTAAATATACCTTAAATATACCTTATATATTATATATTATAGGCCTTTTTTATTTCTTTGGTTTCATAATATTTTGAAAGCCACCGAGGCCATATTAAACAAAATGGAGCTTTTGAAAGTCGAACAGAAATGCTAGAGAAATGCATAATTTGGTGAAAATAAACATAAGGGAAATGCCGGCTTTCAAAAAGGCACTTGAATTTCCCTGCTATCTGCTGACAATTTCTATTAATGGGAGATAAAATCAATAAATAGCAAGTGTTTATGCCAGGGTGATGTCAAAAATGATTTGTTCGGTTGCTTGTCACAAACAGACAAACAGTCACGCTGGGAAGCAGCTGCCAACAGCTGAATTATAAAATGTTTTCCCTTCTTCTGAAAGTCTGTTTTGCTAAGCAAGGATTAAATGTTGCATGCAGGTCTTCTTAATTAAGCTCAGGAGTTATGCAGCGCCTCAACAAACCCAGCACTGGAGCAAATGATTTTAAAGAGTACAACTCTCCAAATTCCCAATGCATACAGGAAGTCCTTGACTTACGACTACAGCTGAACCTCAAAACATTTGTTGCTAAGCCCAGCTGCTGTGGCCTAGAGGTGGAGCTCTTGCTTCACAATCAGGAGGTTGTGAGTTCGATCCTAGGCAGAGACAGAATTAGGATCTCCTGCTTGGGCAGGGGGTTGGACTAGATGACCTGCAAGATCCCTTCCAACTCTGTTAATCTTTTAAAGCGAGAGATTGGTTCAGTGAGCTTTGCCTCATTTTTACGACCTTTCCTGCCATATTTGAAATGTCATAAGGGAATGACGTTTTTGTTTGCTGGATCCAACTTATTAGAGTTAGAAGAGAAACAGGAAGTTAAAACGAACAGTCCAGTCTGAGATACAGATAGTCCTTGACTTACGACTAGTAGTGGGTTTCAATTTCATTTGCTACCGGTTTGCTCGCAGACGCGCAGGTGCTCGCGTGGGTGCTGATCTGTCCCCGTCCACACACACACACAAACACAGCCAGCCGAGGGTTAAGAAAGTACTTGGCACGCACACAGGTCGTTATCTCAAACTTGGCAGCAATATAATCACCGTCTGCCAAGAGCTTTTACTGCAACAGATAACATAAATTACATACGCATTGCAAATAGTCCAGCAAAAACAATATCCCTTTCGGCAGCTTCAGACGTTGTTCAAGTGACTAGCCAAAGTTCGTTTTTGTTCGTCACGGAGTTTTACCAGCCACCACCCTCTCTTATATAGTCTCTGGGGTGTGGTCCAGTGACTCAGTTCTAATCCCTAGCACGCCTCCTTAACTGCTGCAACCGTTTATCACACCTTCGTTGGCGTGCATCCAGGAATGATGGCTCTCCTTCGCTCTCATCTGAGACACCTGGCTCCTGGCTAATCTCCTCTCCCTCGGCCGGCACCTGAGACAGTGCCAGAGGGGAGGGGCCTGGAGAGGGAGGCCTGGCTGACTCCTCTTCCTCATGTTCGGAGCTTTCTTCCTCCAATGAGATAGGCTCAGAGGGCGGGGCCACAACAGGTGCTGCTTCTGCGCATGTGCAGAGATGTCCAGGTGGGTGAGCGGAGCCTCCCACCATCGTCGCCGCTAACGGTTTACCTGATCCGGGGCGAACCGGTAGCAACCCACCACTGTTTACGACCCACAATTGAGCCCCAAATTTCCTGCAAAATATATGTGTAGAAAAATAACACAAACTGGGAACTGTACATTTTTAGGATGTTGCCTCATTAACATCGTTATGAGTTTTTAAAAGTCTGGATTTACTGCCTACGTTTCGTTTTTCATTCCATTGGCTTTAAAGTGTTGGAAAGCTCCTTAAAGCCAAATTGGCAGTAAAGAAATGAATAAAATAACGTTGCGAACTAGGAGAAGGGTTTTTTTTTTTTTGGTAAGCTTTATTAAGAAAGATCAGTAAGATAATATTCTCAGAGTGGAGAAGAAACCAAGATGTAATGGGGCTTGCCGTACTTTCCAGAGATAAAAATGGAATGTTGAGTAATCATACTTGCATTAAAATATGTTTGTTTTCTTCTTACCTTCAGAAATGAATCTGAATCCTAAACGAGCTAATAAACCTTCAGTTCAAGAAGCTTTTCTTAAAATTATTGTGCATTAATGGTCAACATCCATAAATACAAGCTATTAAAAAAAAAACAACTAGAAGATAATAACTGAAATACGGACCAAATCTTTCTCTAGGAAAGCATAAAATTAATTCTCTTCTTTTCTTTCTCCATGTTTTGTGCTTATGATAAAATCTTTATATATAGAATAGAATAGAATAGAATAGAATAGAATAGAATAGAATAGAATAGAATAGAATATTAGAGTAGAGTAGAGTAGAGTAGAGTAGAGTAGAGTAGAGTAGAGTAGACCAGACCAGACCCTTGGAGGTCTTCTAGTCCATCCTATTGCCCAGGCAGGAAACCCTACACCAGACAAATGGTTATCCAACATCTTCTTAAAAAGTTCCAGAGTTGGAGCATTCACAACTTCTGGAGGCAAGTAGTTCCACTGATTAATTGTTCTAACTGTCAGGAAATGTCTCCTTAGTTCTAAGTTGCTTCTACTGAACCATCTATAGGTTGTAATCATTTATTTTTAAATTGCAATGTGATTTTAAAAATAGATTAGGATGACACTCCCCAAAGAAAATATTAAAATGTCAGGGTTGATGATGGACCAGCCAGTTGGTTTCTGATGATTTAAATCTGTCTACAAAGAACCTTTGGAACTTAACAGCCATTTTCAATGCTTGGTTGAAATTCCTTGTAGCTCATTTTAAGCTTGTTTGCTATCAGGATCAAACCGACAGAGGAAAGTTTCTTTCCTCGGATTATTTATAATTTTTAATATAGCTTCCAAGATTCTAGGATTAAAGATCTCTTCCTGAAATCCAAATGTAGTTCTTGTTTCCTTGATCTTCCTCAGTGAGGTGAGACTTGATACTTACAAACCAGGGGTGGGTTCTACTTATCTTTACTACAGTGGTGAAATCTAATTTTTTTTACTACTGGTTCTGTGGGCGTGGCTTGGTGGGCATGGCAGGGGAAGCATACTGCAAAATCTCCATTCCCACCCCATTCCAGAGGAAGGATATTGCAAAATCTCCATTCCCTCCCCACTCCAGGGGAAGGATACTACAAAATCTCCATTCCCTCCCCACTCCTGGGGGAAAGATATTGCAAAATCTCCATTCCCACCCCACTCTGGGGCCAGCCAGAGGTGGTATTTGCCAGTTTTCCGAACTGCTTCACTACCGGTTCTCCAGAACCTGTCAGAACCTGCTGGATTTCACCTCTGCTTTACTACCGGTTCACATCGCGCCTGCATGCGCAGATCACCTACGATGATGTCCGGGTCAGTGGGCGGAGCCTCCCGTCAATTTGAATACCGGTTCTTGCGAACCAGTCCGAACGATTGGCAACCCACCACTGTTACAAAGCCAGGAATCGTAGCTTATGCCACACACAATTATCAAAACAAGCCATGTGTTAATGCGATGTGTGCATCCAGCCAAGACACGGAACAGCTAAAGATCCAGCTTTCTTTGTTCCTGCAGGAATTTTGTTGCCTACTAATCCTGTTGCAAAACACGACAGGTTTCAAAATCTTCTTTTCCTTCCTCCAATCGGCTTGGTCAGTTAAAGCTGACCTAGAATTAGGAGGATGTAGAATTGCATTATTGTCTTGATGCTCAAATTACATTGTCATCTTGATTTATGAATGCAATTTGTCTAGGCTTATGCCAGTGGTAGGCTTAAACTTGTGAACATTTAATTGACAAAGATACATTGTGCGTCTTGTTTATTTATTGCTTTCTGTCAGTTGTTCTGCGCCTTTAGAAGGGAAAGTTCTTTAAAAATCACCTTTTTAACCATTGTTTAAGGCCAGCGGTCTTCAAACATGGCAGCTTTAAGACTTGTGGACTTCAACTCTCAGAATTCTCCAGCCAGCATTTCATGGTCTTATCAAAGCTGCTTTGGCCTCCTTCATAATGAAGTGGTTCTCCATTAGAAGATGCGCCCAAACTGAATGTCTCTCAGGCTTTTGAGCGCATGCACGAAAATAACCCCACCTGAAAATAAGCCCTCCCCAAAAATAAGCCCTCCCCAAAAATATTTAACCACATGTGCAGCCGGTCCCCGCCATTTCCTCTGTTTAGGGTTAGGGAGACAGAGCTGGAAATCAGGTAAGACTGCAAGAGGAGCACCATCTTGCTCCATGCACCCCAAAATAATAAGACCTCCCCAAAAATAAGGCCAAGCGCTTATTTTGGGGTTCAAAAAATATAAGACAGGGTCTTATTTTCAGGGAAACACAGTATATATGTGTGCGTGTGTATATTTATTTTGGGAACACAACTGAATGGAGAAAAAAGAATCTTACATTTAGTTCCAAGCAGCCTTTTTATTTCTCTTCCTTCTTTAAATGTGTGTTGATGTGAAACCGACTTCAGTGGAACGTAAAGCAGAAACCCTTTAATTTCCATGTTCTCCAACACAAATCTTGTTTTACATAACAGGCCTATCCAGACCTTGCCAAATGAGCACGCCTGTTCCAAAATAATGCACCATGTAATTCAGTTTAATGTAAATTTTGTTTCCAATTTTGAATCACAAAATTTTTAAACTAAATTAAAGTGGTACAAGCCATTTTGGGATGAATGAAATGAAGTGGCGCTTTAGAAAGAGCTGAAAAGGGAGTTTAATGAAAGCATTCAACCTTGCTGGCAGGGGAGAGAAACAAAGTTGAAGCATCAAATTAAACAAAGAAGAAGGCATGAAGTGGGAGCAGTGAAGTGGGGGGCAGGAGAAATGCCATTCTGTACCTTTAGAAGCTTTTCAAATGGTCAATGAATTCCTGGAAAGTATAAGCAGGACTATAGCCATTCTTTTTCCTTATAGTGATCACATTCTTTTTTTTAAATTTCCTTCCTTCCTTCCTTCCTTCCTTCCTTCCTTCCTTCCTTCCTTCCTTCCTTCCTTCCTTCCTTCCTTCCTTCCTTCCTCCCTCCTTTATCTTCTCCTTTTCCTCTTTTTCCCATTCTTCTTGTTTTCACCCATTTCTTCTTAGCCACTCTCTCCTTCCTTCTTTCCTTCCTTCCTTCCTTCTTTCATCTCCTTCTTTCCTTTCTCCTTCTCCCAATCCTTCCTTCCTTCCCTCCCTCCCTCCTTTCCTTTGTCTCTTTCTTTCCTTCTTCCTTCTCCTTCTCCCAATCCTTCCTTCCTCTCTTACCTCCCTCCCTCCCCCTGTCTATTCCTGATAGGTACCAAATACCTAACTCACTTAAGAAATATCTCACTTAGCAACATAAATTTTGGACTCAATTGTGGTCATAAATCGAGGACTACCTATATATGAGGTTGGCTCTTCCTGGAACCTTTCCAATACACTCCATATAATTTAAAGTCCTTAAAGTCCTTTCCCTATCCTTTCCTCTTCTTTTCTTTGCAATATTGCAAAGACCTGCATGATTATCTCAGCAGTCAGCTGCTGCCAAAACTTTGGTGACTCCCTCCTGTATCAATAAATTCTTCTCTAGAAGAGCTTCGGACTCCGTTGGCTTGTTTCTGACCTATTGATTCTCTTCAGGCTTGGATTAGCCTTGCTTGCACCTTTCCATAAATACCATTAATAACTTATCAGGTTATTTTATTATTCATTTGTTTGTTTCAATTGATGTGGCCACGCATCTCCTTGTCTTAGCCAGGATCAGAACAGTGGCTGATTTACAGCTCTCAGCATCCCTCCTTCATGGGATTAACCAATATCATCAGAGTTACTATCCTAGACAAGAGTTTACAGATTCACAGTGGGCAAGAATGGAATTGCAGAGTATTATTCTTAAACTCTCACACCTCCTTCCCAATACTTCCCTGGTTGTGGGGGGAAAGGAATTAAATTTTCTCTCAGACACCTTCTCTGTTTGTCTGCAAGAATTTCATTGAGTGCCTTTTTCTGATACGTGAGGCTCTTACCTAATTATTCTCAGCTTACTTTCTGACACTTTTCTGCTTGTAAGTGGGAGGTGTGAACATATACAGCAGTTGTAGTTTAGCCATCAACCATGCTCACTACTTCTTGACACTTTTATAGACAGCACAAGCCATGGGGAAGCACATAGACCTGATTTCCCACTAGGTGTGATCCTACCCTTCTATAAATTACACGAACTATATCAACAAAGGTATGCAGCTGGATTGACAAATGCAGGCTGTTGATCAAATCTTGCTAAAAAAGCACCCCTTTTATTTGGATTCTGCTCCCTGGTGAGAGTAGTGTCAGGGTGGGTTCTACTTATCTTTACTACCGGTTCGCAATGGGATTGCGCACTTGCTTCACTTGCGCTCATGCCTTGCTTCTGCAAATGTGCAGATCACCAATGACGACATCCAGGGCAGTGGGCGGGGCCTCCCACTGATTTTACTACCAGTTCTTGCAAACCGGTCCGAACCAGGGGCAACCCACCACTGATCAACACTGGCACTGGCACTGATGATGTTACCTAGTTAGGGTAATGAAACATCTGCAAGAAAACAACCAAGCTCAGAGAGCACCAAGGACCCCTCAACCCAGAAGATCACTTAACAATCACCATCAGAGGTGCCAGGATTGCAGTCATTGAGTGAAGCAATCACATAACATCTTGCTTAATAACCACTTTGCTCCACCACCAAAGATTCCAGTCTCAATTGTGGTCATAAATTGAGGACTACCGGACTTAACCGAATTAAGGAAGAGGCAGAAAAGTAGACCAATAGCAGTATGACAATTGTACACAAACTAGGAAAAGCCACCTTCAAATACCTGCTGGAAAATGAAGCTCAGCTGGCAATTTCAAGACATGTTCTTTCTCCCTGACTTCCCTCACCGAGTTATTCTCCTGAAGTGCAGTTAGGCCTTGAACTCTGAGGACAAGAAGGATCTAAGATTTCAGATGGGAAAGGAAGAAGAAGGTAAACTCAAAAACATCCAAAGGAATGGATAAAAGACCCTGAGAATGCAGTACTTAAAGGCTTCTGCCTGAGGGAAAGCAAATTTTCAAGAACTTGGAAGGAAGAACCAATCACAGGTCAAAAGCTCCTGCCTCCACCCGTCAGTTCTTCTCCTAGCCTGCCCAAATTCCTTTGTTAGAAGTTTTTGGCTCTCTTGCATAAGGGCTTGCGGTTCTCAAGGACAGCCTTTGATCTAATCTCCCTGTTTCTGCTCGCAGTTTCTAGTTTATTATCCCTGCATGCTTGTCTGTCAGGCACGATTGAGGTTAAAGCCCTCGACACAAATGATAGCTAGGAGGCTGATGCTAAGAAGCAGCTGTCGGCGGTGACATCAAAGACGGGAATTCCCCATTGCGTCACAGAGTGGGTTGTGGTTAAAGGCTCCTCTTTTGCATTGCCCAATGCTAATATAGTTTTAACGTGGGTTGAAAGCCCTACCCACTTTGCGTCTCTGATCAATATTTATTTCTATTTTTCTCCCCCGTTTTGTACATTGCAAGCCTCTTTCCTTCACCTTTATTATCAGGAGATACAGTGCTAGTTGCCAGGTTGACTGGCTTCCAGTGAGGGTTGGAACAATTCATAATGCTACTAGGGGGATCAATGGCTCTTAGCCTTGATGGCAGTGTGAGCTATCTCTGAAGGCCAACTCCTAGAAGCCTAGTGGGCTTTTTTGTTGGCCACTTTGAGAACAGACTAATGGACCTTCCTTCCTTCCTTCCTTCCTTCCTTCCTTCCTTCCTTCCTTCCTTCCTTCCTTCCTTCCTTCCTTCCTTCCTCTTCCTCTTCCCTTCCCTTCCCTTCCCTTCCCTCCCTCCCTTCCCATCCCATCCCATCCCATCCCATCCTTTCCCTTCCCTTCCCTTCATCTTCCTTCCTTCCTTCCTTCTTCCCTCCCACTCTCCCTTCCCTCTTTCTCCTTCCTTCCTTTCTTCCTTCCATCCATCCATCTCCTTACTTTGTTAACCGAGACAGCTTTTACAACTCAAAATAAGGGCCAGCATTTTTTTTTAATGTAGGTCCATTCATAAAGATAGTGGGGTTAACGTCTTATTGACTAAACAGAGCCTGAACGGAGGCCGATCTGTTTATAGTTTCTCTTTGAAAAGCGATTCAAAGGTCTCTCTCCATGCCCTTTATTTTCTAAAGTTAATAAGCGCCTTTTCTCTCCCTAAGAATTGAACAGGGAAGTTACTTTTGCGCTCCTCCACCTCCTGCTTTGTGTTCCACGGCATCTCTCCTTGATCAAGGCTCTTAAAAGTTAGGCATCGGCCTTAAAAATAAGGAACTCGACTCTTGGAGAAGGTGGAAAGGGTATAGGTGAACAGGACGTGGCTGTTGTGTAGTAGTTGGCAAATCATTTATGGTTGATTGATACCACTTTCCCCCCTTCTGTGCAAGAACACCCTGACATTTTACACTTTGCTACTGGCAATCTCTTTTATGGGATAATTGCTGTAGGCAGAATGTAATGAGCTGCTAAACTTTTTCTCTGGAAATCCTTGGTGTGCATGCGCCTGCGTCTAAGACTGGGGCAAAGTTCTCTCTCTCTCTCTCTCTCTCTCTCTCTCTCTCTCTTTCTCTCTCTCTCTCTCTCTCTCTCTCTCTCTCTCTCTCTCTCTCTCTCTCTCTCTCTCTCTCTCTCTTTCTTAACAAATGCATCTTTCCAGGCATCCAAGCTCAGAAGTTCAGGCAAGGTGGAAGGTTTGTTTCAAGCTTTCGAAATTGTGTTTGAGTGGAGAGAGAGAGAGAGAGAGAGAGAGAGAGAGAGAGAGAAACAAGGGCTTACAAGGATCAATTTAAAAGCCGCTTCTTAGAAAAATGGCACAGAGGAAGGTCAGGCCCGCATCGTTCATTGGCTTTCAAAAGAGTTCAGATTGAGCACAGTCAGAACTCCAAGCTTTTACTCAAGCAATAAAAGTTTATTTTATTTCCTATTCTCGCTCCTAATGGCCGCTATTACTCTGAAACTATTCTGCTATTTTGTAGTCAATAAAAAGGCCAGAGAGGTGGCTTTCCTCCCGGTATGCGGTGTTAAAAAAAAAAAAATCAAAACAAAAAAACGGAAGCACTTACTAAATCACTGCCAAAGTAGAACTTCCCCTGGTCTGTCTGAGTGGGCAAACAGCTGGATTTCTTTTGGGACAAGAGGCAGAATTAGCACAACCTTTACCTGAGGGCACAGCTTCCATAAAACGGTCTCTTCTTTTGTAAAATGTGTCGGATTTTGCACAGAAGCCATAAATCCACCAGGTTGGAGGTTGTGCACGCTTGCTTTTCCATGGGGAGAGTTTGGTCTAGAAAGAGTCACCCAAATACAAGTGTGATCTTGGATCTTGGTATTATTATTATTTACTTTATTCATTAAACATGAAACTCAGTCAACTGAACATTCAAAAATGTGTCACAAATACGATTGACTGGTGCTAATGGTTGATACGGGTTGCTGCCAGCGTCCTAGCTATCAACCAAGTACCTTTTTAAGATGTACAATGTTCCAAGTAGCACAGTTTTTTTGCAGTTCCGCTGGTGTTATTGCAGGAAGCTGCAATTTGTCGATGTGTTTTGTAAAATTCTTGGACATGGTACCAAGTGCCCCGATTTATATATAAAGAAACACTTAAATCCCATTATTTCTCCACTGATTAACAACTCTTAAGGATGGAGGATGATGGATACAGGGGTAGCTGGTAGGTGCTCTATTCCTGATAGGTACCAAAGACTTCAAGGGTTTGTATAAATCTATGGGAAAAGCTTAAAAGGGTTGCAGTGAAGCACAAAAAAAAAATGATAAGAAAGCAGTTTATTTTACACAGAGGAGAAGAGTGCTTTTAAGTGTAGAAAGATCTGTAGAGAGTAACAATTGAGAGACACAATGGAGGCAAATGCCATAATGGAACAAAGCTATAAAGACTATTTAGCTAAGGATGCAATAATAGGCATCTTACTAAATAGCGTCATTATCTTTCCCTTTTGTAGTTTCCTTCTCTGTGGAGAATCACTGGGTTGGCAACTGAAAGTTATGCAAATAATAAAGCCAAGAGGGCTCCTTGCCTGTGTAGTTTTGTATACCTTTTGAAACACAATAGAGGCAAATAAGCAGAGATGCATGGCTGGAAGGGAAACAAAAGGCCCTTAAAAGTAGTTGTCCTTTGTATGCTGCTTTCTTTAAAATTCAATAAACAGCACATTAATTGCCACAAATTGTTCTTCACCCAGGGAAAAAAAAACTTCCTGTTACTTCCTGTTCTCCAGAAGCCACTGAAAAGCAGAGTATTTCTGGATGAAAGCAGGAGAATGCTGTCTAGCTGCAATTGTGCTGATTTTCAGGACAAAAATCCCAGCTATGCCTTTCCGTTTCTTATTCTGTCAGTTTCGTGGACTTCCCAGCCTTCCTGAACTATATAATTCTCAAGAGTCTTAATGAAAGAAGGCAATAGAGCAGAAATTAAAACATATCAGAGTTTCTTGCCAAAATCAAATCCAGAAGCACACACAGGTAATTAATTCAGCTGGATTCATTAACGTCTTTATATACATAATAACAGATGAAGTATTTACAATACCAATAGCTGATTCTTCCAACATGGTAGAAGTTACAGACAAAACACAAGGCAGGAGAGAACAGTTAGTTTCATTTAAGCAGAGCAGACATCATGCACAAACTGCTTAGTTTCAGTTTCAATTCTCTGCACAGGCTCAGAAGCTGCAGACTAAAACACACTCTGGCTCCAGTCTGTCTCAGCTCCCAATTGGCTGACTTAGTTGCTATGCCTATTCATTGGCTGAGCTTGTTACCATGTCTTTCCAATCAGTCCCCATTGGCTGATCTATTCCAGTCCATGAATATTCATACTCTGACAAAACAGAGTTCAGGAGAACCATTGAGATATTAGACAGGATTTGCTTACATTTTGCAGTCCAAAGGAGAGAGAGCTGCAGGAAGACTGGTCAACTGGTACAGAAAACATTTAATATCATCAGACTCCATATTTCAAAACTCTATATCTATGACCAGCGTATGAAGGTTTTCAAGCCAGCTGTGCTAGCTGAACAGTTTAAAAAGCATGTAGCCCTGAAGCTGTAACACAATTCCTTCTTTTTCCTCCTTAAAAGGCAAAAAGGTCTGGACAAATGACTTGAAGGTTGCCCATGCTACAAACTTTGTATTGGTTCAAAGAATCCATAGTGAATTCCACATAGTGGAACAAACCTCATAAATTCTTCAAGTTTGGAGTCGGAGAACAGATCTTGGCTAGATACCAGATGAGTAGTGCCAAAGGAAGATACCCAAAGACTATTTGGATATGCTGCAGGATCTTTTATCATATTGGAGCAATATGTCTTGCTACGTTGTATGTTTCATCACCAGGGATGTCTTAGGAAAGATTGAATATCGTATGTTAAGCTGAAGGTGACAATCTGAAACAGTACAGCTATTCAGGACCATGGACAGCATCCATAGGTGTGCAGAGACTTGAGCTTAGAGCAGGGGTCTGCAACCTTATATACTCAAAGAGCCATTTGAACCCGTTTCCCACAGAAAAGAAAACACCAGGAACCACAAAACCTGGGTGGGCGTGGCCAACTCGATGTCACTCACTTCCACTGGTCACATGATGCCCCCCCAGCCACGCCTACTCAGGCAATCATTAGGGCAGAGAACCAGTTGTTAAAAAACACCGCAAACCACAAAATCCTTTTCACATATCTCTCTCTCCCCTCCCACCCTCCCTCCCTCCTCTCTCCTTCTTCTCTGTCTCTCTCTCTCCCCCTTTCTCTCTGTATCTCTCTATGTCTCTCTCTCTCCCCTCTCTCTCTGAATCTCTCCGTCTCTGCCCTGGCTGCTTTTCCATCACCCGCCGTTGTGCTTACTTTCACAGGCCAGGTTAGGAGTGACTAGGAGGGGAGGGCAAAGGGCGGGGCCAACCAGTGTTAGGATCACTTGACAGGAAGCCACAGCAGAGGGCTCAAAGAGCTGCATGCAGCTCTGGAGCTGCAGGTTGCTAACCCCTGGCTTAGATCAACTTTAAGATGTGTGGACTTCAACTCCCAGAATTCTCCAGCCAACCATAGATTAGGGTTACAGTTAGGATTAGGGTGAGAAACTCTGAATTAGAGAATGGCTGTTGCTAAGCCAGAACATGATGCTCCAATATTGACCTGACCTTGAGATTCTTCAGAGTAACTTTATCTCCACAGTGCTTGGCTCCAATGGAAAAGTTGTGAAGTATCTTTAGTTAAGAACGCTGCTCAGGATTTTCTAGGCTGAAGTCCAACCACATCTTTCTAATTATTTATTTTTTTTAAAGACAAATTTAATATGCATTAGTACTTCTGTCAGAACTCACCAACCATTCCGTTAAACTTGTACTAAGATCATTATTAAGAATATATTCGTAATGTACACCAAGAAGAAAAGTTTTGTTCCCACCAATCTAGCTGGTCGTCTTCAAATCCTTATCTCTGCTGGAAGATTAAAGTTAGTTAGCAGAAAGAAAAAAATCCAATTCATCCTTACCAGCCTCTACAATAATAATTATACTTAGGGCATCTGCAACAATAATTAGATTTATTAGGTGTATGTTTTCCCTGGTCACTCTATATAGCACTCACACACAAAGATTCTGACCTTGGGATGCTGGATGGGAACTAGCTAGGATATTCTACTTCATTTTTCTTCCTTCTGAGTGATGGCCAGGAATGTAGTTTCAAACACCTTTGATCTAGGGCTCTTACAACCAAGAGAACTGATCAAGCAAAATACGTATGTACCATGAATAATTCCGAAAACCTTCCCGCAGCTGTTGAACGGAAATAAAATATTGCCAGGCATTTATGAATAATTGAAGGAGAAGTGATGCCTCTTTGAAAAGGGGGTGGGTGGGCAACATAAATTAACAGTGATCTTATTAATTGATGAAAAGCAAAACCTAAATTAACCAGTGGAACGATGATAAATTATTCACTCAGGCCTGCTGTTTACCAACAAATGTATTGAGGGTGAGTTAGTAAAATGGCTGGGGAAAGAATAGAATATTTGGGATATCAGTTCTATAAATTCTGGGGAAATTGCCTTGTATTTAAGGAAGGCTTGTTAAAGAAAAGGATCACTTTGCAATGTCCAATTTAAAATGAAATACATGCAGCTTTAATGGAAAGTGTTAGATGCTTAGTGTAATGTTGAGTTATACATAATTAATTTCTTTTTTAAAAAAAAAAATGCTTGGGGAAAAGCTGTGAGAGTTACAAGAGAGGTAATGTTTAGCAAACCTCTACTTCCCCGAGGTGTCTTCCGGGAATGAGGTGTGCTTTTAATATGCAAGAAGCAATTGTACTAACTAGAAGCTGTTTTATGTTCTACACGGTGCTGGCATCAAGTTGATGAAAAGAGATTCTTGCAATGGAGGACAAGGTTTGTGAAAAAGATGCAATTGTAAGCAAGACTAGTGAACTGTTATTTTTTTATTTTTTTTCGGTGGCAAGTTAAAAAGAGTAGGCAGAATCAAACCAGAATGGACTTGTGAGTAATACTGCCATAAATCAAAATGAAGAAAGGTTGTAGCTCCATGACAGAGATATTGTTCTGGGTATTGAAGATCCCAAGTTGAGTCTCTAAGTTGAGATTTTGGAAAAAAGAACCTTCTGTAACTCTTTACCTTTCTCCTACATTAAGCAGAAGTGTTGGGAAACTGCCAGCTAGGCTACAAGGAGGGGGTCAAGAGAGGACCTAGCTTGGAGTCATTGTGCAGCTGCAAGTGGTATCTCCCCCAAGATCCATGAAGCCTTCTCTGGTTGCTCCCAGATGAAGTCAAATAGCCTGGTGAGATTCTTGTAATATAGGTGATAAACAATAAAGTTGCAAAAACGTTTAGCTATTCATGAGTTGCTCTGGTTGCTGGCACTTGAGAAGTGTGACTCAGTTGTATGAATGAAAATGTGCTTGACCTCATGATGTGAATGTTGGAATATACCAGATGAAGAAAAAAAAAATGAAGGGGCTAGATAGTTTAGAAGACATGAAACTAACTCTTTAGCTACAGGCACAAATCCACTTTAGTTTAACCATGTTAGCGGCCATTCAACTGGTGATGTGTCTAACGTGGACTTCTTGCAATATAATTGTATGAGACAATCTAGTCAAATGGAGTCCTGCAGTCTATATTAGTGCTGTATGCCTGCTGCTGTATAGGTGACAGGCTAATGAGTCTGGGCCAGCAGGATGCTATATCTGGTTTACTTAAACACAAATTGAAATTGACCACAGAGCATTATGCAGAAATGATGAACTGCTTGTTGCTTTCTTTTTCTGCTTTTAACAAGAAACATATGAAGAATGGTTGCTGGAACTGGGTATGTCTAGTTGGATGGAAAGGAGGACTAGGGGAGACATGATAGCAGGGTTCCAGTATCTCAGGGGCTGCCACAAAGAAGAGTTGAGGGTCAACCTATTCTCCAAAGCACCTGAGGGCAGGACAAGAAGCAATGGGGGAAAACTAATCAAGGAGAGAAGCAACCTAGAACTAAGGAGAAATTTCCTGACAGTGAGAACAATTAACCAGTGGAACAACTTGCCTCCAGAAGTTGTGAATGCTCCTGCATTGGAAGTTTTTAAGAAGATGTTGGATAACCGTTTGTCTGAAATGGTGTAGGGTTTCCTGCCTAAGCAGGGGGTTGGACTAGAAGACCTCCAAGGTCCCTTCCAACTCTGTTATTCTATTCTATTCTATTCTATTCTATTCTATTCTATTCTATTCTATTCCATTCCATTCCATTCCATTCCACTCCACTCCACTCCACTCCACTCCACTCCACTCCACTCCACTCCACTCCATTCCATTCCATTCCATTCCATTCCATTCTATTCTATTCTATTCTATTCTATTCTATTCTATTCTATTCTAGCAAGACAGTCCCTTTTAATTATGCCTTCCCTACTCATGATTTTTCCAGAGGCATACAATTGGCCATGCAAGAGATAGTGATGCTATTTGGACCAATTCAGCTAAGCTTTTAGACAGAACAGCAGTCTATTGGCAGCTTTTAGTCCCAATAGTTATATGGCCACTGCATGGCCAGAGGCTGTAGACTATGGAGTTCCAGATGCTGAAGATGGAGGGCTCTTAGCTACACGCTGCTTTTTTACAATGTTTGTAAAATTAAATGGGCAAAGAAACCTTTCACACCGATTGCTTCCCACCATGCTTTCTCTCCTTGAACTCGTTGGAAAGAAGACAAATATCTCTTTCACCTTAATGTTAGCCATCACTGGTATAGGGTCTCCTGTTTGAGCAGGGGGCTGGACTAGAAGACCTCCAAGTTCCATTCCAGCTCATTCATTTTATTCTATTAGTATTCTTTAAAGAACCCTACTGGTTCTTTAAAATATAATTCTGGAGGGGGAAGGAGGAGGAAGACGAGGAGGAGGAGGTGATAGATAGATGGATGGATGGGTGTGTGGGTGGGTGGAGACACCTTTACAGTGCTTGTAAAGATCAAGATATTACATATTTGCCGAGGGTAAAGCTGTCTTCTAATGACGGTTTCTTTGACAGTTCTTTCCATTCAAGTCATTTCATTAGCAAGCATTCCTTCAAGAGGTCAGAGGGCAAACTCATGACTTGTTTTGAGATCACAAATATGAATCTATCACGCCTGTCTTCTCCTCTTCCCTCAGTCACAACTAATTCTCCCTGTAAGTCAACATTTATTATGTGGATACTACAATCATGTATATTTAGCCAGAAGCGAAATGCCACCCAAATGAGAAATGTGACAGCATGTAGACAAACGCTGTCACTCGCTTACATTTGGAGAAATGGCAAGAGTTGATGAAGATGGTAAGGGAGAGGGAGTTCTTGTTATTCATGCTTTACAAAAGGTTTATAAGCATGAGCGACGACAAGCCAAGTCTAATTAATATCTTATCTTTTAAAACTACCTGAGGGATAATTAAGATTGTTTAATGCCAAAGAAAGACAATATTATTCAAATAGCTCTCTGGTCTAAAATGCTGGTGGAAGATGGGTAAAGTCTTCTCCATTGATGAGGTCAAGAAGTAACTTTTACAGACGGGCAGATTTACTTTCACCTTTGAGGATACTTTGGGATTAAAAGACCTTCATTAAGTGAGAATGAAGTTGAAAGGACTAAATTCTTTATGAAGCTATTGACTATTGACCTCCATATCTCCATGAGGTTGGTGTTAGAAAATGTAAGATCCATTCATCCATCCAGCCATCCAGCCATCCAGCCATCCAGCCATCCAGCCATCCAGCCATCCAGCCATCCAGCCATCCAGCCATCCAGCCATCCAGGAAGGAAGGAAGGAAGGAAGGAAGGAAGGAAGGAAGGAAGGAAGGAAGGGGAAAAGGAAGGGGAAGGGGAAGGGGAAGGAAAGAGAGGAAGGACAGGACAGGACAGGACAGGACAGGACAGGACAGGACAGGAAAGGAAAGGAAAGGAAAGGAAAGGAAAGGAAAGGAAAGGAAAGGAAAGGAAAGGAAAGGAAAGGAAAGTTTGTTGGAGGTTGAAAGGGAACAGAGAGAAAGAAGGATCCCATATTTTACAAAATATTTCCTTTAATTTCTACATCTTTTTCTAATCTTGGCTAACACAGCATTTCTTGTAATTTGCTCCTTGGAGACTCATCCAGGCTCTCCTTGATAGCAACCTCAATACGAAAGCATCTGCTCACCCATTGTTTTATCTTCTATCATCATCTGACTGAATTTTTTGACTGAAATAATTTTGCTCCTCCTGATGATCGTTGATTTTCAGACCCATGGTTTTAATTTGTGTATTTATTTTATGGGTGGGTTGGCTATCTGGTTAGTTAGTTATATAATTCAGAGAACTAACTTCAATTGCACAGAACTCTTGCGCAACTTACAATTTCGAAATGAGAAAGAAGGAAACTGTAGAGTAGCTTTAGTCCATAGCCAAAAGAGAATAGGATGGCTTCTATTGACTTTCTGAACATCTTCCTGATATGATAGACCTCTAAGGAGATGCTGCCCAGATCTAGACACCACAGCAGTGAAGGCCTGCTTCCAAGATCCCGACAGTTGATATTGTTTAATCAAGGCAATATGAAATTTAGATCTGGGTGGAAGGAAGAGAAATAGAAATTGGAAGGCACTTAAACATCCAGTCCTTGGTGGTCTCTGAGCAACCAACCAACCAACCAAGCTCAGAGAACACCAAGGACCCCTCATTTCAACCCTGAGCTGCAAATATTCACCTTTATTGATACTAAAATGTTCATTCATCCCTAGAAACTCACCCTCCATCTTCCACTTCAAGCTTTGGACATAGCATTGCTCAAAGGTCCTATTTAGCAACATGAATGAGAGCATTAAAAAAGTATTTGACAACTCTTAGCTTTATTAGCCAGACAATCTGTTGGTGTGTATGTATGCCTGTGTGTGCTTGTGTTGGGTATACATGGACTCATTTCCATTATTCACTTTTCAGTGTTTGTGACTGACAACTCTTCCTTGCCCCCTCGGAGGAACTTTTGTTAGAAATGAAAAAAAGACCCAACCCCAAAACCCACGTCTTTGTCAGGGACTATCAAAGGTGATGTTTGATGAGAATAGAAAACGTGTCAGGAGGGACTCTGAACAGAAAGATTACATGGCACAGTTTTAATGGCATTGTTTTCAGCAGTTGGACCTCTCTGATCCTAGGGTAGGAGTCGATATTCAAACAAAATGTATGCCTTTTAGTAGCTATTAACATAGAGTCACCACTAAATACCTACAATGCAGAAGGGGGGGAAAAGGCCAACAACTCAGCTCTTGAAAGTTCTCAAAAATTATATTCGGTCCGTCTCTGAAACATAATTTTAAGAGGAAAATAGGAACAGAGCAAAGTTTTCTTCCTATCTGCTCCATCCTTTTGGAGAAGGGAGATGCCGTGTTTCCCCAAAAATAAAACCTACCCCAGAAGTAAGTCCTAGTTCAATTTTTTTTACACGTATGCCCAATATAAGCCCTACCCCCAAAATAAGCCCTAATTAAGATCCTGCCCACTCCAGGGTGCACGGGTAAAAATGAAGCTAGGTGGGGATGGGAGAATGGAGCTGCCCTACTATTTACCTTTGGACAGTTGCAGTCAGGCCTCGCACACCCCAACACCTGCCTTGCTGGCCCATTTCTTCTGCATCCTGAACACTTCTAGCTGATATTAGATAATATCTAATATTGGCTTCAGAGGCCTTCAGGAAAGCCTTGCCAGCCTTGCCGGCTGCAGAAGAAGTTCCTGAAGGCCTCTGACAGCAGAAAGGAGGCCGGGGGTGACATGCGCAACTGAGGAGAATCAGTGGACAATATCCTCTCTCCAAAATAAGACCTGGTGCCTTTTTTGGTGCCAAAAAATATAAGACAGGGTCTTATTTTCGGGGGGAAATGGGTATTTTAAAAGCAAAGTATCCAAAGTAGGAATGACGTACTGTCCTATGCAAGGGATGTATTTGTGTAAGAAAATGACAGTTGTGAACGTGTGTTAAATAGGAAAAGGATGATCCAAGCAGTTACTTAATGCTTCCAAACAGACGGCAAGAGCATGTTTCTTGGCAGAAGGCCAATCATGAGCATAGATAAAAAGCAAATCTTTATGGAAATTCAATCAAGTTTATTTTCAGGGAAACATATCTGCTACCCGCAGTCCTTTAAATATCTCTATTTCTCCCCTCCTTCTGATGCGAAGAGGGCCAAAGATATTACAGGCCGGCTTCAGAGTATTACTCACTTTGTGCTCTCTCAGTGCTACATAAATGATGAATCATGTTCTACCAGCAGAACAAACAAGTATTTTGGAAATAATACATCGGTATCGTGTGGCAGGTGGGAATTGACAAAGTCTTTTATTTGGGGTGATGCTTTCTCGGAGAAATGTTGAATAAATAGTCTTCCCGTAGATTTTTGTGCCATTTTTTTTTAAAGAACATTTCTTGCAAAGAGGCATTGATGGCTTTTGTGGGTTGGAAAAGGAGTCAGGAAGAAATGGTTTTTCCAGGAAATTGAGACACTCTGCTGTGTCTCACGTACCCGTCTGTGCCATTTTGAGATTTGACTGAATTGCAGGAGGCACCACTTTATGGTGGTATAATTTTTTCTGTGGGGTAAGTGAGTTTTAAATTGCTTACAAGGGCTGCATTCACACAAATAACCAGTAAAATAATGCCCCAAATTTGGGCGCTTGGCAACTGGGATTTATGATGGTGGCAGCATTCCAAGGTCACGTGATCACCATTCAGGAATCCATTTGCTTGGATTCCAACAAGCAAAGTCAATGGGAGAAGCTAGGTTCAATTAACAACTGCAGAGATTCACTTAACAATGTGGCGACAAAAATTGTTAAACCAGGCGCAAATTACTTAACCTTTATTAGCAATGAGAATTTTGATCCCATTTGTGGTCATAAGTCAAGGACTACCTTTAAATAGGTAGGGTTCATGCAACATGTGAAAAAAGAAAATATCTAGCATGGGTTCCCAGTAACCAGTTTCATGTCCTGTACAAACAGAGCTACTTCGCTGTGTTGTGGAAGCTTACTGTCTCAATTGTAGAGGTACAGTAGTGGCCAAAATTGTGGAAACCTTTTGGGAAAAGTATATTTTTGAGGTTTGGTGGCTAATAACACCACTTTTTTTTTTCTTTTGGAGTTTCAAGGCAATCATATTCCATTGCTGGAATGGCCTGGGAATAGCCCAGACCTTCATCCAATTGAAAATCTATGGATCGGACTAAAGAAACTTGTTAGTCAGAAGTGACCCAGCAATAAAACCCAGTTAATAGAAGCAATCCTTCAATCTTGGTTTCACATTATAACAGCTGCAGAACTAAAAGACTTGGTTCACTTCATGGGAAGGCGTTGTAAGGCTGTAATTCATGCTAAAGGTTACCCAACTAAGTATTAACTGACATGGTGATCATTTTTGTATATCTCATTTTTTTCTACGTGTTTCAATTTTGCTTCTTTATACTCTAACTGCTATTCTAATAGCAAATCGTTCATAAACGTTATTGCATCACATTCTTGATTAAATTGTATTTCCATTGATATATAATTGTATGGTACTACTCCCTCCAAAAAAGTGGTGTTATTAAGTAGTTTTGGAAAATACACTTTTCCCAAAAGGTTTCCACAATTTTGGCCACTACTGTATATAAAGCTTTAAGCAGCTTGACACAGCATCTGTCAAAACATCATTTTCCATTTTACTGTAAGCTTCAAGATCTTCCAAAGATATCTTTTCTCGAATACAATTCAGACATGAAGCATCCAGGCAGAACAGGACAACCAGTGAAAAGTTGTCCTAGTTCTACAATTATGAAAGCACAATGTAATCCCAGCTTCCTTCTTTTCAAGGCAACCTTTCAAAATTCCTTCTGATTGATATTTTTTCCTCAGACTTCTCAAATGTCCATGAACTGCTAGAAACTCTTGCAGCTGAAAAATCAATATATTCCACTCCTTTTTGCCATCTGCGGCATCCAATTATAGCAATGAATCATGACATTATGAGGGATGTTGCAAATTTCTTTTACATCTCTTCTCCTCATAGGTAGTAGCCCCTTGTCCACATCTTCTCCTGCAATACAAATACCTGAAAAAAAATATTTAGGTGATGCGGAGGCAGGAGAGAAACAGCAGAAAAAATAAGAATAAGGAGAAGTGTTAACTAAAATAAAAGTAAATAAGCAAACAAAGGAATTAAAATTGCATAGGCGTTAGAAGGATATCTGTGAAAATCCAAGATGGTGGCCAAGCCCATATAATCAGAACCCTGGAACATTTTGAGGTATTCAGAGTGTGACACATATAAAAAGTGTGCAGGATTTGATTGTGAGGTCTCAACCACCATCTTGAATGTCACAATTGTGCACACATCACAAATGATGTGGAAGAAATGTTTTGGACCTCACATGGTTTTAATGCCCTCTGTTGTTATTAAGGAACCATCTTTTCTTCAGATTTTCCGTGAGTCTGAGGAAAAATGCCACTATTTTAAGACATTAATCCAACTCTTCTAGTGGTGCCAACTTTCTTCTACAGGAATTTATTGTGATCGCCATTTGTGGAAACCGTTTTGAGAGCAATAGAGACATCCCATTTTTCTGCCTTGGTTACTAGGTGGTTACTCCTCAGGAGTGGAATTCACCCTTAAGTTTTAACAACCAATCAATTCTTCCAATTTAATCCCAGAGAGATTTTTGGAATTAAACCAAGTCTTTCTTGGCATCACAAAAAGTGAGTTTAAAACAATAGAGGTGGAGATGGTTCAACAAGATGGATAACAGTTGCTTACAGTCTTTTTCAACTGCATCTTTTAATATGCATTTTCTAATAACATTCATTTTTATGCCATCTTGTTTATATTTGCAAGCAATTTTCTTAATATAACGCATGGCAGGTTTACTATTCTATGTTTTTCTGATCAGCTCCTCTAATACCACCGTGGTACACATTTTTTAACTAGAAATTTGCATCACAGACGTGTAAAATTTGGAAGATAACCAAGTGTTTGTTCTTATCTTGCAAAAAAAAAACAAACCAACCCAATATTAGGTAATTGCACATTTTTTTCATACAGTAAATATTCTTCCAATGAAAGGAAACAATTTTGTTTTAGAAAATAACATCATTTCTCAATGTTGGATAATGTTGGTTTTCTACTTTTGTTTCAGAGCAAAGCTCTCCAATATTTTGGGTAGTTTTTAATCATGGTTTATAGAAAACCATTTATATTTCATCCAGAATATCCATATGTCTGGATTTCATGCTAACAGAATGTCCCAAAAGTATTTTTTCAAAAGACAACTGGACTGTGTTTTTTTCCCTGAAGACGTTTTGCTTCTCATCCAAGAAGCTTCTTCAGAACTGAAGAAGCTTCTTGGATGAGAAGCAAAATGTCTTCAAAGAAAAAACAAAGAAAGTCCAGTTGCCTTTTGAGAAAGCACTTTTGGGACAACTATGACCTGGATGACTGAGAGTCTCCATAGACATGTTAACAGAATCAAGTTGTGTTGGATTTTAACAATTGTCATGTCATTTAAATGTGGTTACATGTGTTGGACTTTCCATGAAGTTGAATCAGAGTTCCAGGAATGAGTAAATAAATCGATAGCACATAAATAATTTGCTGGCAGATAAGCATTATGTTTACCTCAGAAGTTCACTGAAGGGCCTGGCACCAGGTCTTATGCTAACAAAGTAGGTATTAAGCATCAGGCTTTTGTAAAATATAGGTTGCTTAGATTTTTCTTTTTCCCATTAGGAAATATTTGGCACAGCCTCCATGCTTTCCATCGCGCATTTTGGATCTCGTTCTACACCATACGGCATATTACACACAATAAAGATGTTCACTTGGCAGAAACAACTTTCTGAACAACCATATAGATGTCAATAAATGAATAGTTTGCTTGCACAGAACTAAAACTTTTGGATCCAATCTATTTCTATTTTTAGAATCTGGCTACAGCTGGGGGATAACTGTGCGTGTGAACTGAATTTTCAGCCAGGAAAATCAGTATTGCAGTAAAGAGCCCCCATTTGATAGGATGGGTGGCTCATTATGTACTCCAAATTAATGAATGGATCTCCTTAACTACCTTTGAAGAACCTGGCCATTAAAGGTTCCATTGTTGTCAGCACCCAAAAGTTCAGAAGGAGATATGTGTCCATTAAATTAATTTTATTGTATTTTAGTAAGGTGGGGGAGAGGGGCAAAAGTCTGCTCACCTTCTCTTGAATTAGATTCTCTCTCTTCTTCCTCAGTTTTCATTGGTATTGCCTTAAATGCAGTAACATTTCTCTAAGAGTATGAGATTGACTGATAGAAGTAAATGTTTGTAGCTCAGAGTTGAACTTGTGGGGTCCTTGCTGTTCTCTGAGCTTGGTTATTTTCTTACAAACATTTCATTACCAAATAAGGTAACATCATCAGTATTAGAAGGGAATGGGCAGTTAAGAAATATGAAGTATAAATGAATAAAAATGCAATTTGCCAACCTCTTCTTCTAGTACTGATGATGTTACTTAGTTTGGTAATAAAACATCTGCAGGAAAACAATCAAGCTCAGAGAGCACCAAGGATGAGATTTCTGTGTCAACATCACAAGTCAAGTGCCATCTTGCTTGCTTAAGACTCTGAGAACCGTACTCGCCTGCCCATCTGAATCCATACAATCTTCTCAAGGGCCTTGAAAGACGCAAATGTCCTGGGACATCTTGGGCTGTCTTGAAGTCCAAAAGTTGAAGTCCAAAACCCCTAGAGGGCAAGAAAATGAGAAATAGGTTGGGGTTTCATAATGGATTTTGCAATGGAGTTTGCTATCAAAAGTATGATGTTAATAGAATAGAATAGAATTTGTCTTGCTCTGAATTCATCCAAAAGATGGATCAATTCAGCCTAAAATTGCTGAATAGCATCGTCTATGGAGATTCTCAGTTCTCCAGGTCATGGCTGTCCCAAAGGTTCTTTTTCAAGAGGCAACTGGACTTTCTGGTTTTTCTTTGAAGATGTTTCACTTCTCATCCAAGAAGCTTCTTCAGTGTGTGTGGATCTCTCTCTCTCTCTGTGTAACACATATTATTATCTACCGATAGAAAAGTCTATGGAGATTCTTAATCATCCAAGTCATGGTTGTCCCAAAGGTGCTTTTTCAAGAGGCAACTGGACTTTCTGGTTGATTTATTGGTTTTATGCAGGAATCTTTCCATCTTGCCTGAAGGTGCCAGGGTCTCAGCAAATTCTCTACTAGGGAACCATATGGGTTGATTGGTTCTCCCATTGATTTCCATATGGGTGTCATGCACGAAAGTTGTGTTTTCATAAATTCTGCATCTCTTGAGCGCTGAAAACTCAACCGCCCATTAGAGATGGTTCTTGGAGCTGTAGATGTGATCAGTTTTCCATAAAGAAAAGCCGTTGCTGAACATAATTAAAGTAGTCTGCACAATAACAATTATCACACAGCTGAAGTGTGGAAATTCATATATTTAGGGAGGCGCTTTGATTGTGAAACCAATCATCCTACAGTAATTTCCATCAAACCAACAGAATTGGTTCTTTAATATGAAGCAAAATTATTATCCCAAACTGCTTTTGTTAGCCTTAAGGATTTTAGATGGCCAGGCCAGGCCCCAAACCAATTATTCCATAATTATTTACTGAAAACATTTTGTTCAAGACTGCTGTTTCTCGCCTTATAAACCATGGAGTAACTACTCCCACAGTAGTTGCTATAATTCAAGTATGTTTAATCTAGTTTCCGTTAATGTTTTGGTGAATAAATTTCAATCTGTAGCATGCTGGAAGATGCCTTTTCTTTTACCTTTATCAGGTGCACAATAGCTCTGAAGCACTTAAGGGGGGAAATGGTTTCATATATTGTATAAGGCCATAAAGCGCTGTCTTTTGTTCTGGAGTGGATGTAATAAATGTGTGAATCTAACCATCCAGCCTTTCTTTGTGAATCACCAATTGACATTGGAACATGTTTTGTGACATTGCTGCTAAACCATAAAAGGTTATATAGTTTAAAAACAAGATTGTGACGGATATGCAGAATCAGGTCGGATAGACAAAGAATAGTACTGAATATTGGATTATATATTAGTGTGAGACAAACCATTATGGTTTGTAAACTGTGATTTACAATTTAGTATTGTGTATAGTATGAGTCAGTTGGAGAGCTGCTGACACCCTTCCTCCCTCCCTCCCGCCTTCCCTTTTCCCTTTCTTCCTCCCCTCCTCCCTTCTTTTCCCATCAGCTTTTCCTTCCTTCCTTCCTTCCTTCCTTCCTTCCTTCCTTCCTTCCTTCCTTCCGTCCGTCCTTCCTTCCTTCCTTCCTCCCTCCCTCCCTCCCTCCCCTCCTCCCTCCCCTTCCTTTCTTCCTTCCCTTCTCTCTTTTCCCTTCAGCATCTCCTTCCTTCCTTCCTTCCTTCCTTCCTTCCTTCCTTCCTTCCTTCCCTCCCTCCCTCCCTCCCTCCTTCCCTTTTCCCCTTTCTTCCTCCCCTCCTCCCTTCTTTTCCCTTCAGCTTTTCCTTCCTTCCTTCCTTCCTTCCTTCCTTCCTTCCTCCCTCCCTCCCTCCCTCCCCTCCTTCCTCCCTCCCCTTCCTTTCTTCCTTCCCTTCTCTCTTTTCCCTTCAGCATCTCCTTCCTTCCTTCTTTCCTTCCTTCCTTCCTTCCTCCTTCCCTCCCTCCCTTCTTCCCTTTTCCCCTTTCTTCCTCCCCTCCTCCCTTCTTTTCCCTTCAGCTTTTCCTTCCTTCCTTCCTTCCTTCCTTCCTTCCTTCCTTCCTTCCTTCCTTCCTCCCTCTCTCCCTCCCCTCCTCCTTCCCCTTCCATTCTTCCTTCCCTTCTCTCTTTTCCCTTCAGCATCTCCCTCCTTCCTTCCTTCCTTCCTTCCTTCCTTCCTTCCTCCTTCCCTCCCTCTCTCCCTCGTTGTTCATTGTTATAGAACTGTTTACAATGATTAAAATTGAAAGCATTGGGCCAGCAATGTTCCAAATAAGGCCTCTAACATAAGCCAACTAGCTATCAATGGCATGATATTTCATGGATACTTTTGACCTTGTTTCTTTCTCTCTTTCTCTCTCCCTCCCCTTTAGTGGTATTTGATGACTGTCAAGAAAATCACAAATTGAACTTTGAAGTTTCCAGCCCAGACTTCAAGGTGGAACCCAATGGAGCTTTAGTTGCATTGAGAAATTTATCAGATGCTGAGAGAGCTTTAGTCATCCGTGCACAGTCAGCCCAGGCAGAAGATACAGCAGAAGTATTGATTGTCGGCAGAAAAGAAAAATCTGGTTCTTTAAAGGTAAGACAGAAACAAAAATAAATCAAATGTGGCGGATGATGTGCATAAATTAGTTGAGCGCGCAGCGATACGATAATAGAATTTTTCATTTTGTCAATTGAGCAAAACTATGGTGTTAACAAAACGACCGAACTATTTGCAGGAGATAAGTTACTGAATCACAGAGGAAATTGTTCATATATTATGCAGGCAAAGCTATAAACTTATACACCCTTGTGGATACCGAATTAATTGGTTTTACTTCCAATTAAATGTATGGCGTTTTGGAGTGCATAATAAATGGGGCAAATTAATTGGACTTCATTTTACCTTTTAACCTTAAAGCCCTATCTGATTTAAATAAAGGCCTCTAAAGTAGTATTGGGGATCTGAATCTATAGAGGCTTAATTTTTTTAAAAAAGCTTCAGAAGAAATTAGATTTGAATATTCACTGGAACATATGCTTTGATGGAGAAGGACATCCCTCTTTTTATTCCACTTATATTACTCTATGTAGTGTTGGGTGCATGTGTAACAATTAATGTGTGGGGAAATCGGGCAGGAAAATTCCAGCTTCAAATTTGGCTTATAAAAAGTGAAAGAAAGTGAGGTGGGCTCTGTTCCACCATACCAAATGATGCAGCAGGATTTGAGAAAGTACAATAATTTAACTTTATTAACTGGTGTGATATACATATGCACTGTAGGAGAAAAGCAGGCAATGCTGGCGGGTGGAGTTAAACACGCCATTAGCTTAGATTTGTTACACTGTTACCAGCAATCCAAATCCAACTCCTCTGGAATACTGTTGACGCTTATCTGATGCCAATTTAGTACTGAGCTTTTGTTTAGATGAATGTCAGGTGCAAAGGATCAAGACCAGGGGTGTCAAACTCACGTCGTCACAGCGGAGTCATGTGACATATCGCCACTTTTTCCCCCTTCGCTAAAATGGGCGTGGGCGGTGCATGATGCATCTGGCCCATCAGCCATGAATTTGACAGCCCTGATCAGGACCATATGTTAAGATTTAATGCTCAAAATCAGTTCAAAGATTTAATGCTCAAGCTTACATGCAAGAATCTGTTTGGTGTATCAAGAAACTGGGAGACAGTGAGTTCTAGTTTTACCTTAGGGCACAAAGCCATCTAGGTAACATTGAACCAGTCTTAGGAAGGAAGCTATGGCAGATCACTTCCTAAAATCTTTCCATGAAAACTTTGGGGCCACCAAGAGTCAGTAAGTCAACAAAACAACCCAGAACGCACTGAACCTTCCAAATATTTATTGTGATGATTATTGCTGAATCAATTATGACAATAATTCGAAGCAATGATTCGGGTTGAAGCGAGAACTATCACTTTATCCCTAATAATCATATTAATTATACTGAATGTTAAACTCAACTGAACTGAAATAATCTAATGGTTCTCCTGGCCCCATCTACATATTCTTGGGGATTGGTTGCTGTTTTGGGAGTGCAATTCAGAGGGAGTATTCAGCCGGTTCAGACTGGTTTGCTCAAACCAGTAGCCCTGACTCTATGCCTATCCTATTTAGGCATGTTTTTTAGCCACATACATGTGTGCATGTCGGGTGCATAAGTAAAGCACATGCATGGAAGGCCGTGCCCACGTGTGGACAAGGCGCACACACTCACATTTGCACAAACCGGTAGGGAAGGTAAGTGAATACCACCCCTGGTGCAATTCCTTATATTCCATTCATAAGATGAACTAATTAGCTTTATTGGAAAAGGGAGATCCATGGCTAAGAAATCAAATGCATCTTTAAAAAAAAAAAAAAAAGAAATCGGCTTGCATCCTGATCCAGGCAATGAGTCAAGCTTCAAATAAGACAGCTAAGCACATGTGATCTCCCTGACACACAAGCTCTACCCAGGGCTGATAAGCTCAGTCTGGGAAAATAGAAGGGAATGAAAAAGATAAGGTTTTCAGAGTTTCTCAAGCTAGACGTTTTGAGAAAAGAAGTTCAAAATAAGCCGATGAGTTGGCAGGAAATGAGAGAGAGCTCTTGTTGGAGTTTTGAAGACAGAGAAGCTGATGGTTGGCAAACTCAGCTGGATTTAAGCAGTTTTGGCTGCTGAAGAACTCAAAGTTCCAGGTTGTAGGTGGGTGTGAAAAGACCCTCAAAGAGATCCAGAGTGAACTGGAGAAAAACATCATACCTGCTTCAGGTGTCATTTCTACCATACATGGATGGGTGACCCAAAAGAAAAGAGAATCAGGAAGGGGGAAAAAACCAGCATTACATCTACCCCAAAAATTGCCAATTAAAAATATTGCTTTTGATGAACTCTAAGGGAGAAGGGGACAGGAATAGTTACACACATAGGAAGAGGTTTAAGTTGGTTACATTGATGGAGGGAAGGAGGAGAGGAGAAGGACAGGAGAAAGAGAAGGAGAGGAGGGAAGGGAAGGAAAGGGAAGGGAAGGGAAGGGAAGGGAAGGGAAGGAAAGGAAAGGAAAGGAAAGGAAAGGAAAGGAAAGGAAAGGAAAGGAAAGGAAAGGAAAGGAAAGGAAAGGAAAGGAAAGGAAAGGTATTCTACATTTTTATAGGAATTCAATTTCATAAATATATGAGGTAAAAGATTCAAGGCCTTTTTTCAAATTAATTAAAATATTCCCTGCCAATGATGCACCAAAGGAATAACTGAAATACTAGCCTTCATTTCTCTACTGTGGCATTTAGCACAGAGGAAGATAGGACAGTGACTTAGAAGAAAATTAAGCCAGGTACCTTCACAGACCTATAATTTAGGATGACAAGGAAGCCATAATGAGGAGATTAGAAAGGATGAGTGATCCGTTCTCTGACTCTTCCACTTAGTTCCCTGGCAGGAGGCAGTTTCATTGTTTTTGCAGCAGGAAAGAGATTTCGCCAGAAATCTTCCATGTAAAGGCCATATTAGCTGTAAAAGGAAGACTGAACAAGCTTTAAAACATTTCCTCTGTGCTTCTGATGTCTTTTGATGTGACTCTGAGCTCTGGGTGGAATCCTTTTGCAGAGTGCATGGGCACAGGGCTTGTTTCATCCCTCACATTGTGTGGACTTCATTTGAACCCTGGCGTTGAGACCACCACAATCTTTTGCCAAAATTGAAAGTTTTTAAAAGGCCCAGTTTAATATTCACATTACAAATCTGTCTTTTCTTTTTGGTCCTCCATGAACAGATGTAAGGCTGTTGTATCCTTGCATTGGGCCTTTTCTGTGGAGTCCCAATACCTCAGAGATTAAGAGAGAGATTAATTCCAGTTCCTTTCTCCTTGACGATGACAACTTTTTCTCCTTCTCCTTCTCCTTCTCCTTCTCCTTTTCCTTCTCCTTCTCCTCCTCCTCCCTCTCCTCCTCCTTCTCCTTCCCCTCTTTCCTCTCCTCCTCCCCCTCTTCTTCCTCCTCCTCCAGCTTTTCAAGGACCACCACATTTACCACTGGAATCTGTGAGCCTTTTTTGTCTCAAAAGTAGTGGCACGTATCTTTTTTCCTTTCAGCCTAGGACCCAAAAGAGAAAGTGTAGAGTCTCACAAATTGCAGCATGTGATTGTTCTAATGTGTGTTGCTACCTCTGTGCTCTCACAAATCTATCTACAACAGCAGAGCCCAAGGGAGAGCCTTCAGATTATCACTATTCTGGATAATATGTATGATGATATCATTTTCTATTAGCCATTCTTTTTCTTCACTCATTATAAGCTCCATCAAAGCATTTTCTGGGAAAGATATCTCTTTTTCCACCCTCCTGCCATGGAAAGATCAGAGAAGAACTAGCAATTCTAAAGTGAGAGGGGGAAAAAATACTGAACCATGTAAGTGAAGAGCATAAATAATTCTCTTTGAAACGGTAAAGAATTAGATGCATTTAACTTTCTCTTGAGTTATCCAAATTTGGATACCCTGCAAGGATTCCACCTTCCATGAAAGTGTGGGAAATTAAGATTTGTCTGGAATGTAGGCTTTTGAGTGACATGGTCTTCAAGGAAACACAATGTCAGGGTAGTGATTTAAGAGCTGATCAGCTGTTGCAATGATGCAATAATGCAATGATGTGATGATGGGAATGAGTCAGCAAGGTTTTTGGCTGTTATCCCTTTAAGATCCTATATAATAAGAAGAGGCCCTGTTAGGGCGTCTCTTTCTCACTGTTTGTTTTTCCCTGCTGTAATTGCTGCTTGTTTGACCTCTGACTATAGAATGTGTATGTATAGTATATATTCTTTTGTTGATAAAACTACTATTTATTACAAACCTCTGTTTGCTGTTATTGCTCTTGGGTTGTCTCATGTAGTAAATCTGTGTGCACTCTGACACACAAAGTCCAGTTGCCTTTTGAAAAAGCACCTTTGGGACATGCTTTACTCAATTAGCTGAATTTTTGGAGTTTGTGTGATGCACCCAATCTAAAAACACATTCTGAATTACTTAGCTAAAGTGTAGGTATCAATCTGTCTTTCTCTTTTTAATAACATTCTAATGTATTGGGTTAATCCAGTCCAATTTATTATTGGTAATTATTATTTGCTCAGCACATGGTACATTAAACTGTGTTTGGAGAGCCATTTATTAATTGGAAAAAGACTTCGGGATGATCATGGCATGTAATAAGTATCTTGATTAAGACTTTTTTGAAAGCCTGCAATGGCAGAAGGAGGCTATTAATCTTGACCCCTCCGTAAGAGGCAATTTCTTAAAACTGTGGAACACCTGTCAATCATTCATAGATTACAGGAACCTATAAGAGACAAATCAATCAAGAAATGACATGCTTATCAACAGAAGACATTTAGGTGGGAACCGTAATGAGTCAAGCCAAGCAATCTGTGAACGATGCTATCAACACAATTGAACTTGAAGAGTCTTGGCTTGGCTTTTTTTAAAAAAAATATTGTTTTATATTGAGGAAGCTCAGAGATACAACACCTGTATCTACAACAACATTGGCTTTGTTGCCAACTCCAGATCCAGATGGGACTAGCAGAATGGAATTGTGCAAAGTAGGTTCCGTTGGTATATAGACTGAACTGAATAGCTATGCTGGCTGGGGAATTCTGGAAGTTGAAGTCCACAGATCTTAAAGTCACCAAGGTTGAGAAACACTGTATTCTGGCCACTGGCCCCTCCAGCAGCCGAATCAGAGGAGGAGGAGGCATGGGAGTCAGGGTCAGCATCAGAGCAACCTGAGAGCTCCGAGGGGGAAGAGGGAATGGAGCTGGCAGAGAGAGAGAGAGAGAGAGAGAGAGAGAGAGAGAGAGAGGGAGGGGGGGGCAGAGCCTGGGCAGTCCATCAGCCCCTCAGATGGAGAGCCAACAGCCCCCAGGTCTGGAGGTGGCTGATGAGGAAGAGGAGGAACAGCTGGGTCCAGTGCCTGACGCATGGATGCACAGAAGAGGAGAGGAGAGCAGTGGAAATCCATGGGCCAATCCTTGGGATGGGAGAGCCACCGCTACTAGTGAGGCCCCATACTAGCTCTGGGGATAAAAGGCAGAGGGTGGAGATGAATAGATGTGGCAGACAACTATTCATCTCCTGGCTGGCTGAACTTGTTAGCCTGCAGTGAGAGAGAAACTTTTTGCCGGGGCTGCTGGCACTCCTAGTTAAGGAATTGTTTGAGTTCACGTCTGAAGGTTTGTTGTGTTTGGGGAGCTGGGTCAGAATACTAATATTAGATTATTAGCATCAATCATTGGTTGGACTCTACCACCCTTCCTTTGAACATTAATTGGAAGTGGTATCAAGAGCTTGGATAAAAAAATAGAGTTGTTAAATGCACACAAGCTACAAGTGCAAAATACCATTAACATTTTAGGTAGAAATAGTTTCTAAGGCTGTAAAATATCTCCTGTCTTTGGAAGGAGATTTGCAAGCTGCCAAAACTTGTACGTTCTCCACTCGGAAGTGTGACATTCAGTGACATCACTAGCTAGAATACCTTGTTATTTTTATTTATTTTACTTTGGCCCCAGTGAAATTGCTGTCAGCTCCTGAGTGAGAAAGCTGAGAAAACTTCTAAAGTTTGGCTGTCAATATTAAATCACCGAGAAATATTACTTCAGCTAACTCTTCCGCCGTGCCCATCAATAATAGCTGCTCAGCTTTGTCCTTTGGAGAGTTCAAATTTACAATGAGCTCAAATGTGCTTTTGTGGCCAAATAATGATGGTTGTGTTTTGTGGCAGTGCTGGTTTCCAAAAGAGATTGTCCTAAATCCCAGGGTGACAAAAATCACTTCTCTTCTCCCTTGTCTCCTTCCTTCTTCCTTCTTCCCTTCCCTTCTCTTTCCTTTTCCTTCCTTCCTTCTTCCCTTCCCTTTCCTTTTCCTTCCTTCTTTATTCCCTTCCCTTTTCCTTCCTTCCTTCCTTCCTTCCTTCCTTCCTTCCTTCCTCCCTCCCCTTCCCTTCCTCCCTCATAATTTTTCTCATTGTCTTTCATATTTTCTCTCTTAATCCTCTGTGTCAGCTTCTCTCCTTTCCTCTTCCTCCTTCACTGAAAACTGTCTCAAGCCAGCCATAACTCCTCTAGAAACTTGAGTTGACTGCATTCTGGAAAGTCTGCTCTTACAGCCTTGAACAATGAGGCAGCATAGTTTGAATTCCCTTGAGTGGAACTGAGCTGTCTCCTAAGTAACTTTTGATTAAAACACCTAATCTGGACAACAGAATCAGCTGAGAACATGAAAGTACCTTTCTTTGGAATTCAATATTATATAAAGCCTGAGCTTGCACATTAAGAGCAGAATGCCGGCTGAAGATTTGATTTTGGAGAAAATTTTGGATTATGCGGAAGCCGACAGACTGACTAAAGCATTGAGAGATCAAAAGGACTCCGTATATTTCCAATGTTGGGACAAATGGTATGTTTGGTTGAACAACAGACGCCCAAAAAGTCAAGTATAACCAGGATTATGTTTAATATATGTTAAATCTGACTGAAGCCTACATACCGTAGAAAGTGTAAATATCATGTAAAGTTCCTGTCGCGATCATTTGTTTGACTATTTCTTTTTTTTTGATGTATTGTTTTAAATAAATAAATAAAAAAAAAAGAGCAGAATGCTTTTGAGATTCAAGGAGGGGGAGGGGCAGATAATAATTTTGACCTTGTATGTGATACAAAATTCCTTTCATGGCTATTTAGAGGATGAATCAGACATATTGGATGTTGCAAAATTGCATTACTTCACGATGTATTTGTGATCTTCCTCTAAGCAGGAAGTGTATTTTCCCTCCTCACTTATATACAGACCCAGTTTAAACCTTTATGTAATGAAGAGTCCGTAATAAGCACAAACGGATAGTTCTTGATTAGTGATCACAGCTGCGTTTGTCTGAATTGCAAATACAACAGCTTGAATAGAAGACAACAGAGAATAGCCAGGGGTGGGAGAGGGACAGAGCAGTTAGCAATATAACTTTCTTGCCCTCGTGCCAAAAATAATACAGTTAGATAAATAATAAATAAAGTTAGTTTTACCTTGAAGCTGTTTTTGAACAAGAGTGTTGTAAGGAGAGAAAATTTTTGAACATGAAAAGTTATATTGTATTTGCATAGCAACTGGTTTGAATTTTGAATTGAGATGTGCTAGACCAGGAATTCACTACTTCGGTTAGTTAAAAAAGCCTCTGGAGCCTGGGGAGGGCAAAAACACGCCCCCCCCCCCCGTGGTGCAGGAGGATGACTAGGCCATGCCCACCATGGCCATGCCCATCCAACAACTGGGCAGAGAACCCCTTGCTAAAATTTTTGAAGCCCACCCTTGTGAATGCTCCTCCTAGGATGTAAGTCTCTTTCATGGCTTAGCGAGAGACATTTTCTTTTTATGGTTCTGAACCTCCCCAATTGCTTCCAGTAGAAATACAATGTATGGACCTGATCCCTCTTGTTAGTTCACCTCTGTCACTGCCACAGTGAAACATACTAGGTTGTAACAGCTTACAAGCAAGCTGGCAATCTCAGGCATATCTAGGCATGACTCTGCTCAATGCTGGGTTGGTGTTCTCGCTGAGATGATCGGAATGTTTCTCCTTCTCCTGAAAATACTTAGCAGGGAGTGGCTGATGGAATTCAGGGCAAGGCAGAATCCCATCCTGCTGGCTAGCGACCTACATATAAAGAATAAGAAGGAGCCTTGGTAGTACAGTGGTTTAATGCACCCTGTTATTAACACAGCTGCCTGCAGTTTCTGCAGGTTCGAATCTCACCAGGCTCAAGGTTGACTCAGCCTTCCATCCTTTCTAAGGTAGGTTAAATGAGGACCCAGTTTGTGGGGGCAATAAGCTGACTTTGTATAAATATACAAAAGTATGAAGGCTATTGCTTAACGCATTGTAAGCCGCCCTGAGTCTCCGGAGAAGGGCGGCATATAAATCAAATTTAAAAAAAAAAAGATATATTTCCCAAGATTGTCCTATACACCAGCAATTTAACTTTAGGTTAATTTTTGAGGGGCTCCAACAAAGTTGAAGGAGTCAAACTATTCTCCAAAGCACCTGAAGGTAGGACAAGAAACAAAGGATGGAAACTAACCAAGGGAAGAAGCAACCTAAAACTGAGGAGAAATTCCCTGACAGTGAGAACAACTAACCAGTGGAACAGTTTGTCTTCAGAAGTTGAGGGTGATCCATCACTGGAGGCTTTCAAAAATAGATTGGAAAGCCACTTGTCTGGAATGGTATAGGGCAGCGATCAGCAATCTATGGCTCTTTCATCCCCCTGCTGTGGCTCCCTGTTGCTTAACATATGAGTCAAAACCATCAATGTGTGGTTCCTGCCGGCACGCGATTTATTGAACTTTTCGACCTCCGGTAGGCCAACCATGGATAAATCCAAGAAAAGAAAAGTTTCAGAAGAAAACAATGTTTAATTCAACTACATATGCTAGTCATGTGGCCGCTCAAGAAATAGTCAGGCACAGGAAGGTTTTTGTGGTTCCTCGTGTTTTCTTTTCTGTGGGAAACAGGTCCAAATGGCTCGTTGAGTGTTTAAGGTTACCAACCCTGTGTATAGGATTTCCTGCTCAAGCAGGGGGTTGGACTAGAAGACCTCCAAGGTCCCTTCCAACTCTGTTATTCTAAATTCTAGGTTTATGTGAAAAATTTTCATTTATGTTTCCAGAAATGAGAAGAGAAAGGAAGACAAAGGAACGATGGGCTGAAAAAGGTCAAGTTCAAGGATAAATGATGTGAATTGATTTCCTAGGAAGTTTGTAATCTTAGTTGAAATGATTTTTTTTGTCAGCTTTAGAATATCCTGGGGTGAAGTTGAAGAATTACTGCTGGAGATATAAGACAGGACCCTGTTTCTCCAATGTTTGTATTCTTTCTTTCTAAAATACATCTTTAGAACTCCTTCACACATAGATATGGGTGTGACTATTGCTCCGAATCTGGTCGGGCCAGCATAAAATCAATTATTACTACAGTGTGCAGCAGCTGTCAAAAAAGCCAACACAGTTCTAGGCTGCATAAACAGAGGGATAGAATCAAGATCACGTGAAGTGTTAATATCGCTTTATAAGGCCTTGGTAAGGCCACACTTGGAATATTGCATTCAATTTTGGTTGCCACGATGTAAAAAAGATGTGGAGACTCTAGAAAGAGTGCAGAGAAGAGCAACAAAGATGATTAGGGGACTGGAGGCTAAAACATATGAAGAACAGTTGCTGGAACTAGGTATGTCTAGTTTAATGAAAAGAAGGACCAGGGGAGACATGATAGCAGTGTTCCAGTATCTCAGGGGCTGCCACAAAGAAGAGAGAGTCAAGCTATTCTCCAAAGCACCTGAGGGCAGGACAAAAAGCAATGGGTGGAAACTAATCAAGGAGAGAAGCAACCTAGAACTAAGGAGAAATTTCCTGACAGTGAGAACAATTAATAAATGGAACGACTTGCCTGCAGAAGTTGTGAATGCCCCAACACTGGACATTTTTAAGAAGAGGTTGGATAACCATTTGTCTGAAGTGGTGTAGGGTTTCCTGCCTGGGCAGGGGGTTGGACTAGAAGATCTCCAAGGTCCCTTCCAACTCTGTTATTCTATTCTATACATGGTGTTGAGTTTCTAGGAATTCAACAAACTCTGCAATTATTGGGGTTCCTGGACAATAGTATTTTGTTCTCATTATACCTGAAGAGCTGATAGTGAAACTCAAAACTTTGGGTACCTAATGAGAAAAAAGGATTCATTGGAAAAGATGTTGGGAAAGCAATAAGAGAAGGGGATGGCAGAGAATGAGAAGGTTAGATAGTGTCATCCACACAATGAACATGAACTTGGACAAGCTCCAAGAGACAATGGAGGACAGGAGAGGCTGGCGTGCTGTGGTCCATGGGATCACAAAGAGTTGAACACAACGACTGAAGAACAAGCACAGTTCCTGAAGAGATACCTGCTTACATGCAACTCTCCCTGCAATTATAATCTAAAGGTCTGTGAATTTTAATTATTATCTATTCTGAGAACCAATGTGGGATGAAGAAAAAAATGCATACATCAAGGAGAAATTGTGCTGGGGTGCTGTGAAGAAAGTAACTCTATTCTCATATCTGATCTTTATGGAGAAATAACTACATAAATGTGTTTTTTTTTTTAAAAAAAAAAGTGCAGCCACGGTAGAAGAGAAAAATTCACAGACAGAGAAATCAATTCACACTCAGGCACCTGAATGCTGTTTGAAATATTAAATACAAATTGGAATTTAATGATCAGGAATAGAAGCTTGGTATTCAATGGAAGCAAGAATAGTTCTCTCTCTCTCTCTCTCTCTTTTGGAAAATGATATTGTTACATTGGCTTATTTTTTTTAACCAAAAGAAATAAACTCCTGTAATTTTATCTCTAGTCGCTCTCTCTGTCTGAATCTTGGAGCGAGTTAGGATGGGCTCATTCAGAGTCATTCAAAGAACCGTATAAGTAGCAGAGGGGGCATCTCATTTTAACACTGGCCTTCCCGGCAGATCGGAAAATGGAAAACAGACCTCGGTGCCTTATTTTTCTTCTCCGACAGACCAACTCCTACTCTTCCTAGCGATCAAGAAGCATTCTTCTAAGCAAGAACTCAGATGATTAAGACACAGCAGGTACCAAAGTCATCTTCACGCCATTGCTGTTGTAATAACCGAGAGTTCATTAAATTGTCGTCCCCGATTCTTCTTGAGCAGCGTGGCGAAATGAAAATGTGAGTTGCAGAAAGGAAAAAAAAGGTGATGACTGCATCAATCCTGGATGTTCAGCAAGGGCTTTGTCTGAGTTAAAGCCAGGGCAATTCAAACTGAGGATCCTATGGTTGCGTCATAGGATTGGAACAGAGGACGTCCGTTTGTAAGCTGTGAGTTCCTCGGGAGCAATTCATCCAAAGGTTGGCAATGGCTCCCTTAAATGAGCTTCATAAGTTTCTGCTGTCCTTGATCATCAGAGACAAGGTGAATTTGGATGTATCTGTTAATGTGCAGTGTAGATAGTTAATTGTGATGGTTTTAAGGAGCCTCTATGTGAGTCTCTTTAAATAGAGCCAGTTTGGTGTAGTGCTGAAGGCACCAGGCTAGAACGCAGGAAACCTGGAGTTCAAATCCCACCTTAGCCATGAAAGCCAACTGAGTGATCTTGGGCGAGTCATGCTCCTTCAGTCCAACTCACCTCACAGGGTTATTGTTGTGGGGAAAACAGGAGGAGGAACTTGTATTGGATATGTTCACTACCTTGAGTTATTTGTGAAAATAATAAAAGCGGGGAATGAATGGATGAATGAATGAATGAAGAAATAAGCTGTGATTTATTCCCTCTTCATCTTGAGTGAGCAAGGACAATCTGTTTAGATTGAAGAACGGAAATTCCATTTGTCAAGTTTGGGGAAACTCAACTGTAATTGTTTAATTTTAGCCGACTGGGTGAAGGTATCTTCTATGGTACATCACAATACTCATCAGTTTTCCCTCTTGGTTTAACTTCTATCACATTGCCCTCTCTGGAAGGGGACCTTGTTCATTGTTTTCTCATTTACTTTTCTGCTATGCAAATTTGGGGCACCTCAATACTTTGAAAACAGACAGATTAACAGAGTTGAAATGGACCTTGTAGGTCATCTAGTCCAGCCCAAGCAGGAGACCCTACACCGTTTCTGTCAAATGGCACTCCAATTTCTTTTTGGAAGCCTCCAGTGATGAAGCTCCCACAACTTCTGAAGGCAAGCTGTTCCATTGGTTCATTTCTCTCACTGTCAGAAAATTTCTCCTTATGTCCAGGTTGAATCTCTCCTTGTTCAGTTTCCACCCATTGCTTCTTGTCCTGCCCTCAGGTGCTTTGGAGAATAGGTTGACCCCCTCTTCTTTGTGGCAACCCCTCAGATATTGGAAGATGGCTACTATGTCTCCCCTAGTCCTTCTCTTCACTAGACTAGCCATGCCCAGTTCCTACAACCGTTCTTCATATGTTTTAGCCTCCAGTCCCCTAATCATCTTGGTTGCTCTTCTCTGCACTCTTTCTAGAGTCTCCACATCTTTTTTTATAGTGCGGTGACCAAAACAAAGTATGGTGTATCTCCTTTTCATAATCAGTTGCTCACGTGCTATGAAATGCCACCAGTAAATGGGCCCAGGAGGAACTAATATGTGCAAAGAGGGAGAAAAATGTTTTTAAAAAGCACCATCTTGTCTTTTCATAAGCATAATGAGAAGCTTTTTCCTACACTTTTACTTGGAATCCCCGTGAAATAAGCTAAACATTTTCTTACTGCCCCCCAATAATTGCATTTCGTTGGCGTATTACATGGAACTGTGTGATATAAGGTCGCACCTTAAGTGTTTGACCGTATTTGCAACTTTGTGTACCGAATTGTTAAGCTCTTCACACCAAGCAGTTAATGTCCGTTAAGTAATTGGGAGGAAGAATAAATGCCAAGACCAGACTGTGAAATGGATTAAGGCAGTTGCATTCTTTTTTTTTTTGGGGGGGGGGGGGGTTCTTTGAGGAGATAGAAAGGTGGAGTAAACTGGAAATTTTTTAAAAAAATGAGTGGTAGGGTCTCCGCCTACCTCTTAAGTAAGTGTGTCATGATTATTCTCTGTCAGCAATGAAGAAACAGTTTGACAACAAGCAGAACATCCATTCCTTGGATCTTTCTAGGCATAATGGAGATTTGGGTGAAAGACTTAACTTTCTACTGCTCTCTGAATTATTCTATAATATCATTGTAGACGTCTGGGTTTCGGTGTGACCAAAACCATGCACTAAATAAATAAATCTCTCTAAATTGCGCTTTCATCTTGATAACTCTTCAAGGAAGTTGCTGTGAATTGCTACCATGGAAAACCAAAGCAGGGAGTTGGACTGGAAGACTTTCAAGGTCCCTTCCAACTTTGTTATTCTATTCTATTTTATTCAATGTCACTATCCAACCCTTTTCTTAGGGAAAAGCTAAACCTGTTGAACTGATGAGAGAGCAAATGAAGGCAAAATAAAATGAACCTCTGCTTTTAACAGACAGACATTCAAATATATCCAAACTAATTTTTCACCAAGGAAGCAGAAGGTTGGCCCACTGCTGTGATTTTTAGGGGGAGGATCGTTCTCCTTACTCACTCATCAATCTTGCAAGCTGATCCCACTTTTTAGATCTCACCGTGTTTCCTTTGTTGAGAGAGGGAATTATTTCTGGTTACATACCATCCCTCCAACCCCAGAAGGAATTTGCAAAGGACCCCTGCTGTGTGCCCAAACTTCTCTTCTCATTATGTTTGTTTAAAGTGCCTTCCCCATGTAAGGATGCCAGCAGAGTTTCCATAGATTCATATGGATCATTTTTATTTCAATGCCGACCTCCAGCAAGGGAGAGGTGTGCTTGCTTGCTAGAGCCAATAAAATATCTAAAAGTAATTTTTACACACCGCGCTATGGCTTTAGGGGAACGAGAAATTGTTTTTGTGCTTCGTTCTCATCATAGAATGGAATCCATATTGAATGAGCATCCGAACCAGTATCTATAATGGCATGTCATGGAATATTAGATGGAGACGTACGCTTTCATATTTATTACTTTTAAAGTCACACTTGGAGTAGGGTGTCAGCTGCAATGAAATCTTGGCAGGAAGGGTGAAGTATGACATTGGGCAGGGAAAGGATTGACAACCTGATCATTTGAATTAGTTGGGGGCAATATTGCACATTTAGGATGAGAATAACAGGAAAACAAAAATCAGAAGGGACCTTGGAGGTCTTCTAGTCCAACCTCCTGCTCAAGCAGAAGATCCTATATCAGTGATGGCTAACATTTTTGCTGTCGTGTGCCAAAAGCAGGGGTCGCATGGGGGGGGGTCATGCGCATGTGTGCCCACACCCATAATTCAGTGTGCTCCATCCCCACGCATGTGTGTGGGACCTCCCCGCACTCCCCTCACTTTTTCCAATTCTGTTATTCTGTTCTGTTCTGTTCCATGTAATCTTAATGAATGTTCAATTACTCAAATTGTACTTTTCATCCTGGCCCATAAATGTGCAGGTCTTGGTCTGGAAAAAGTTGTTCAACCTTCTTGAGAAGTTTACTTTCTTTTCTAGACTGCCAACTTTAAAAAAAAAGGTGGGGGGGAGAAATGCATATTTTCGGAATTATTTTCTGCAGATGTATGAAAGCCTGATAGGAAGAGAGTTTACCTGAAACCCATTTGCAATGCAAAACGTCATGGCTGTGGTAGATTTTTCAAGAAAATAACCCATGCCTATCATTTTGGTGAGTGGCACATGAGTGAAAGGAAGGGTGAAACTGATTAGCAAATCATATTTCTTTGCCCGCAACGAGATTCTTGGGAACTAATGAATTCAGGCTGAAGTTATATTCTGTGAAGACATCCCAGACAATGGTGTTATGACTAATAGTATAGAGTGACAAGATATAAATCATCTTCTGTATTGCAAATATGTACTCTTCAAGGAATGTACAGCTTGTCTCCCAGTTGTGAATATTTTTTTAACTAGACAAGAGAATGCATCCATAACACATTGGCTGAAGGGAGGAAAGATCTGGTGGTTTGATTTTTTTTTCCAAACAATGGACAGTCCTAGAGGATATGGAGGCTAAAATATATGAAGAATATTTGCAGGAATTGGGTATGCCTAGTTTAAGGAAAGGAAGGACTATGGGAGACAGCAGTCTTCCAATATCTCAGGGGCTGCCACAAAGAAGAGGGAGTCAAGCTATTCTCCAAAGCACCTGAGGTCAGGACAAGAAGCAATGGATGGAAACTAATCAAGGAGAGAAACAATCTAGAACTAAGGAGAAATCCAGTTAATCAGTGGAACAGCTTGCCACCAGAAGTTGTGGGTGCTCCATCACTGGAGGATATTAAGAAGAGATTGGATAACCATTTGTCTGAAGTGGTATAGAGTCTCCTGCTGTGCTTCCCTGGTTGGTTGGTTGGTTGGTTTATTATAATAAAAAATGACAACGGAGCACAATGAGAATAATACATCAGTATGATAACCAAAAAGATGATTTAGCCCTTTAAGCCTCAGAAAAGCATAGATAAATCATCTAAAATAAACATAGACGCTGATGATTTTTCTCTTGTTGCAAAAATAATAATAAAAAAAAATGACTGCCCTCTGAAGACCCCAGTTGAGAGGTCAGACCAGTTAAATTTCTTTTGGTTAGGCGGTTGCACGCCTGATCACCCAGGATACATTTAATGGTTAGTGTAGCATTGCACAATCATTCTGTTTAATGAGCAGCACGCTATCATCCCAGCCGTAGGCAGAATTTACAGCTGGCTCAAATGAAAATATGCCCAGTAATGTAAATAATGATAGAAGAAATAGCTTGCCCTGTTGGTGGCTAAAAACAACAGCCAATCCAAACGTGATTTTTGCTTTTTTCTGCCAATTGTCCTAGAGAATAATTTATGATTAGAGAGCAAGGAGGAGGAGGAGGAAGGAGTGGTAGTGGAGAAGGAGAAGAGGAGGAGAAGCAGTGGTGAAAGGAGGAGGAGGAAGAGGAGGAGGAGGAAGGAGTGATAGTGCAGAAGGAGAAAGAAGGGGGAGGAGAAGCAGTGGTAAAAAAAGGAGGAGGAGGAGGAGGAAGAAGAAAAAGGAGTGGTAGTCGAGAAGGAAAGAGGAGGAGGAGGGGGGTTCATTAAACCAAGTCCCACATTAAAGGTTTGTGGGGTCCTGGATGCTCTCTGAGCTTGGTTGTTTTCTTGCAGACAGTTTTGTGACCCAACTAGGTAACATCATCAGTGATAGAAGGAAGTGGGGTTTGCAAAGAGGAGGAGGAGGAGGAGGAGGAGGAGGAGGAGGAGGACAATCAAGTAACAAGAACAATCTCAGATAAAGATAAATACGTATATTTAAATGTAGGTCACATTTATTTTGCATCTGCAATGCTATGGGATAGTCATATGGTCTGATCCAAATGGGCAAATGTTCTTGGTTTTAGAGTTAATTACTTTCAGGAGTTGCATTGCTAAATGATGAGTCGATAAGTTTGTGTACCCCTAGCTTCGACCCTTCAGCCTTTAGGAAACTGTAGAAGGAGGAAGCTGGATGTCTTCACCATAACTAACTATATTGTCACTGTAAAACAGCTACAAGGGTATACTTCCTTTTCTTTTTTTCCTGTTGTGGGTTTTTCGCTTCACCTTTAAAGCGCTTTTTAGATATAGTTTTTGAATGGATTTGCATTATAATTATCTTTGCGTTTTGGATTTTTCTTTTTTCTTTCTTTTTTTTTAAGCAATAATAAATAAACCGTATTCGGTTTACTTTGTTCCGATGAAAACTGCTGTCTCTACTGAGAGTTATCAGAAGAAGGGGAGCTGAGAAAAGGAGTGGCTTGTTCCCAGGCAGGTGTCTGTAAGCAAACAGCCCTTTATATAAAAAAAGGAGTAATTGATCTCTGATTTATTTAAGCAGCTGTTCTCCTTCATGAAAGTAACATCCTCTTGAGCTTGGTGTACTGGCGGAGTTTTCAAAACGGGTCGTTCATAAATGCGAGATTGTTTGAATAAAACAAACAAGGATTCGGCAAATATTTGGAAAGCATTAACTATCAACATGCATGGGCTTGGATAACGGCATGGGCTTGCTTGCCGGTTTTGTACAGGTAGTCCTCGACGTACGACCACAATTGAGCCCAACATTTCCGTTGCTAAGTGACACACTTTGTTAAGCCAATTTTGGCCCCATTTACGGCTGTTAAGTGAAGCGCTGAAGTTGACTTAGGAACATGGTTGTTAAGTGAAACTGGCTTCCTCCTTGACTTTGGTCACAAAAGGGGATCACGTGACCCGGGGGACACTGCAACCGTCATAAATAAGAGTTGGTGGCCAAATGTCTCAATCTGGATCACGTGATCATGGGGCTTACGACAACGGTCGTAAGTGTGAAAAATGGTCCCTTGTTTCAGTGCCATTGGAACTTTGAGCAGTCACTAAATGAACCAGGAATCCTGTGCCAAGGTTTACTTAAGAGATGACAAGAAGTAGCAGCACCCGGTCAATTCTACTGAAGCAGGGATAGATCTGGGAAGACGTTCAACGGAACAGGAATCTACGTCTAGATCAGACATATACCCCACACCCCTAGAACCCTTCTGATATATTCCAGCACCCCTTAAAAAATAATTATATGCATATAATTCAATGGTGATATTCAGCCGGCTGAGACCGGTAGTGGCGACCTGCGGGTGGGCCTGCCCCCACTCACCTGCCCCGGCGCTATGCCATCCTATTTAGCCACGTTTTCTAAGCCACGTGCATGCGTGTAAGATGCATGTGCAAGCAAAGATGTAAGTAAGATGCATGCGCACGCAAGCTGCGCACGCTCACATTTTTGGTGCGCGGTGAATCGGTGGTAAAATTATGTGAAACCCACATCTGATATAATTATACTATAATTCTGAAACGTCTAAATTCAAATTTTCGCACCCCCTGGAATATCACCCCCAGTTGGGAAGCCCTGGTCTAGATTATTGCTAAGGAACAAGAACATGATGGATTAATTCAGGCTAGGAGCTGCACTTAATTTAAGGAAGCCTTTTCTTTTTTATCCTGGACAGATATTAATTATATCCCGAGCATCTCTTTGAAGGCAAGAACTTATTGCATTCCAGACAAGATCAATTTCCCCATTAATCTGGCAATGTAGCTGCCACGATTGGACATAACAAATCGCTAAAGAAGCCTTGATCCAACTGCAGTCTTCCCCATCTCTTTATTGATCCTTGTCTAAACAAGAGGTCCATAACCTTGTATAGACCTCACACTTCCCCCCAAAGTATCATTGTATCATTATTATTATTTTAACAGGAAAGAAGGGGGAAATTCTCAAATGAATAGGAAGTAAACTAGGAGCTGCGTTTCAATTTTTTTTTGTTTTGTTTTTTTGTGCAAATGAAAAGAAGTATTTCTGCCCCTAAGAGATGGGTTATATCTAACCTTCCCATTTCTTTCCCTGTGTTCTTGTAACTCCTCATTGTTCCCTATTCTCAAGGATGAATCAGGATTAATATTGGGATCATAAAGCCACGGTAAATGTTCTGTAAATTGAGTACAATAATAGTTTGTTAACAGTGGATTTTGAAATTTTAATCTTGTAATTTATTCTTTCTTTCTTTCTTTCTTTCTTTCTTTCTTTCTTTCTTTCTTTCTTTCTTTCTTTCTTTCTTTCTTCTTTATTGGCCAAGTGTGATTGGACACACAAGGAATTTGTCTTTGGTGCATATGCTCTCAGTGTACATAAAAAGAAAGGATACATTTGTTAAGAATCATAAGGTACAACACTTAATGATAGTCATAAGGTAAATCATACTAGGAAACAATCAATATAAATCATAAGGATACAGCAACAAGTTACCGTCATACAGTCATAAGTGGGAGGAGATGGGTGATAGGAATGATGAGAAGATTAATAGTAATAGTAATGCAGACTTAGTGAATAGTTTGACAGTGTTGAGGGAATTATTTGTTTAGCAGAGTGATGGCGTTTGGGAAAAAACTGTTCTTGTGTCTAGTTGTTCTGGTGTGCAGTGCTCTATAGCGTCATTTTGAGGTTAGAAGTTGAAACAATTTATGTCTAGGATGTGAGGGGTCTGTAAATATTTTCACAGCCCCCTTTTTGACTCGTGCAGTATATAGGTGCTCAAAAAAAAATTTTCTCTCTTTTTGGAGTTTTGGGTTTTTATTATTATTATTTTAATAAAATGAAACATCTGGAAAAAAAAGATTTTTCACTACCTCTCAACTCCCCTTAAACCCTCTAAAAGTCAGCTACACCTCCACCCCCACCCCAAATATTTGAACCGATTCCAGCTTCAGGCTGTTTTTGTGGCATCAGGAAACTGGAGCTATTTCCTTACAATTGCCATTGGGGATTCTGCCAAATTGGAAAGTGAATTTTATTAATTTAAACTATGGGAAAATGTTACTGCTTCATTTCTGCTCTATCAAACCGAGCTGAACTCATATATTACTGGGCATCAAATAGAAATAAACCACTGCTCCCTTGGTCAGCCATAATGGGATACATATGGATCGTCTCACCAAGGATGAGTTTGGTTCTCATGGTGATAGATGGCAGTCCATGCTTTCACTCATTCCCTTGACAACTTGTAATGAAGATTTTGTGGCGAAGAATAATGGTGCTTGTTAGTAGTAGGCAGGCTGGCCATTCATTTAAATTGTAAAAGACATTAGGGTCCCTGGGAGATTTTCCCAGCAGATAGGTGGAGAGATAAACAAGCAGATTGGAGAGGCTATGTCTGATGTTGACAAACCCTCAATAATGGTCAGGATTTTCCCTCCCTCCCCCTCCCTTTTTTTTCAAATTGAATCAGTATATTAGCTTGTAGAATGTGTTCAGGTATAACAGGGTATGGATCAAAAGTCTAACATGTCTAAAAACCAGAGAACTTTTACAAGTTTTAATATTGTAAGCTACCTAGAGTTATCGTGTGGTAAGATGGACGGATAATAATTTTTACAAATGTTAGTTGATAGATGATGATAGATAGATAGATAGATAGATGATAGATAGATAGATGATAGATAGATAGATAGATAGATAGATAGATAGATAGATAGATGGATGATAGATAGATAGATAGATAGATAGATAGATAGATAGATAGATAAATAGATAGATAGATAGATAGATAGATAGATAGATAGATAGAGGATGGGTTGCTGGAGGTTTGCAGGGGTTCAGAAGAACCTCTAGCTAAGATTCTGTGCAGTTCGGAGTCCCCACGTGGCCCATTTTGGATGCAGGTAAGTGCAGGGCGCTCACGGAGGCTTGAGGAGGGCAAAAAACGAGCCTACCGGAAGTTTGGGAAGGCCAGAAATGGGGCCATTTCTGGCCTCCAGAGGCCTCTGGAGCCTGGAGAGGCCATTTTCACCCTCCCGAAGGCTCAAAGAAAACCTCTGGAGCCCGGGGAAGGCAAAAATGCCCCCCCACACACATCATGGTGCAGGAAGCCAACTAGACCATGCCCACTATGGCCACGCCTACCCAGCCCAGAGAACCCCTTGCTAAAAATTTTGAAGCCCACCCCTGAATAGATAGATAGATAGATAGATAGATAGATAGATAGATAGATAGATAGATAGATAGAAAGATAGATAGATAGATGATAAATAGATGATGATGAAGATAGATGATGAAGAAGATTGATAGAGAGATAGTAGATAGTAGATAGAGAGATAGAGAGATAGAGAGATAGATCAGTCCTTGGTGCTCCCAGAGCTTGGTTGTTTTCTTGTAGACATTTCATTACCAAACGAGGTAACATCATAACTGGGTAATGAAGCGACTGCAAAAAAACAACCAAGCTCCGTGTACACCAAGGACCCCACAGTCTACTTACTGTTCCTACTTCTCCCCCTCCCCACAAACCTCACTTCCTTCTAGCACCGATGATGTTATCTAGTTGGGCCATGAAACCTCTTCAAGTAAACCAACTCAGAGAGGTCCAAAGGCCCCTCCTTTCAACCCTGAGCTGTAAATATTCTCCTCTATCATTATTCTGAACATGAAAGTGATAAAACAGAATCATAATCGTACTGTTCTGTTGTTTTATATTTTGTATCGTTTTGAAATGCTGTAAGCTGCAGTGAAGGTTTGTGCAAATTGGTGGGCTTTGAATCTGACAATAAATAAATATATTCAGGGATGTGTGCAGGCTTAAAACCGAAGCCCTGAAAATTTTAAGTGGTAATAGTACGTATTCAGATTGCAACACAAAAAGGCCCTATTAATTAGCACAGTCAGCAGGCCTGATTCCCAAATGGGATCTGTAGTTTAAATTATAGACCTAGTCCTTCTCAATTAATAGTGATAATTAGAGCTAAGACAGCCTCATGCACAAAAAAACCTCTTTTTTCAACTCCTACCATTCTCCCAGCAAGTTATTCAAAAAGACCAAGGTTGTGGGGGGGAGGGGGGAGAGAAATCTACCAATTCAAAGTAAGGTTACATCCAGATTTGGCACGTTAATATTACCAGTTAAACAAACTCATATAACACCACATAATATTGTGATAAAAGACTACAGCGCTTGCATGAATCATTCTCTGACTAAGCCAAAACAAAACATGGTACGGAATTTGCATGTGAACTTAATTTAACAAGAATACTGGGAAAACGTAGGAGTAGCAGATCAGGGCTGCAAAAATCAGACGAAGCAGTCGATGGAAAGGAAAGGAAAGGAAAGGAAAGGAAAGGAAAGGAAAGGAAAGGAAAGGAAAGGAAAGGAAAGGAAAGGAAAGGAAAGGAAAGGAAAGAAGGAAAGGAAAATGGATAGAGAATGAAAGGGAAAATAAAGGAAATAAAGGAAATAAAGGAAAAGAGGAAAGAAGAAGAATGGAAGGGGAAAGGAACAGAGAAAGGGAAAAAAAGGAAAAAAGGAAAGGAAAGGAAAGGAGAAAGGAAAGGAAAGGAAAGGAAAGGAAAGGAAAGGAAGAAGGAGGAAGAAAAAAGAAAGAAAGAAAGAAAGAAAGAAAGAAAGAAAGAAAGAAAGAAAGAAAGAAAGAAAGAAAGAAAGAAAGAAACTCTTTGCATCTGTGTTGGCTGATTGCACATTTTGAATTGCGATGGATGGATTTTGTGATCAGTTACAGCGATGCTACAATCTTATTTAGATAATCCACTCCTGGATTCACTCCCAGGACTCAATTCACAAGACCGGTTGTGTCTTTTCGTTTGCTAGGAAGGGAACAAAGAGCTCTATCAGTCCAAGAACATAGAGGTCAGATCCTTCTAATCCTTCCAAGTCGTGGCAAAGACCCACGGCAGCCCATAACATGGGACATTGACAAATGTCTCTCTTGGTGATAGATAATTTGGGCTCAGCTGGGCTCGTAAGTCGAGGTCTACCTGTATTATGCTTGGACAAATTGTGCAATTGGGTACTGAAAGCTTATTACTTGGTCTTAGGCTCATGGACATTGTGGTGATGTCAGGCCTGGATGCCATCTTTTGCATTGGGCCTTCAGACCTGCCACATTTACTGGGAAACTGGGAGTGGGGGGATTGTGTGGAGCCAGAGTGATATATAGTCATAATAACATTCCTTTCTCAAAGAGTCAAGGACATCTTGCCCCGCACCTGGAAGGCTGGAACTGGGAAGCATCTCCAGTTGGGATGGTGCTTTGATTGGACCATGTGATGAACTTGTGGGAAGGGACTTGAACTTTTCTTTGGGTGGGGAAAACCTGGAAGCTCTCACATTCGGGTTTTCTCAGATGTGCCAATATGACATCTCTAATAAAATGGAACTTTGAGGAAACTCAAGCCTCGGAGATTTATTTCGTTGGGGTGTTACTTGGAACTCAGACAGGTGATTGTTCTCAAGAGTAACAATGAATTGTGGTGTCCTTGCAAGCCATGGTCTAATTTAATTCATTGTTCTATTCCTTCTCAGGAGCGCTTTAAAGCAGAAGATGGTCTTGGAAGCGTACGACAAAGAAGGTCCATTGTTGCTCCTCAAATTTTAATTCCCGAAAATCAGAGACCCCCGTTTCCAAAACTTGTAGGCAAGGTAAGAAGTAAAACTTACTCTGACCTTAAATTTATCAGATTGCTGATAGTTCTTTATATTCTTCTGCTTCTTTGCAAGCTGCCTTTGTTTTCCGTGTTCCTCCTTAAGTATAATCAAAGAGGCGTGTTTCGATATCTAGAAACAGGAGCACTTATAAATTTCTCCTCCTCCCAGTTTCTTTCTCGATTTTGAAGTTTTCTCCAGTAAATGTTCCCTGTGAATTCAATTCATTAGAAATCTCTTTTTCTTTTTCTTTTTTTTCTGGGTATGTTACACCCAATTTGTACATTTGTACATAATGTCTTGCAGTTTTTACGAAAGTGAAATTATATTTAAAATAAGATGCGCTTTTGCACATCTGTTGCTTGTAAGTTAGTAGTTAACATATACTTCAGATGTGAAGTACAGTAGTCCATGACTTACAACAATTCATTTAGTGACCATTCAAAGTTACTGAAAAAGGGACTTATGACCATTTTTTACACTTACGACCATTGCAGCATCCCCATGCTCATGTATTCAAAATTCAGACGCTTGGCAATGGACTCATATTTATGATGGTTGCAATGTCCCAGGGTCATGTGATCCCCTTTTTGTATCCTTCTGACAAGCAAAACACTTCTAACAAGAGAGTTGGAAGGGACCTTTTGGGTCATCTAGTCCAACTCCCTGCTCAAGCAGGAGACCTTACACCAAAGCCAAGTCAACCAGATTCACTTAATAACCGTATGACTAACTTAACAATGGCAGTGAGTTGCTTAAGAACTGTGGCGAGAAAGGTCCTTAAAATGTGGCAAAACTCACTTAACAGCTGTCTCACTTAGCAACAGAAATTTGGGTCTCAACTATGGTCATAAGAATAGAATAGAATAGAATAGAATAGAATAGAATAGAATAGAATAGAATAGAATAGAATAGAATAGAATAGAATAGAAACAGAGTTGGAAGGGATCTTGGAGGTCTTCTAGTCCAACCCCCTGCTTAGGCAGGAAACCTCCAGTGGTGAAATTCAATTTTTTTTACTACCGGTTCTGTGGGCGTGGCTTGGTGGGCGTGGTTTGACTTGGCGGGCGTGGCAGGGGAGGGATACTGCAAAATCCCCATTCTCTCCCCACTTCTGGGAGAAGGTTATTGCAAAATCCCCATTCCCACCCCACTCTGGGGCCAGCCAGAGGTGGTATTTGCCAGTTCTCCTCAACTACTCAAAATTTCCACTACCGGTTCTCCAGAACCTGTCAGAACCTACTGGATTTCACTCCTGCTACACTACTTCAGACAAATGGTTATCCGGTCTCTTCTTTAAAACTTCCAGTGTTGGAGCATTCACAACTTCTGGAGGCAAGTTGTTCCACTGGTTCATTGTTCTCACTGTCAGGAAATTTCTCCTTAGTTCTAGGTTGCTTGGCAACTGACTCATATTTATGATGGTTGCGGTGTCCTGGGGGGTCACGTGATCCCTTTTTGCGACCTTCTCACCAGCAAAGTCAACGAGGAAGCCAAATTCACTGAACAACCATGTTACTAAGTAAGTTCGAGGACTGCCTGTACCTCATGCTGAATCATTGCATTTCCATAATGAGGGGAACAGAGAAACATCTCGAATCCTAGAGTGGAAAATAGCTGTCAGTCTGCATGCATAATACTGAGCTAAGCAGAGCATTCTCTATCTGACAATTTCATCTGCCCCCATTCCTACCAAAAATCCATTTTGATCTGATTGAACGTCTATGCAGCAAAACAACTTTTGCATAGTGTTTTACCAGCATCTAAATGCATATTGATCAAGGCAGCCAAAAAGCAATATTGATATGATTTTTTGCACAAGGAACTGAGTTGTTCTTTGATGTACATTTCTGCCATCTGCGTGAGCCGAGGCTCAGCATTTGCGAATTTTCTGTGCAGAAAGAATGAATGAAGGATGGCATTGTGCTGAAATTATGAAGGTTACCGAATGCGCCTTTATGATGTGTTTGCATTGCAAAAGAGGAACCGAGGATGGGAAAGAGTTAAAGTAAACCCAAGGGGCTTGAATGCCAAGATTAATTTGAAAATAATAATAATAATAATAATAATAATCTTCCAGATCAATTGGGATTCAGAAGAAAGACTGGACAATAAAAGAAACCATGAAAGGGAAGGGAGAAATCGAATCTACTCTCTGTAGTAATAGAGAAGCTTGAAATTTTGTGACTATTGATTCACGAATGGTAGAAGAAAGATCACTTTGATGGCAAGAAATGAGTTTTGACACAAACTCGGTATCGTAATACTCCTTCCTAAATCTGAAACCAAATTCAGCAGGAAAGCCATAGCCTCTCTCTGTAACAGAAATAACAAGAGTTGGAAGGGAATTTGGAGGTCTCCTAGTCCAACCTCAGCTCAGACAGGAGACCCTATACCAGTGATGGCGAACCTTTTTGCTGTCGCGTGCCAAAAGTGGGGGGACCGCGGGGGGGGGGTTGTGTGCATGTGCCCACACCCATAATTCAATGCGCCCCATGCCCCCGTGCATGCACGTGCGATACCCCTGCGCTCCCCCCAGTTTTGGCACATGATGGCACGGTGGGCCTGGTAGGCCTGTTTTTCGCCCTCCCCAGGCTCCAGAGGCTTTCTAGGAGCCTGGCGAGGGTGAAAATGGCCTTCCCCACCCAAATAGCCCGTTTGCTGACTTCCAGTGGGACCTAGAAAGGCTCTGGAGCCTGGGGAGAGTGAAAAATGGGCCTCCACCCCCCTGGAGGCCTTCTGGAGGCCGGAAACAGCCTGTTCCCTGACTTCCGGTGAGCCCGGAAGGCTAGAAAATCAGCTACGTCACGGCCGTATACTATTTCAGACAAATAGTTGTCCAATCTCTTCTAAAAAAACTTCCAGTGATGAAGCCCCCACAACGTCTGGAGGCAAGCCTTTCCACTAATTCATTGTTGATTAATCACCTTGAGAATGCTGCAACAATCATAAGTGTGAACAATGATCACAAGTTCCTTTTTTTTCCCCAGTGCCATAGTACAACTTTGAATGGTCACTAAATGAATGAACGCAAGGGCTACCTGTATTATAAATCCTTTGTTTTCTCCTTGAATCAGGGGTGGTGGATCTTGGCAACTTTAAACCTTGTGTCTTAAAGTGACTGCTGTAACTTCGAACGTTCGCTAAGTGAAAGATCGTAAGTTAAGGACTACCTGTAGCTAAGTGATCCTAAGTCCGTTTTTTTAATGCCGTAGTAACTTTGAACGTTCATTAAATACATGGTTATAAGTCAGGGACTACCTTGCATTACAAATTCCTTGTTTCCCCACTGATATCCAGGTTTGGCAAGCTTGTTTTCTTAAAGTGACTGTTGTAACTTTGAACCTTCCCTAAATGAATGGTTGTAAGTCAGTAGTAGTTTTCACTTACTTTTGCTACTGGTTCAGAACTGTGAGGGTGAGCATGTGCGAGCTCGCTTTACTCATGTGCAGTGCTTCTGCGCATGTGTAGCATTTCTGTGCATGCACAGAACCTTCTGCGCAAGCCCAGAGCGTCCGTGATGATGTCCTGGTGGATAGATGGAGCCTCCTGCTTCCGTCACTACCGGTTCACCCAGGAAAAACCCACCACTGTTGTAAGTCAAGGACTACCTATTTATATTAATTGGGTGGGATTTGGAATCAAACATTTCTCACTTTTTTTTCCAGGAAAGATTGGCTCGGCTTCAGTTACTGCTCTTCATTGTGCATGGAAAATAAACATGACATCCAAATGATTGACTGTAGGGGTCTGATTGAACGAACTCTAGACTAGGAAGGTGTGCCATCAACCTCATTTGGATAATGAGAAAATTATCAGGGTTGGGGGCCCTGGGGCTGCCATCTCCAAAGGAAGACAGAGAACAAAAATACTCACAGGTGAACCCAGCACTTGGGCGTCATAAAAATGTAATATTGAGTGTTATTGAACTCGTTCTCTATAAGGGCAAACACAACAGGGCTGATCAATAAAATGCTATAATGAGTTCTAGTTTATCAGGTCAGAGTGGGGAAAATGAATGAGCTGAAACATCCTTTTATTTTCCAGGAAAGAAATGATTTGTTCTAGGGAAAGCTACTTGCGGGCAATCTGCGTTTGTGGCTGTTGTCACCAGGTGCGTAGCAGCAAGGAGTAAACATGGAGTATCCCGTTGTTTCTAGGCAGGGTGGCAACATGATGGAGACCCTGGGTGGGGTTTGTACATAACTAAGGATGGAGTTTTTTGTGTGTGTCCGTAGCAGTAGGAAGATGATCTTGCAATTGCCCCATGCCTACAGTGATAAGGGACACTGATGGATCGGTTGGTTAGTTGGTTGGTTGGTTGGTTGGTTGGTTGGTTGGTTGGTTGGTTGGTTGGTTGGTTGACGGACGGACGGACGGACAGACAGACAGACAGACAGACAGACAGACAGATTATGTGCCATTAAGTAGTTGTCAACTCTTAGTATTTACATAGATTGGTTCCCCCCCCCATAGCAATCTGTGCTCAATCTGGTTCTTTAGATCTTCCAATGGTTGCCACCATTATCTATGTAACTGAATACATCTACCTTGCTTCTGGTCCTTCTCCTTCTTCTCTTTCCTTCCACTTTTCCCAGCAGTAGGCCTTCTCCTGGGTCTGAAATAGGATAATTTGAGCCTGGTCTTTGGAGCCTTGAGTGAGCCTTGTTGAGTTTATTTCTTTGGTGATTCCTTGCTTAGTTTGGGCAATTGGATGGGGAGTGAGGTTATAAATCCATCATTGGTTTTGTGATTTTTCTGCTTAGTGACTCACTTAACGACCGAATGGAGAGTGAGGTCATAAATCTGTCTTTGGTCCTGTGATTCTCTACTTAGTGACTCACTTAATGACCGAATGGGGAGTGAAGTCATAAAGCCATCACTGGTCCTGTGATTTTCTACTTAGTGACTTGCTTAACAACTGAATGGAGAGTGAAGTCATAAGTCTGTCTTTGGTCCTGTGATTTTCTACTTAATGATTCGCTTAACGACTGAATGGAGATTGAGATCATAAATCCATCACTGGTTCTGTGATTTTCTACTTATTGACCACTTTGTTTAGCGATAGTCTCAATTGTGGTTGCTAAATGAGGACTACCTATACATTTTTAAACTTTGTTGATCGCTACAGACAGCCACTTCCAATAGTAACTGTGAATGTCCAGGTCGAATCGTGCGTTTTTATGAATTGTGTTTTCAAGCATCGTCTGGCCTACCGATACGCTTGAGCGCTCTGCTAGTCGAGGCTGGAGCGGGCAGAACATCGCACGGCCGAATCTTACACGAGTACCTGATTTGTGCCTGCAATTTCCTCACTAATAAGCCCTCACTAATAAACAGATGATATTTCCTGACAGAGCCAGGGCTAATTGGAGACTGCCTTGATGAACCATATCAGCGCATCAAATCAAGGATCACTGCCAATATTTATCTTGTTTGAAATGCCATGATCTGGAAGGAAGGAAGGGGGGAAAAATTCCTAACCTTTTGTTTTGTTTTGTTTGTTTCCTGAGAAGGGAAATCACATCTCTGAGTCGTTTAACCCCTTCGAGGTCAAAAGGGTTGTTTATTTGGTGCGTGCTATTGTGGTAGAAACATCACATGACGGAGGGACGTGGTACTTAAATGTACTACTTCTACCCAGTTGGATGAGATGATTGATAGGTAGATAATAGATGGGTGGGTGGGTGGATGGATGGATGGATGGATGAATGGATGGATGGATGGATGGATGGATGGATGGATGGATGGAAGGGTGGATGGCTGGATGGATGGAAGGGTAGATGGATGGGTGGGTGGGTGGGTGGAATAGATGATAGACAAACAAGAGAGAGAGAAAGCAAGACAGACAGAGAGACAGAAATGGATAGGAGAGGGAGAGGGAGAGGGAGGGAGAGAAAGAAGGAAAGAAGGAAAGAAAGAAAGAAAGAAAGAAAGAAAGAAAGAAAGAAAGAAAGAAAGAAAGAAAGAAAGAAAGATGAGAGAGTGGGGGGAAGAGAGAGAAAAAGAGACTTCATAGGTAAATAGATTTCTTGTTTGTGAGTGTTTGCTGTTAGGATGGAGGCTTCACTGAAATTGTTGAAATAATTGCTTTATCTCCAGTTTCCTAATAAAACAAAGATGCAGGCTGGGGAATTCTGGGAGTTGAAGTCCACGCGGCTTAAACTCTGGTCTACGTTACCAGCACTGACAGGTTCCATTAATGCACTTTCTCCCTCTTTCAAACTGATCTAAACCGACAGAATCTTACACAAACTTTTGTTACCCACTTTATGTCCATATGTTAGTCTTCCAATTTATTTGTCCACCTCAAGCGGAATGAGGCCTGGAGCAGCAGAGCACACAATTCCCCTTTAATTATTGGAATAGTTGTTATTTTTTTGTCAGGGCTCCAAATGACAGGCGTTTCTCCTATGCAATTTGATTTTTCTTCCTATTATTTGCTTTCTTGGTGTGATTGCCTCTTGTCAATCTCCTTTCATAATGCACAACGGGGACGGGGAGCGCTGTCTTAATAAGTATTTCTGCCACTAGGTTTAAGCCCAAAATATCTTCACAGTGTTGAATATTGAGGTTATCCAATTGTGTGTGTATGTGTAGGTGTATGTATGTTTGTTTGTGTGTTTCAGGAACTTTAGACAGAATTGGGAATCTTTAATTTTGGCTTGGTATCTTCTAGGGCAGTGATGGCTAACCTTTTTGCCGTCATGTGCCAAAAGCAGAGGGAGCGCAGGGGGGTCGTGCATGCATGTGCCCAAACCCATAATTCAATGCGCCCCGCCCTGCACATGTGCATGTGACACCCCCCCCCCGCACTCCCCCTGCTTTTGGCACGTGATGGCCCGGTGGGCCAGGTAGGCCCATTTTTCACCCTCCCCTGGCTCCAGAGGATTTCTTGGTGCCTGGGGAGGGCGAAAACAGCCTTCCCCACTGTCCCAGAGGCCCTCCGGATGCCAGAAACAGCCTGTTTCCCAACTTCTGGTGGGCTTGGAAAACCCAAAAATTAGCTGGCCAGCATGCACATGCAAGCTGGAGCTGAGCTAGGGCAATGCTCGCGTGCCCACAGATATGGCTCCGCGTGCCACCTGTAGTACGTGTGCCATAGGTTCTCCATCACGGTTCTAGGGATTTAAATCTGACATTGTTGCATCTTCTGGAGATTATATCCTCTAGGGAAGAGTGTCCCACCACATTATTGTATCTTCTGAATGGCAGAAGGTGTCCAACCACATTTTCATACGTTCTGGAGATCGTATCTTCTAGAGCAGAACGTTCAACCACATTGCTGTACCTTCTGGATATCGTATCTTCTAGGACAGGGTGTCCAACCGTGTCCCTTTTTATTCCAACTGAAAATGATAGGTTAGAAGTTGAGGCAAAGCCTCCTACAACACTTGATAGGAAGTTCCATCCCCTCCTACACCGACTTTTTCTTCTTTCTTGCTCTTTTTTCTCCTCCACAGAAATCTGAACTTTTCTCCTGCAGATGGTTTTTGAAACTAGGTCAGCCTGCATGAAACATTATCTCCCGTTCAAGGACAATCACGTATTCTCAGGTTTTATACGGCTCTCATTTATGTGTTTGGAGATCAAGTTTTCAGAGAAAGGAAAGATTCGATAAGTCTTCCTGCTTGGGTTAGGATTTGGAAGAAGCATTTGCAGTTTTCTTGTATGTTGTGTGGGTCAGATTCTTGACTCCACGTCCTTCAAATCTCCTGGGTAAACTCTCTCTTCTCCTGGTTTACCGTTGCTATCTGACATAGCAAGATGATTCAGTCTAAATGTCACCTCTGAAGACAGCACTGGGGAAATTATTCGAGGAAGATGGAGAAATATATTAATCCTATATCTTTCTTTACAAATTTATCTGATGTATGTTTTCTGAACCTGTGAAGGAACCAGAATGTCATCAGATGCCGAGGGCTACTTTGGGTCATAAATACACTTCATGGCATTTCTGTTTTATATTGTCGCTTTCAACAGCTGTTTCCCATACAATTTCAAGCGAACACAAGGTCCATTCGGAGGACAACTTCTGGGTATAAACAACTACAGGTAGTTCTTGACTTATGACCACAATTTAGCCCAACATTTCCATTGCTAAGCAAGGCAATTGTTCAGCAAACTGTGTCCCATTTTATGACTTCTTTTTGACACACTTGTTAAACAAACCATTGCAGTTAAGTGAATCTGGCGGTTGTGAAACAAACTTGGTTTCTCCAGTTGACTTGGTTTGTCAGAAGTCAGCTGGGAAGAGGTCACAAACGGTTGATCTTGCGATCCTGGGATGTTGCAATCATTGTAAATACATTACCGGTTGCCAAGTGCCCAAAAATTGATCATGTGACCATGGGGATACTACAATGGTTGTAAGAGTGTGTGAGAACCGGTCATAAGTCAATTTTTTTTTTACTGCCATTGTAATTTCGAATGGTCACTAAATGAATGGTTGTAAATCAAGGACTACCTATATTATAAATCTCTTGTTTTCCTACAAAATCTTGGCAATTTTAAGACTTGTGGACTTCAACTCCCAGGATTCCCCGTTCAGCCATGGTCTATGATCATGGTCTATGAGTGTGACTGGGGAATCCTGGGAGTTGAAGTCCACAAAGTTGTGAGGGAAGGCCATCATGCCCTAAATATTCCAGTGCCTGAGATATATTTCACAACAACTCTTCATGTTAATGAATGAAGCAATTACACTGACATTTTCATTTACTAAATAAAAAAAGATATTAATATGGGATGTCCTTTGTATAATTAACCAATCCCATTTATTGAGGGATAATGGGTTTACTCACATTTTCTGTCCATCTAAAATATTGATGTTGCTTTGCTTTCTCTTCCTCCTCCTACAGAGAAAATCTGGCCTGCCTCAGTGAAACAATCCTAACCAAGCCATCCCATTTTCAAAAGATGCTTTTGAAAATGCTAAACCGGAACCTACAAAGACCTTAGCAAAATAATGATATTATAAATAATCAGAATTGATTTCTTCCCCACCTCTTTTGGCAATAAATTTGGTGGCAACAACTCGAAATACATACTTGAACAATTTTTTTAAAGGGAGGGGGGGAGATTGTCCTTTTGTAGTTGCTATGACTACGAGTTAGTGGGAAATATATTAGCTCTATAGCAACTGGAGAATTAGATTTTTATGCCAATATTGAAATATCCAGTATCTAATTTCTTCAGAATAAATCACACTAATGACCATAGAGCTAAAGTTGGAGGGGATGTAATCTATACTCAAGAATTTACTTAATTGAGAGTAACACAAAGCAATAATTGTGTGTGTGTGTGTGTGTGTGTGTGTGTGTTGATCTCAGCCTTGACATTTCAAATAAATCTTTTTTTTTTTTTGAAAGGAGAGAGACATTTGAGAAACTATGTGAAAATGCTAATGACTATTTGAGAAAATATGCTTCTTAAAACAAAAGAGGTAATTGGCAAAACCGGTATCGGATAAAGGACTTGGGAATATTTTTCCCCACGAGATCCAGGTTGAAGCTATTGACTGAGATTTCAATCTAAAACATAATTATAAAGAAGTAGCGGTTTAACGGAATTCTACTAGAGATCTTTCTGCAAGCATATCCCAATGGATGTATGATATAGTAGGGTGACCAAAGGTCATCATAGAATCCCTGGGTCCCCTGGGAGAAGGGCGGTATAGAAATCCAATAAACTCTAAACTCTAAACTCTAAACATGGAAACATAGAATCATAAAAACATAGAATCAGAATCATAGAATCATAAAAACATAAAATCAGAAACATAAAATCATAAAAACATAGGATGATGGAATTAGAAGCATAGAAGTATACAAACAGAACAATGGAACCACAAAATGATCATAGAATCAAGCATAGAAACATAGAAGCAATCATAGAATTATAGAACCAATCATAGAATCAATCATAGAATCAGAATCAATCATAGAATCATAGAATCAATCATAGAATTATAGAACCAATCATAGAATCATAGAACCAATCATAGAATCAGAATCAATCATAGAATCATAGAATCAATCAGAATTATAGAACCAATCATAGAATAAGAACCAATCATAGAATCATAGAAGCAATCATAGAATTATAGAACCAATCATAGAATCATAGAATCAGAACCAATCATAGAATCAATCATAGAATCAGAACCAATCATAGAAGCATGGAAACAATCATAGAATTATAGAACCAATCATAGAATCATAAAAACATAGAATCAGAATCATAGAATCATAAAAACATAGGATGGTGGAATAAGAAGCATAGAAGCATAAAAACAGAATAATGGAATCACAAAATGATCATAGAATCAATCATAGAATCATAAAAGCAATCACAGAATTATAGAACCAATCATAGAACTGGAAGGGACCTTGGAGATCTTCAGCTCCAACTGCTGGCTCAAGGCAGGAGACCTCACACCATCCTGACTAAATGGTTGTCCAATCGTTTCTTGAACATCTCCATTGATGGAGTTTCCATAACTCTGGGAGACAAGCTGTTCCATAGCTCCATTGATTAGTTAAAGTCCAACTAGCTTTCCCCTGGGAAGAAAAATGGCAGGCGAATCAGATAAGAGTTGCTTTTGCTTTGTAAGATGTTCAAGATCCTTTCCCCACTGTTATTTAATGACTCCAAAAAGTCATCACACAGATTGACCATACTCGTCATGTTTTGAAGTCCTCCTGGTCTGTACCACGACTGTTTACCATGCAGTACCACATATAGTTGGTCCTTGTAAAGGAAGAAGAGTTTTTTCATTGAGGGAAAATATCCTGCCTGTCTTTTTTCCTAATCCAGATTGAACATTTGAGCTTCTGCTCCGGTGACAGCTTCTATTAAGACAAAGAAGGGAGCAGGCCAAAACTAGCATTGACTATCAATTACATAAAAACACGTTATTAGAGAAGGATGTCAGGCAGATTTTTTTCCCAAACTAAGAGTTGTGTGTGCTTTTGGTGAGTCGTATCTTTTGTTGTGTGTAACTACCTGGAACAAAAGAAGAGGAAGAATATTTCTTACTCTTTTCCTCTTTTTTTAGTAGTCTAGTTTTTGAAGAATTTTCTAACTGATTAATGATGAGTGTTTGACAATCAAAAAATTGAACAGTTAAATAGAGCCAGTTTGGTCTTGTAGCGAAGGCACCAGGCTAGAAACCAGGAGTAGCAAGTTCTACTCCCACCTTAGAGGTGAAAGCCAGCTGAGTGACTTTGGGCCAATCACCAGAACATGGTAAGTTCTAGTCCCGCCTTAGACAGGAAAGTGACTGGGTGACTTTGGGCCAATCACCAGGAGATAGTGAATTCTAGTCCCATTTTAGGCATGAAAGCAGCTGATAACTTTGAACCAGTTACACTCTCCCTCTCTCCCTCCCTCCCTCTCCCTCTCCCTCCCTCCCTCTCTCTCTCTCTGTGCCAATCCACCTCACAAGCTTGTTGTTGTAGGAAAAATAAGAGGAGGGAAGTGTGTTGGAAATGTTTGCCACTTGAGTGACAAAAATAATAAAGGCAGGATGCAGATAAATCAAAAGTAAAATATTTTTTTTAAAAAATGCAGGGTTGCCAGTTGAGTAAAACTAACAAACAACTGGCTGAAGAACTGAGCCCTGCATCAACTTGCCTTAAAACACCTGGAATCCAAAAACTTCCCATGTATTATTTTTTTAAAAAAATGGTGTAGAATTTAGCAATTGCATTGACCAAGGAAGATATGGCACCACGAAGAACCATCTCATTTGTCCTTCAGCCAACGTAGAAAGCCAGCTACAGAACAAGACATTTGCATACTTGACTTAGGATCCTAAAATTTCCGTTGCTAAGCAGGACAGTTAAGCGAGTTTTGCCCCATTTTGTGACCTTCCTTGCCAGAGTTGTTAAATGGATCACACTCCCAGTTGTTAAGTTAATAACGTGGAACGGATGCTAAGTGAATCTGGCTTCCCCACTGACTTTGCTCATCAGAAGGTCACAAAAAATGACCATATAACCCAGGGACACCCCAACTGTCATTAATATGAATCAGTTATCAAGCATCCAAATTTTGATCACATGACCCTGGGGATGCTGCAAAGGTCGTAAGTATGAAAAACGGTCATAAGCAGGGAAGGTATTCACTTACTTTCCCTACTGGTTTGCAAATATGAGCGCGTGTGCATGTGCATGGCCTTCCACACAGGTGCTTTGTTTGTGCACGCGCCTTCCACGTATGCGCCCGGCCTCAAATATGTGCCTAAATAGGACAGCATAGAGCCGGAGCCGGTGGGCAGGCCCAACTGTGATTTCTGCTACCGATTCGCCCGAACCGGCTGAATTCCACCTCTGGCCATAAGTCACTTTTTTCAGTGCCGTTGTAACATTGAACGGTCACTAAACAAATGATTGTAAGTTGAGGGCTACCTCTATCGTCGTATTTAATGTGTTGAATCTATTCCAAAGTGCCAAGCAATTATTCCCTCATCACAAGCTTTAAAAGAGCATTTGCCGAAAAGAAGACAAGAAGAGAAATGGAAAAGAAAATATAAAAATTGGACTTCCCCGTTCTGCAAATCGGCATTTAAATTCAACACCTGAAGGCCGATTTACTATGCTGTTTCTTTTTCTTTTTCTTCTTGTTCTACTCTCCTAATAGGGAATTATCCCCTGCCGGTTCCCTAATAAACTTGTACAGACTTACAGCGAGGTTTTCAAAAGAAAAGTGTTTCAAAAGAAAACTGCAGAGCTTTTAAACACTGCACACACACACATACACACAAATAACTTTCCTGTCTTGCACATGAACAGATTGCAAAACACCTTTTCACAAATTGGACAATTAAAGTCGGATGCGGTTTATTTTTATTTATTTATTTTTTTAAAAAAAAAACTACTGCAGATAAAACAAAGTTAGACTGCGTGCGGTGTGTGGAGTCAGCTGCTGTTAAGCTACAGCCATGAATTTGCTTGAATTTCTTTTTTAAGCGTCGCATCTCCTGCAGCAAATTCCAGCATTTGGATGAGAGTTTTCATTTTTGTCATATTTTTTTTCAACCCAACGGAAGGTTGGGAAGGAACCGTGTCCAGAGCAAGGATGGTATTCATTTACCATCGCTACTGGTTCGCAAATGTGAGCGTGGTCCTTCCGCGCATGCTTAGATCATCACAAATGGGATGTGATGATGTCTAGGTGGGTGGGCGGAGTCTCCCACAGCTGCCGCTACCAGTTCACACGAGCCAGATAGAACCAGCTGAATGCCATCACCAGGCTCCTTCTTTTCTCTTTCCCCAGGCTCCACAGCCTTTCTAGGAGGGAGGACAAAAACAGCCTTCCCCACCTCCCCGGAGGCACTCCAGAGGCTGGAAATGGCCCATTTGCCAACTTCCGGTGGGACTGGAAGACCCATTTTTTGCTGTCCCCAGATTCCAGAGCCTTTCGTTTTCGCCCTCCCCAGACTCCTAGAAAGGCTCTGGAGCCTGGGGACAGCAAAAAATGGGCCTACCGGGCCATTGCATGCCAGGAGTGGGTGGAGTGTGGGTGGGGGTCGTGCGTGCATGCGTGAGATGCATAGAATTATGGGTGTGGGCTGTGCACGTGTGAAACACCCCCCCCGCTCCTGGCACGCGATGGCAAAAAAGTTAGCCATCACTGGCATATAGTATGCCCCATATCTTCCCAAGGTTTAAAACTGTAGTTTAAGGCATGCTTGTTCACTTGTGCTTTTCCAACACAACTGTTTCAGAATCAAATCCCTACCTATTAATTGTCATTTTAATTAAAATGTTCTGTTTGAAAAGGTGCATAGCAAAAAAAAAAAACCTTCATTTTATTGTTTTAATGACTTGATTTTATGAGTGTTTTTAGTTCGCGTTGGACTATGGGAGAGAGGGAACAAGGGAGAGAACCCAAAACTGATGTATCTTGTGCTAACCGCAACAGATCTGATTATTTTAAATCTCAATTTTGAATTCTATGGACTATTAACCAATCTTAGGCAACGATTCCTGATTTGAAGGACAAAATGTGATTTGAAGGACATAAGAGTTACCAGGAATTTTTAAAATGAATTGTGTATTTTTTTTCAGAATTACACACAACTCTGGAGGATAGTGCAAGAAAAGACATAGCTACTTTAAGTAGTTATTGGCTGGAACTACAAAGCACTGATTCCTATTCCAAATTGCATTTTCTCTTTCAAATCAGATATCTGCATAGCTCTGGTTTTCCATATTACTTGAGGATCTAGGAACTTTTAAAAACTTCTTTCCATAAGCACCACCAGCGTTTCACAAGAACCAAAGAACGGCACAAGGATCGTAACTTTTAATAAATGTTAACAAAAGTAACTAAGAATCTTCATGCCAAGTTCAGTATGCGCTACCTCATTATCATGAGTGTAGCAATGTTGCTAATGCCATTAAATCATTTGTTCTTTTGATTTGCCTGAAGCACTCAGATTTCAGAGGGGGAAAAAAATAGATAACAAAGACTAATCCTGGAAAAGGAGTTTGCTTCATTAAGCAGCGAAGTTTGATTTAGTCCAATGTTTATCCCTAGAGTCTGTCTGTCAGTGAAATGTGCCACATTCTTGAATTATATATAAAAGAATCTTTGACCTGTTTAAATTGGTTTTGAAATCTGCAGGAAACTGAGTTTATTCAATGGATGCTCCTGTAGTTTTTAGGTTTTTTAAAATTGCATGCTTTAATAGACTGAGTATGAATAACGTTTGATTGCCCCATGGTGGTATTAATTATCCCTGTGGTCACAAGGAGTCAAAATGAGCTAACAGAAATCAATCAATTAATCAATCAATCTGGCATTTAACCCTATTCCTTCCCATAGAATCATGGAGTTTCAAGGGACCTTAGAGGTCTTCTAGTCCAACCCTCTGCTCAAGCCAGAGTCACCATATAATTTCAGACAAAGGATTGTCCAATCTCTTTTTGAAAGCCTCCAGTGATGGAGAACCCACAATTCTGAAGGCAAGTTGTTCCATTGGTTGATTTCTCTCACCTTTAGGAAAATTATTAGTTCTAAAGTTCTTGTCTCCTTGGTTAGTTTCCAACCATTCCAAAAATATGTCCTGCATATTGGTGCTTGGGGAAAAATAGTTTGACTCTGGATCTCTGTAGGAGCCTCTCAAATATTGGAACAGTGCTGTTCAGGTCCCTCATTCCCCCAATGGGAAAATCCCCCATCTCCCAACAGTGTGATAATGTCCCATTTGCTGTTTGGCCCATGTGCATTTAACAACAAGGAAGGATAGATAGATGGTTAGATGAGAGGGAGAGGGAGAGAATATAAATTGCAAATATGAGCTTGTTCTCTGAAGTGGGAGAAAGGGACGGAGGGAAGAAGTGAGGGAGAGAAAAAAAGTATGTGTGTGAGAGAGAGGGAAAGGGAGAAGGAGAGAGAGGGAGGGAGGGAGGGAGAATATAAATTGTAAATATGAGCTTGTTCTCTGAAGTGGGAGAAAGGGACGGAGGGGAAAAGTGAGGGAGAGAAAGAAAGTGTGTGTGAGAGAGGGAGGGAGAGAGAGAGAGAGAGAATATAAATTGCAAATATGAGCTTGTTCTCTGAAGTGGGAGAAAGGGACGGAGGGAAGAAGTGAGAGAGGGAAAGAAAGTGTGTGTGTGTGTATGTGAGTGTGTGTGAAAGAGAGAGAGAGAGAGAGAGAGAGAGAGAGAGACTAAAGAGATTATAGCTCTTTAGTTATTTCATCCAATCAATATTAACGAAAAGCAGAGCCATTTTTCAAAGGCAGAAATTCGAACAGCACATAACATTCTGGTTTCTTTGTTTTACAAAAGAATGAGTTTTCTTTGACCACAATTCCAATTGATTTTACATCCTTGAGTTTCAATGCAATGTAGTGTCATCATTACCTCCCTCTGAAAGGACATTTGTCTGGGAAGCCAATGCGAACAATGCCTCTATGGAAAGGGCCGCAAACATGCTGATGGATGCGCATCAGAGGAGGATAAAAAGGCCATTCTTGAACTTGTTGAATCAAGCAAATTGTGCCTCTTTTACGACTACGGTGAGAAATGAGATGTCACTCTGATTATTGACGGGTGTTTGGGACAACTACTTATTTGAGGTCGATAAAAAAAAGCTTATTTTAATGTGCACTTCAAGGATTGGCCAATGACGGTTTGCATGTTCAGTGCCCGGATTTCAGCTTCAGTTAGTTTCTCATCAAATCGCTTAGGGATGTCAGAAGGATTCAAGTCGTTACAAATTCCAGAACATGCCTTGCAGTCTGAGACTATTCGCTTATTCAGAAGTGGGTCCGAATGTGTTTAAAGAGGATTATTTGCAAATTTATTTATTTATTTATTGGTTCAATTTATATGCTGCCCTTCTCCGGAGACTCAGGGCGGCTTACAATGCGTTAAGCAATGAGTTTCCGTTGGAGAAATGTGTTTCCGTTGGACGACAGCCTTATTAACTTGACCTATTGTGATTCCCAAATACTCCAACATACTTCTTGGTTCAACAAAAACATGAAATTAAAATGTTAAACAGCCAATTGTGTTTTGGGTGGAAATAGGTTAAGGACTCCAGTGTGGTGGTTTTTTTTTTTTTTTTTGGTTTTTTTTTTTGAGAAAAGACATGTTTTATAACTAGTTTGTAAATGCACAATTTTGTGTAGATCTTTTTTAAATAAAGAAGTGGGACACTGTGTATATATCTGAATAATTGTGCAAATTACAAAGTTTACTAACTATCACTCATTTCTTGAGTGAGAAAAGGATTTTACCAAGCTTGTAGTTCCATCAGAACACAAGAGCATCTGACAACTTTATGATCCTTGGATCTCAAAAAAAAAAAAATTACACTATAGTAGGATTGTAGGTTCCTTTACTGCTGGATCATCTCTTTTCTGAACACAGACAGAAGTAAACTTTGTTAAAGAGGAATGAAGTGAACCCTGAAATGCAACAGTCTAAACATTGAAGCACTAACGGTAACTTAAGAGTTCTTCTTGGTTCTATTTCCTGGCATATTTCAGGTATTTTGTTGCACCCCAGGAAATAAGTTTATTTAATATCCCATAAGTTGAAATATAATCAAATTATTTAACTTGCAACTGCCCAAAGTTGGTTAAGATGGAAGGAAGGAAGGAAGGAAGGAAGGAAGGAAGGAAGGAAGGAAGGAAGGAAGGAAGGAAGGAAGGAGACGGGGGAAGGAGGGGGAGGAAGGAAGGAAGTGGATGGATGGATGGAAGGGAGGGAGGGGGAGGGAGGGAGGAGACAGGGAGGGAAGGAGACAGGGGGAGGGAGGGGAGGAAGGAAGGGGGAGGGAGGGAGGAAGGAAAGAAGGAAGTGGATGGATGGATGGATGGAAAGGGGGAGGGAGGGAGGGAGGGAAGGAAGGAAGGAAGATGGCATGTGTGTGTGTGTGTGTGTGAGAGAGAGAGAGAGAGAGAGAGATACTTCAAAGAACATTAGAGGCATATAGAAATTGTACCTATCTACACCTGGTTGGAAGGCAGAAAAAGGAAAAATTAGGAAGTAAGTGGAGTGACCTAATACAGAAATAGGAATATAAACCACGAACACAGGTTAACAATGAACCACCAAGATAGACATAAGAGATAGACTAAATAATGAGGAGTCAAAAGCACAAATAAGAACATACAGTACAGTTACGATAAACTTGATATATATTTGAATTTTTGTTTATATGTTTACATGTTTTGTATGTTTTGTCGTGATTTGTTTTGTTTAGTTTGTACTTTCAAATAATTTTTTTTTAAAAAAAGAAATTGTACCTATCATCTCTACAGGATTCATTCAGCCCTGCCACAATTCCTCTGACTACATACTTTAACCAATCTGCATTCCTGCATTCAAAAATAACAAGGGAGGTATTATCAAGCCTTCCCCCTGGAGAAAAAGGAGAGGCGAATCCCAATACTTTTGCAGTGAGGCAGGGTGTCTGTCAAACCCACCGAAACGTATCTTGACTCCTGGTGTCAAATAGTCCATCAGTCCACCATGATGCTCGTTTGCAGAACTCATTACGAGTTCTTCTGTTAGCCCGGCTGAAAGACACAGAACATCAATGGATTCCTCTTTCGGAAATGCTATTTTTTGCATCGCATTTTAATCAGTGCCGTTTGCATCAAACAGAGGCGGGAAGGCTGCCACGCCTTAAGAAACTGCAAAGATGATTTAAATCGTCGGGGTCTCTTGGCAGTTCTAGTGTGAAGCTGATGGACTTTTAATGAACTTATGTTTCAGTACCAAAGACGAGTTATCCATCAAAGAAAAAAAATAAATAAAGGGAGAAATACATATATATTTCACGGGGCGAAAAAAATGAGGCGGTTTTGTGGTCAATTTAAATTAAGCCTGTAACCTACCAAGCTAAAAACAGACATGAACCAAGTCATTTAAAATAATCTTTGATGAAAGAAAAAAAAAGGGGAGGGGAATCAAAACACAAAATTAAATACATGTAAAACTATCCTCCGAGGATTGAAATTAGTAGATATATTATTTCCCTAGAAGGAATGGAGATCCCTTGATTTTCAGCTGAGCTCTCCTTCAGTTATTTGAAAGGCCAGGCTGAGAGCAAGGATGTTGAATGTTGCCCAGGGAAGCAAGAGTAAACTCCTTGTAGGCTACTACTTCTCTGTGGGATGGAAGATGATAGAAAATCATAGGAAAATATGAGCTCCCTTGACTGCCCAAAATTCATAGGACCATCTAGTTCACTTGTCAAAAGAAGGAGAGAGACAGGAAAAAAGGAAGAATCTATATTTCTTGGTTGGTTAGAGCGAAGCAATATTAAAAGAACAGCAGACGGTTTGAGTCATCTGACATTCTCCTTAAATTTTGAATCAAGAGTGTAGGTGTGGAAGGTAAATTAAACAAAGATACTACAGAACCTTGTGTTCCACCTTCTTCCTTCACCCACCCTCCCTTCTTTTCCCCTTCCTTTCTTCCTGCCCTCCCTCCCTCCCTTCTTTTCCCCATCGGTTTTTCCTACCTTCCTTCCTTCTATCCATTGTTCCACTTCCTTCCCTCCCTCCCTCCCTCCTTCCCCTTTCCCCTTTCTTTCTTCCTCCCCTTCCTCCCTCCCTCCCCTTTTCCCTCCCTTCCCTCCCTTCTTTTCCCTTCAGCTTCTCCTTCCTTCCCGCCTTCCTTCCTTCCTCCCTCCCTCCCCCCTTCCATCCATCCATCCATTCATCTATCCATCCACTTCCTTCCTTCCTTCTACCTTCCTTCCTTTTTTTCTCCCTTATTTTCTCTTCAGCTTCTCCTCCCTCCCTCCCTCCCTCCCTTCCCTCCTTCCTTCCTTCCTTCCTTCCATCCTTCCTTGATTTATAATTTCTTTTTATACAGCCTTTATGGTCCTTTAAACTTTATATTTATGGTTGTCATGTCTCGCTACAAATAATAAAGTGTTAGCTGTTCCTGTATTTCATAAGAGGCTGTCAGAACATGTCATATTTCATTCTGCCATCCAACAAAGCAACTGCACCTCAAAGAAAGAGAAATGAGGGAGGGGCGGCTGCATTTTTTATCTTTAAAACACTTCTAATTTCTTGGAAAATCCTCTGGTCCTATCAACAGGTTCTTCTGCACGAATTTGGACATGCTGGCCGGGGAATTTGGGGAGTTAAAGTCCATGTCTCTTAAAGTTGCCAAGTTTGAGTATCATTGCTGTAGGTAAACCTCAGAATTACTTCTCCCCCCCAAAAAAAAAATCACAGCAAAGGGCTTTCTGAGGTTAAAAAGACCAGTAAATCTTATTTGTCCCATCATCTCAGAAGCTAACGACCCTGAGATTTATTGTGGATGTTGAGCTTGTATCCTTGAAGTAAATTGAGAGAGAAAAAAATATATATTAAGGAAGTATCCCTCCCTTCCGTGAAAAATTACCTGCAAGGCCTCCAATTCAGGTTCCTGAGACTTTGGTTAGTTTCAGTAATTCAGAAACACCTCGGAAGGAAAGTCAATCATTTAGATCAATCGGGCCTATTTTCCCCCAAGTGACGGCAAGTTCCAAGGAAACGTTCTAACAGGCTAGCTACAGATTGTAAACAGCAATATCACGCTATCATTTTTTATTATATAAGGTGGGAAAAAGAAACAAGCAAGGTGTGATTTGTCGGAAATAGCCACCAAAGGCCAAGGATGAAACGAAGGCTTCAACCTGCAAATGGATTTAGAATCATGACATATAATAAACATTCTTACACACGCTGGATTTTAACCAGCTGGCTAAGAAGGGGTTTATCTTTAGAAATGCTGTGTAATTTCTGCAAAAAAACCCCACCCCAAAACAACAAAACTCCATAATTGGATCTTTACAGTATTTCGTTTATGTGTTTTAGGCTTTGTTACAGTTTTTATCACTTTAAAATTGTAAGATACCCAGAATTACCCCACGGTAAGATGGGGGTGGGGAAGCAATACATTTTACAAATCTATAAATGACTTCTCTTCCTAATTTTTTTTTTTAATTTGCTGACAGCTTTTCTGTACTTGGCTGGAGACCTCATCCATCCCATACTTCAAAGTAATTTCTCTCTGTGTATGTGTGCAGCAGGAGTGGCAGTGATGGGATTCAAGTAATTTAACAACCGGTTCTCTGCCCTAATGATTTCTTCCAACAACCAGTTTGCCAAACTGCTCAGAAAGTTAACAACCGGTTCTCCCGAAGTGATGCGAACTGGCTGAATCTCATCACTGAGTAGTGGGTTTCAATTTTGGTCGCTACCAGTTTGCTCGTGGGTGCGCACATGAGCCTCCCCTCGCCGCCGCTACCGATTTGCCCGAACCGGTAGCAACCGACCACTGGGGTGCAGGTATTTCAAAGCAGGTGTGTGTAGGTTATGTGAGTGTGTAGGTAAAGATGAACAAAGGAAAAGGGAAGAGTGAGAAGTACGCATGCAAAATGTAAGATAAAATGCCAAGGTTTCCCCAAAGCGAAAACAAAATAAAAGGGTTTAAGAAATGTATCATGATAAAGTTAATATGAAATAAACTCCCGGCCAGGAATAGTTGGAGATAAACAGGCATGTGTGTGTGAATGTATGTGTGAAAAAGCCATGTAACAACTGTAGAACAAAAATAGGAATTCTTCAGCAGGCAATAAGGCAGTTTGGTGTAGTGGTGAAAGTGCTGACCTAGAAACCAGTAGACGGTGAGTTCTAGTCCCACTTTAGGCAAGAAACTTGGCTGGATAACTTTGGGCCAATCAATAGGAGACAGTGAATTCTGGTCTTGCCTTAAGCATGAAAATCAGCCAGTTACCAGGTGAGTATGAATTCTAGTCCTATTTTAGCCATGAAAGCTGTCTGGGTGATTTTGGACCAATCTCCAGGAGACCGTGAGTTCTAGTTCCATTTTAGGCATAAATGGCAGCTGAGTGACTTTGGGCCAATCAGCCAGAAGACTCTGAGTTCTAGTCCCGCCTTATTCATGAAAGCTAGTTGGGTGACTTTGGGCCAGTTGTTCTGGGGAAAATAGGAGGAAAAAGAACTATTAGGTATATTCTCTGTTATATGAATTACTTATAAAAGTAATAAAGACATGATTTTTTTTTTTAAAAAAAAGAGCTTTGTATTCCTGCACAGATAATTTTCTGGGGCCACATTTTATGCTAGTGGTTGGTAAGGTAGAAACCATATGATATATTCCAATCTTGTGCTAATGACTTATATCTTTATCTTTTTTCTCTTTGATGCTTTTCTTCCTCCCTGTTCTTCCTCTGTCGCTTTTTCCAAAGGCTGAAATTAAGATGATTATCTAAAGCAATTTCAGAATTAAGCTCGGGACCACACAAAATGACTTCATTTAGGGTTGCCAGTTAAGTTGGAGAGCAGGAAATGGAAGACTTTCAGTCTTAACAATTTTCTCTTGGCTGCATCTAAATCTTATCTTGTTATTAAGCAAAAGAAACATTTGATATCATGATTGCCAAATGATAGTATTAGCTCAAATTGGTTTCTTATTATAGGAACTTTCATGAGGATTTCAAAGCTTGACAGATATAAAATCCCAATTTTGCATAATCAAAAACTTATATTTTTGGACCGCTTATTATTCTGCAGTAAGGGAGATTCCTATTAGTGACAGTAAGTAATGGCTTTAAAATCAGGCAACTGTCTGTGAAAAGTGCCTTTTAATATTCACTAAAGCCAATTTTATGCAAATGAATTTATTGATTTAATGTTTTAGCCCGCAAATGTTTATTTAGCATGTTTCTGCCATGTGCATTAAATAGTGGTTTTTGAGTAGCAAAAAGCAACATTTATTTATATCCAGCATTTTGAAAACGAGGAGGAATATGATGTTGAAAGAGGTAGAAAAATTGCATAATTTAAAGCAGATACCAAATGACTGTTATAAATTTGCCACCGTGCTGGGTCTTTTTCCAAACAGCATGTTCTCATTATATTTTGGCACTGAAGTGAAATTTGAGACTTACAAGATTGATGTCAACCTCATTGAGTAGACTAGACCAGGAAATCAACTCCGCAGGAAACCTTCAATTACTTTTATTGAGATTTTATTGAAATTGTGAGATAATCTGATTATGCAATGCATCCACCCCTTATACTCCTGGGATTTGGGAAGGCATCTTTCTGAGTCTCTTCCCAATAGAGGTAGTCCTTGACTTACAACAGTTCATTTAGTGACCATTCAGAGCCCAACTTACTTCATATCTTGCTCAACAACAGAAATTCTGGTCAGAATCAGAACAGAGCTTGAAGGGACCCTGGAGGTCTTCTAGTCCAGCCCCCTGCTCAAGCAGGAGATCCTATACCATTTCAGACAAGTGACTGTCTAGTTTCTCCTTAAAAATCTCTGGTGATGGAGCACCCACAACTTCTGAAGACAAGCTATTTCATTGGTTAATTGTCCTCACTGTTAGGAAATTTCTCCTCAATTCCAGGTTGCTTCTCTCCTTGATCAGTTTCCATCCTTGTTTCTTGTCCTGCCGTCTGGTGCTTTGGAAAATAAATTGACACCCCCCCCCATCTTCTTTGGGGCAGCCTCTCAAATACTGGAAATATTGCTATCATGTCCCACCTAGTCCTTCTTTTCTCCAGATTAGCTAAATCAAATTCTCCAACCGATCTTCATATGTTTCAGTCTCCAGGTCTTTAATCATCGTAGTTGCAATTTTTCCAAAGTCTCAACATCTTTTTTTTGTAATGTGGTGACCAAATCTGGAGGCAGTATTCCAGGTGTGGTCCTAATTGTGGTCATAAATTGAGGACTTATGAAGAACGGTGCTGGAATTGGGTATATCTAGTCTAACCAAGACAAGGACTAGGGGTGACATGATAGCATCTTCTAATATTTGAAGGGCTGCCACAGGAAAGGGGGGGGTGTCAATCAGGGGTGAAATCCTGCAGGTTCTGACAGGTTCTGGAGAACCGATAGCAGAAATTTTGAGTAGTTTGGAGAACCGGCAAATACCACCTCTGGCTGGCCCCAGAGTGGGGTGGGAATGGAGATTTTGCAGTATCCTTCCCTGCCATGCCCACCAAGTCACACCCACAGAACCAGTAGTAAAAAAAAAATTGAATTTCACCACTGGTGTCAACTATTCTCCAAAGCACCAGAAGGCAGGACAAGACTCAACGGATGGAAACTAATCAAGGAGAGAAGCAATCTAGAACTAAGGAGAAATTTCCTGACAGTGAGGGCAATTAACCAGTGAAACAACTTGCCTCCAGAAATTGTGAATGCTCCAACACTGGAAGTTTTTAAGAAGAGATTGGACAACCATTTGTCTGAAATGTTATGGGGTTTCCTGCTTGAATGGGAGGTTGGACTAGAAGACCTCCAAGGTCCCTCCCAACTCTGTTATTCTGACTTCCTGTAGGCACAAGCAGATGATTAACAAATAATGTGAAGTGTTAAACGAATGACCTACTAAAATGTTTGAGGTGTTAAACTGCTCCAGAGGAATAGTCTGGCATTCTTGATTGCAATGTCTCCATTCCTCAATTTGTAACCTCTAGATAAATTACTACTATGGAGAGAAACAATTAGCTAAGAACTCTTCCTCCTTGACCTTGTAGAGTAGGAGCCATGGATTTGATTCCTAATGGAACTAATGACTGAAGAAAATCTGTAATTAGATCTGTGGACGGTATGCTGCATAGACAAACGCTAAGGAATTGTCTTGACGTACAAAGCATGTAGAAGTCGAGATAATTCACTACAAGGAGGGCATTGGAGGAATGGTAGATAACAGTCCCTACCTGAAGCTGGTTCTTTCAGCTGCAAGTGATTTACTCTGGATGGTTTCCTCTTTGTAAAAAGAAGATTGGGAATGCATCCAACTGTTAGAGAAATTATGATAGAATAGAATAACAGAGTTGGAAGGGACCTTGGAGATCTTCTAGTCCAGCCCCCTGCCCAGGCAGGAAACCCTACACCACTTCAGACAAATGGTTATCCAACCTCTTCTTAAAAATGTCCAGTGTTGGAGCATTCACAACTTCTGGAGGCAAATTGTCCACTGATTAATTGTTCTCAGAAAATTTCTCCTTAGTTCTAAGTTGCTTCTTTCCTTGATGAGTTTCCACCCATTGCTTCTTGTTCTACCCTCAGGTGCTTTGGAGAATAGCTTGACTCCCTCTTCTTTGTGGCAGCCCCTGAGATATTGGAACATGGCTATCATGTCTCCCCTAGTCCTTCTTTTCATTAAACTAGACATACCCAGTTCCTGCAACCGTTCTTCATATGTTTTAGCCTCCAGTCCCCTAATCACCTTTGTTGCTCTTCTCTGCATTCTTTCTAGAGTCTCAACATCTTTTTTACATTGTGGCAATGTAAAATATGATGATCGATAGTATTGATGATTAAGGTTTTGATCGTTCATGGATCATCTAAAGGATTTGAGGTGAAGTGGGGTGGACTGTGGTCCTCTTTTTATAAGGTTTGCAGTGCTTGAAAATAGAAGAACGAGAATTTCCAGAGCCATAAGCGTGTCAACCACAGCGAAAGCAATTTGTCATCTCTACATTTAGGGTGCTGCAGAAATATTTGGCATACAGTTAGGAATGTTAAAGTGAATTATGCATGTTTACATCTTTAAATTCATGTTCCTATTGGATTATCCTACTTCAAAGATTTTTTCTGGGTCTTGGCCCTGTGATGCCTCCAGGCACCAAGGTTTTAGTACACGACTTGTTTCATTATTTTTTTTAAAAAAAAACTTTTAAAAAACTTCGTATAGCTTATTTTGTTAGCTAGAATGAATGCTTTAGAGAGAGGGGGAGAGGGAGATGAGCAAGGTAATTTGCTTTATTTTGATTTAATAACAAAATGCATTAAATATTATAGAAATGAAGGATGGAGTGGGTGGTGTAGAAACCCTGTTTTCTTTTTGAAATCTGCTTTTGTAAAAAGCAGAAATTATAATGTAACATGGCTTGGCCACCTAAATGGAATTGAGGGAGGAAGAGGGAGGAAGGAAGGCAGAAGAAGGGAGATTTGCATCATGCTACTCCTTTTCCAAAGGATGGGAAAATGGATAAATATGTCCTTAGACTGACCATCCAATAGGCAACATCAAAGCACATAGGATGGACACTAGAACGACAAACTGACAATATTCTGATATTAGCTCATTAATCTCTTCTGAATTTTACAAACTATAAAACAAAGCTGTACACCCTTTCACACAATGGATGTATTCCTTTTAGAGAAGAACTAAGTAAAATCCATTTGAGTACCCTGGGAATTTTATTATGGAAGCTATAAGACAAAAACAAAAACAAAAACAGATGTCTCTGTACAACTGACAAAACAAAACAACATGGACTGTGGTTTTAATAGCTTCGACATTGGAAAAAACAACACTGTCAACAATCTATTGCTGCATGAACCAACTTGCCAAGTGACGCAATGATTGGAATGCAGTATTGCAGGCTAACTCTGCCCACAGCTTGGAGTTTGGTGAAATCCAATTTTTTTTTACTACTGGTTCTGTGGGCATGGCTTGGTGGGTATGGTATGGCTTGGTGGGCGTGGCAGGGGAAGGATACTGCAAAATCCCCATTCCTTCCCCACTCCTGGGGCCAGCCAGAGGTGATATTTGCTGGTTCTCCGAACTGCTCAAAATTTGCGCTCTGGTTCTCCAGAACCTGTCAGAATCTGCTGGATTTCACCCCTGAGTTCATCCCTGTTGAGACTCAAGGTTGACTCAGCCTTCCATCCTTCCAAGGTTGATAAAATGAGGACCCAGATTGTTGGGGGCAAGAGGCTGACTCTTTAAACCGCTTAGAGAAGGCTCTGAAGCACTGGGAAGTGGTATATAAATCTAAGTGCTATTGTTAGTCCTTCCTTCCTTCCTTCCTTCCTTCCTTCCTTCCTTCCTTCCTTCCTTCCTTCCTTCCTTTCGTGGTGATGCAGTGGTTACAATGCCATATTGCAAGCTAGCTCTGCCCACTGCCAGGAGTTCAATCCCAACCGATTCAAACTTGACTCAGCCTTCCATCCTTCCAAGCTTGGTAAAATGAGGTCCCAGATTGTTGGGGGCAATAGGATGACTCTGTAAACCACTTAGAGAGGGCTGTAAAAGCACTGTGAAGCGGTATATAAGTCTAAGTGCTGTTGTTATTGCTACGCTCCAATCTGACCCGTGTGTTTGGCTATGGTTGGTATGCAAATCAGGTGAACCTGGAAATAAAAGATGAAGTTTGGAATGACTCCATAGTGGTGGAGCTGTCATAATGTGATTACGCAGAGAATCAATTGGATTTTGAACCACTGCTGAAGTTTCCCCTCAACTATCTATTCTTTTATAGTAATAGGCAGTCTTCCTCTGCCATTGGACAGGTTGAGATGAATTTCAGAGACTAATAACAGGCATCAAGTTGTCAATTATTTTGTTTATTGTCCCTGTGGTGGCTTCATTAGGATTCCCTGCCGGAGGCACCAACATGACCTCGTCTGCCTCTGCTGGGTTACGGAGTTCAAGAACCTGTCGGAAGCCTTGGGGGAGGAGGGGACACATAAAATTAAGGAACTGCTTTGCCCGGCAGATATTCCAGGTTTTTATTTTATTTTTCATTATTCTGCATTTAAAAGAGTAAAATTAGAACAGCCTCTTCAGTCACATATATCTCCCAATTAAAATTGACCCTTGGGGATGTGACATTGAACATAAGCTGCGGAGGGAGAGGGGGAAAAAATCTAATTAAATTTGAGGAAGGAAATATACAACAAAAAAGAAAGAAAGAAAGAAAGTTGAAGAACCAGAGTTATACTTTTCTTTGCTGGGTTAAACTTTCCCTACTTAACTCTGTTTGTACGACTTTTCTACTTGTCAACATAAAAGAGAAGCATTTCTTTCTTTATTAAACCCATAATGTTTTCTTTTATTCGTATCTATTTTATGTATCCAGTCTATGTTTATACTTATTACCTAATACGTTCTTGACAAATAAATTAAAAAAAAAATCTGGGTGACAATTGTGGACCCATTGTGGCTTCTAGGTCATCATCAAAGGAAGCCCCAAGTATAGCACATTACAGTAATCCAACTAAGTCATTGCTTACTGATGCCTTTATCCATGTTGAGTCATAACTCAAAAGTTGGCCAAGACACCCCCAGGATACAACCTCCACTTGCTGTGTCCAAGCAGTAATTGTGATTCCTGCTGTGGCTTCAGAAAGAAACCAGAATCCCAACTAAGATACCCATCATGATGTGATTCTCTTGTGCTGAACAGAAAGAGAGTAATACCGCAAGATCTCTTCTAAGATGGTAACTCCATCTTCGTCAATTTTGGACTGACATACATTGAAAAATAATTAATTGATTAATTGGGAGGGTTGCCTTTTAAATATTTAAAGGGAGCCTAATTAGCTAAGGATGTGTGACGTTTGCCAACTTAATTTGATTCCATCTGACCATGTTAATCTTTTATTGAATAATAAGGGGGAATGGTGATAATAACCATAGTTTTATTCATGTATTGTCCTGCCTTGTAAAAGATCCCAAGGAAATGAAAAAAGAAATTCAAGAAAAACATTACTGAACAGCAATTAAAAGCATCTATTAAAACGTGATCTACTTCCATGGACCAAGGAACTAAGGAACGATATTCCAATAGATAAACAGAATGCTCATAATGGTGGTGAAAGAGAATTGGTCATACTTAGCAGAGAAAATATAAGTCCCTGGAACCACTGGTGCAATTTTTAGAAGATGGAAGATACAATCATAGGGTTGGAAGGGACTCCAAAGGTCTTCTAGTCCAACCACCTGCTCAAGACAGGAATCTTATACCATCCTGGCCAAATGGTTATCCAGTCTATTTTTGAAAACCTCCAGTGATGGAGCACCCAAAATTCTGGGAGGCAATCTATTCCACTGATTGATTCTTCTTACTATCAGAAAATTTCTCCTTAGTTCTAGGTTGGCTCTCTCTTTAACAAACGTCCACCTTCTACTTCATGTCCGGCCAACATGCCTACTTAGAAGTCCATAGAGCAGAGGTCTTCAAACTTGGCAGCCTTAAGACTTGTAGACTTCAACTCCCAGAATTCTCCAGCCAGCTGGAGAATTCTGGGAGTTGAAGTCTACAAGTCTTAAGGCTGCCAAGTTTGAAGACCTCTGCCATAGAGTGTTAGCAAACATGTATATGATGCTGGTCTTAAATCATGATGACTCTACGCCCAACCAAAGTCCTTCCCGGGTCTCAAGCGTGACCTTCCAGGTACAATAATAAGAAGGGGGGGGGGAAGTGCCTCTGAGGTTGTCCATTGCCTGTTGCCATTTTCCAGCAGAAATATTAAGTCTAATTTCTGCAAAATGCCTATCCCTTTTTTTGCAGCTGTACATGTTTAATGCAAAAAGGGAAGAAGCACAGGTCCTTTGAACTGCTATCACCATAACCTCCGCATTCTAATTAGAAAGCATCTACATTTATCTCATTTCTGCCAGCCCTTAGCTCCCTCTTGTGGCTAATTAAACCAAGCCTCTCCTTTTTTTTCCCCGGGTTCTTCCTTCTCTGTTAACAATCAACACTGCCGTTCATGGCTTCCAACAGTAGGTGTGAAGTCACTAACTCTGGCTCAGATGGGCAGAGTGAACTCTTGACTCTTTGCTTAGGATGAGAAGCACGTTCGCCGGCAAGTTAATTTGTCATGCAGGTTTTGCTCCGAACCTCCATCGAGAAGGATGGTTAATTTGTTTTGCAGGTGTTGAAGAGGGGAAAAAAAAGAAGAAGAATTGGCAAGGAGCAAAATTGCTCTAGCAGGAAAAGAGAGCAAATGAGGAGATATATATTTGCTGGGTTTGAAAAGGACTATCGGTAAAATCTGTTTTCTTGAAAACTTGGTTTGTATGTGTGGTTTTGTTACGGTGCTTGTTCTATGAATCTCGCCTGGGCTTCTTGTCTCGAAGAATTGCCCACCATAGGTTGACCGAGTTACACAGAGTTTCATTCACTGGATCTAAAGAGGATTCATAAATCATGGTTCCCAATGGGTCAGAACCAAAATGAGAAGTAGAAACTGGCTAGCAACTAAAAGGTAGAAGTGTCCTAGCCGTAGCTGCTAGGTTATTGTAGACAGATAATGGTAAAGGTTTCCTCTGCCCAGACATATCCAACTCTAGGTGCACAGAACACTCGGCGCATCATAAGACCCAGGGAATCTGTTACCTTCCCACAGAAGTGGTACCTACCGTATTTTTCGCACTATAAGAAGCACCGGACCATAAAACACACATTAGCTTTAGAGGAGGAAAACAACAACAACAACAAAATATCAGTCTCTGCCTCCCAGCATGCATCTGTCCTTTAGAGCGAAAAATACGGTATTTATCTACTTGCATTTGCATGCTTTCGAACAGCTAGGTGGGCAGGAGCTAAGGTAAGAATGGGAGCTCACCCCATTGTGCGGCGCTGGGTCTCGAACCTGGGCTTTCTAGTCAATAATAAGCCCAGCATCTTAACCACTGAGTCATCATGCTCCTCTTGTAGACAGATCCATCCAGTCAAATGGAGATTTATAAAAATATAAGTGTCTTTGGAATGCATGGGAGAAATTATCAGGAGTGTGCAAATCAGCTCTGCCCATGAGTCAATTAAATTCATAACTTCGATTCGATCTGAGAGTTTGAATTCATTCAATTCAGAACTTCGATTCAATCTGAGAGTTTGAACCGATCCATAAAAATCATTCCTCAAACTGGCCTGATTCACTTCAGATTTCCGAATGAATTTGGAAAGGGGAGGAAAGGGGTCTTGCAAATAACCCAAAGTCCTTGAATTGGTCTAAAGGCATCTAATTTGATCTGACAATTCGGTTCGACTTCCTGATTCAGTCTGGAAACTCTCTCCAGTTCAGAAATTCTGCCAAATTGCCTTTGAATTGGATCTCTGAAAGGCAGTCTAGCTTGTGACAGGTAAATAAAATGTAGGAAAAATGACTTATACGTATAATGAGACACAGACATTATATAGATTAATTGCTTAACATTTTCTGTCTGATAAGGAACCTTAGTCTCTGTTTAATCCTTGTGAAACTGTGTTAAGCCTCTTAATATATTGCTTCTCTGCTATTCCGTGATGTAATTCCTTCTTTTGCAGATAACTACTCTGAAATCATGTTAGTACTGAATTTCTATTTATACTTAACGGGGTAGTTGTAAGGATGAAAGAGGAGAGGGAGGAAAACCAGGCAGGTTGCTAAGTTCCTGGGAGAAAAAAGTAGGAAGTAATTTTTATAATTATATCCTCAAACGATGAGTGACTTTAAATAATAATAAAAAAAGACGGTACGTTTCAATAATCTGCAACCCTGATTCATTTTGACAGAACTAGTATACTTTTAAAAAGGAATCACTTTCATTTCACAGCTGTGAGCTTTCTAAAGGATATAAGGAACTGTAGTTTGTGGAGACAATAAGAAGTTACAGGGAGTCCTTGACTTACAATCATTCGTTTAGTAACCGTTCGAAGTTGCAATGGCATTGAAAAAAATGACTTATGACCATTGCAGCATTACATGATCCAAATCCAGACGCTCGACAACTGTCTCATATTTATGACGGTTGCAGTGTCCTGGGGTCATATGGTCACCTTTTACAACCTTCTGACAAGCAGATCAATGGGGAAGCCAGATTCACTTAACAACCACATCACTATCTTAACAACTGCAGTGACTCACTTAACAACCGTGGCAAGAAAGGTTGTTAAAAAAGGGACAAAAACTCTCTTAATGATGGAAATTTTGTGGTAAATCAGTGGTGAAATCCAAATTTTTTTACTACCGGTTCTGTGGGCGTGGCTTGGTAGGCATGGTGTGGCTTGGTGGGCATAGCAGGGGAAGGATCCTGCAAAATCCCCATTCCCTCCCCACTCCTGGGGGAAGGATATTGCAAAATCTCCATTCCCAGCCCACTCTGGGGCCAGCCAGAGGTGGTATTTTCCGGTTCTCCGAACTACTCAAAATTTCCGCTACTGGTTCTCCAGAACCTGTCAGAACCTGCTGGATTTCACCCCTGTTGTAAATCAAGGACTACCCGTACTGGTAATTGAATAACCATTATATAACAACAACAACAACAACAACAACAACAACAACAACAATAATAATAATTTATAATAATAAAGTTACAACGATGCTAATGAGGGGGATTTAATATGGGTCCTTGTCATTGTGACCATCACTGCATCTCTGGGCTCCCGTTATTGTCATTCTCGTGCCTGGCTTGCAATGATAATGATTTTGTTGTTAATTTTCACAGGTGATAGACAATGACCGGCCAGAGGGTTCAAAATTCCGAATTTTTGGGAAAGGAGTAGAACAGGAGCCAAAGGGAATTTTCAAAATCATTGAGGGCACAGGAGAACTCTTCGTAACACAACAACTTGATAGAGAAGCCATTGCTACATACGAGGTGAGTAATCCTGGTCTGTCTTTATTTTATTGATTGGTTGGTCATATATATAGATCTTCTCTCTCTGTCTCTCTCTCTCTCTCTCCTCTGTCTCCTTCCAGTCTTTTTTTACTGCATTAATGAGCTGCCAATATACTGGTCTATTGTAACATGTTGGACAAGGTTGAGATAGGAAATGCATAATATTGAATGTGACGAGGATTGCTTTAGAAATAAGTCTGTAGAACTTCAGCCACTGGATTAATTCCTAAAAAGCCATGACTTTGACACAGATTAGATTTACCAAGGAGAGAAGCAATCTAGAACTAAGGAGAAATTTCCTAACCCTGAGAGCAATTAACCAATGGAATGGATTGCCTTCAGAAGTTGTAGGTACTCCATCACTGGAGGCTTTTAAGAAGGGACTGGACAACCGTTTGTCTGAATTGGTGTAGGGTTTCCTGTTCAAGCAGAGGGTTGGACTAGAAGACCTCCAAGGTCCCTTCCAACTCTATTATTCTATGTTCTGTGTTCTACAGTAATCCATACATCATGAGTTGAATGGCTACCTAACTTTTATTTAACTAGAGAACAGGAAATAACATGTTTGGCATTTCTTATTCCCAATTCTGTCTCTGTAGTCTTAGTTGATTTCATTAGGCAGCAACTACTACACAGCAACAACCCTTTCTCATACTAAATCAAAGCAATATACTCATTGGAGCTATTATAATACAGTTTCAATTTCTACACAGATTTATTTCTTTTGGCATGGCCATTTTGCTTTCCTTCCTCCCAGCTTCGCAAACCATGCTTTAAAAAAAAAATGCACCGTGTTAGATGAGCCAGAAAATAAATGCAAATGCACGCTGTCATTGCTGCACATTCTTTCTGTGTGGTCCATCATACAATTCTGCACACAGCAGGTTGGTTGGAGCCCCATCGAGCAAACTACAGTCACAAAGTTCAGCACAAAGAGAACACACAACTCGATTAGTCGGGGTTTGTTTTTTGTTTTTGTTTTTTTTGAAAAACTGAGAGCTGCAATCCCTGGAGATTTTCCTGTTTCTACGATAGTTCATAGTTTATTCAAGGTCAGAGAAATAAGAGTCAATGTACGCAAAGGAAAACAGAGTTTCTGAGAGACACTTGTCTGTATGGTTTGTTTTAACAGGAGCATGCAGGAAAAATAGTCCAAAAGCAGTCCAAGGTTCCAAGATCTGGGTCATGGTTGTTCCGACAGCCCAGAATTTCCTGAGCATGAGCCACACCAATGTCATGCAAGAGCTGGAGATCAGTCCAAAGCCTTTAGAACATTTTTGTTCTGATCTCCCCTCTACTTGCCAGATATGGGAGACTTTATACCATTCTCATCTGACAACTCCAGTTGTTTAAGTGGAGCCAGTGTTTGATCAGCCTCATGTAATTCTTGGCTTTGTCACTCCTGAGGCTGACATTCCACAGATCCTGCAGAAGCAGCTTCTCCATATTCAGAGGCAAGAGTAGCAGATTCTCTGTGGAAAGGCATAACTATTTTCTGAATTGTCAGGTACATGAAATGGAAATACGATTCTCTGCAGAAGTGGAAATGATAAATGTGCCGCGTAGTTCTACTTAAACTCTACTAAGAGAAAAGATGAACCCAACTCTTTCAAAAAGTAACCGCAGTGCAGGAATATTGGTAGGACTATTCTTTCCTGTCTTGTAAGTTTCACTGGCATGCTGATATGGAGCAAGACGCCACTAATCTAAGTGAATGGAAAAGCTCAAAGCCCTTCTAAATATGGAGCACCATCAGTTTCCATGTGGCAATACCCACTCCTGAACAGGACCATGACTCTGGTCCAAGAACCACAAGTATCTTCTAAGAGGGTGATTTGTTCATTGCTACCATGGCACAAATGTCCCTTGTGTTGGAGCATTGATTAGATGTGCATTTGTTTGGGTCAATGTAGAAGAGAGACAGAGACTGAGAGTGGAGTCTAGCAAGTAATCAGCTTGGAGTCATTACATTCCCACAAATGGTCTAAGACCAATCCCTCTTGAATTTGGTTGACTCTTATCTAGGACTAATTTAATCCTGACTGTCAGTTGACTTAAATCGGGTGTCAACTCAAGGCTCGGAGGCTGGATCCAGCCTGCAGGTTGCTTAGATCTGGCCCACAGGGCCACCCTGGAAACAGCGAAGGACTGGCTTACGGTGCCCCTGCCAGCAAAAACGGAGCTTGGGAGGGCTTCATGTGGCCCTCCCGAGCTCCATTTTCACTGGCAGAGGGTTGCAGGAGGCCATTGCAGCCAAAAATGGCAAGAACTGCAGACAGCACGCTCCAGCTCCGTTTTTGCTGCCAGAGGATTGCAGGAGGCTGGGAGTTTGGGAGCCCTTTTTTGCTGGCAGAGCACTTGGGCCATCACAGGGACCCCCGACATGAGTGACATCGAGCTGGCCATGTCTACCCTGGTCATGCCCACCTCAGTCCCCCAAGGTTAAACACAACCCTGATGCGGCCCTCAATGAAATCGAGTTTGACCCCCCCTGACTTAGATAGATTATTGCGTATAGGCAGGAGCAATCAATCAGCTAAACTGGAATATAACGCACGGCCCTGATTCTTTGCGCCTGACAGTCCATCGAGTAATCTAATTCACGATGATACTTCAATCTATAAATAAGTAAGTAAGTAAGTAAGTAAGTAAGTAAGTAAGTAAGTAAGTAAATCAATCAATCAATCAATCAATCAATCAATCAATCAGCCCCTCTGGTTTAACACATGTTTGAAAACAAAAGCCAAACACTTTGGATCAGCTGCTTCAATGGAGAAAAAAAAGTCATTTTGTGCATGTGAGCGAATGCACATTATGAAACCGATCGATGTGATCTGGTCAATCCCACTGACATCTCATCTGCGGCACCACTTCAGTTCAGTGCTTCGTTGAAAAGTGGGCTCTTTGATCCACGTTCCATCAAACTCAAAGGCCCGTTTAAAGCTCTGCATAACTCTATTATTTATGAACTCATGTTTGCGAAGAGATGAACCTTGCTCAAGGCAGGCTATTGCTGTATCTTGTCCATCTAATTGGAAGAAATTCCTTTGCCTGTTAGAGAGAAATAGAGCATCTTTCTAATTGAAGGCAGTAGCAATATTTACTGCCAAAGTTTTAGCGAATGTAACATAAGAGTGAATAAGCTCCTTCCTATTATTCCATGTTTATTATACTACTCTGCGGATACTCTTAAGATGAAGGAGAGAGAGGGGAAAAAAACATAAACTTACAACAAAGGTCATTGCAATTTAAAAATAACACAGGGAAGGAACTCCTATTAATTAAGAGAATTAATCTCCCGCTTTTCTGCTAGATGACATGGATTTTCATACCTTTGGTAATTTATGAATTACCCTGCGCATCTCGGTAAACAACCTGAAAATTTATTCCATAAATGGTAATAATAAATTCAACTGTATGGATGGGAGGTATTAATACATTAAGCACCTGGCATTTGTGACAGATAATTTATAGTTAACTATCAGGTTCCAAAGTCATTTCATTTCTTAAAATTGAAAATGTCTTTTCGCTTCACAGAGGATGCTTAGCTAAATTCAGAGTTGACAAAGCCTCTTGATTACCGCAAAGTATTTTTTTGGCATTCTGTAATGTGAAAAATATGGAAAACTAAAGCCATTTTAAGAAGAGCCATTATTCTCCGTGGATATTGAAAGCGAAATCTAGTTTTGAGGAGTTAATCCATTTTCTGTTTGGGCTGGGATGAATGAAAAGCTAAGGAAGGAACAGATGAAAAGGTTACATGATTACAGAAATAAGATTCCTTGTTTACCCAGAAAGGCAGTCCTTTCGCGACACACCAGTGGCGCGTCTAATGTAACATCTTATCCCCTGCGGTAGACCATTAGACCAAGAAGGCCACAAGCAGGGTTGAAGACAACAGTTCTGGGTTTTTTTCTTTCCCCCAAAATCAGCACTTCCTGATCTTAAGCACTGAGTCTCTCTTATGCAAGCACTTAAAAGTTAAAGTTTTTAAAAAAGTAAGACCACACCTGGAATACTGCATCCAGTTTTGGTCATCACATTGCAAAAAGATGTTGAAACTTTGGAAAAAGAGCAGAGAAAAGCAACTCAAATGATTAAGGGTCTGGAGCACAGGTGAAATGCTTCCAGTTTGGACCAGTTCGGCCAAATTGCTAGCGATGGCGGACGGTGGTTCAGAGAACCAGTAGCGATGGTGGTGCGAGACTCCGCCCACCTGCCCGGTCATTGTTACTGTAAGCTATTTTTTACCCTTCTGCGCATACACAGAGGGTCCACGGCGCGTGCACTTCCAAACCGGTTGGGAAGGTTAGTAGATTTCACTCCTGGTCTGGAGACTAAAACATATGAAGAAGGGTTGCAGGATATGGCTAGTCTAGAGAAAAGAAGGACTACGGGGTGATATGATAGCAGTGTTCCAGTATTTGAGGGGCTGCCACAAAGAAGAGGAGAGGTCTTCAGCATCATGGACAGGTCACTGTGGAATTACAAGGCACACTTCCTAAAGAGGAAACGGAACGCTTGAAATGTTGTCCCAGTAATGGCCTGGAAGCAGCTGGGATTATAAATATAGCTCTCCAGCAAGGTAGGTGGGCTTAAAGGAAATTGGCAAATGATCTTCAAAGCTCATTGCTTCCTGGATGGTGTTCTGCTACCCCGTCGTGCACTAACATAAGGAGCGTCTCCAGTTCGAGGGTCTTTTACAGACAAAATGCCTTGTGTCAGTAGAATGGAATAGGGTAATTTCTTTAGAAAGAGTCAATGGACGAAGGATCATCTCTAGAGCTTGACTTGTGCAACCAACAGGTCTTTTCTGAGTTGGCATTAAATTGTCTCTTCCCACCCAACCTCCCATCTCTGATATTAATAGACCTCATTTAAGCTCAGAATTTAGAAATGTTCTTCTCCATCTGTCTATCATGTGATGAGTTCAATCAATATTTGAGTGTTAATACCACTTTATAATGCCTTGGTAAGGCCACAGTTGGAATATTGCATTCAGTTTTGGTCGCCACGATGTAAAAAAAGATGTTGAGACTCTGGAAAGAGTGCAGAGAAGAGCAACAGAGATGATTAGGGGACTGGAGGCTAAAACATATGAAGAACGGTTGCAGGAACTGGGTATGTCTAGTTTAATGAAAAGAAGGACTAGGGGAGACATGATAGCAGGGTTCCAATATCTCAGGGGTTGCTACTGAGAAATTACCTGACAGTGAGAACAATTAATCAGTGGAACAACTTGCCTGCAGAAGTTGTGAATGCTCCAACACTGGAAATTTTTAAGAAGATGTTGGATAACCATTTGTCTGAAGTGGTGTAGGGTTTCCTGCCTGGGCAGGGGGTTGGACTAGAAGACCTCCAAGGTCCCTTCCAACTCTGTTATTCTATTCTATTCTAATATTTTAAAGAGCATGGGGGACACAAATGGTTGGAACACTGGGCAGAAGGTTAGCAAGCCCATGTTTGAGACCCGAGAATTACCATGGGGCTGGTTGAGTTCTCGTCCTGCACTCCAGCTCCTGCCTGTGACATGAAAGGAGCCCCCAAGTGGGCATCCCAAGAGTGATGTCATCAGCTAATCCTTTCAACTTGGAAGCACCTCGATGCTTCTGACATGAGTGCAAAAAATATATATCAATATTTGATATTAGTTTCCTCATCACTCTTTTCCAGAACTTATTGAACATCCCAATGAATCTGCTCTGGAGAAGCAGGGGTCTTTCCTGATTTTATTTTTTTTACAGCTGCCAACGTAATTAGGTTGAATCTTTCCTGTCGGCATCATTATCAAAAGCTCAGGATTCATGTACAGGGAGACAGCATGTCGCTGGCAGGCTAGAGAGGAAGAACCGAACAAAAGGAGAATGAAAGGAATTAACAATTGATTTCATGGCTGCTTTCTGCGAAGCTTTGTTTTAAGTCTACACCTTTCACAGGAGAACAAATATCAATCGTCATTAAAGAAACGGGTTTCTACTCATCAAAATAAAGGATGCTGCATTTAATTTTGTCAATGCTGTATGTATATATGAATAGAATAGAATAACAGAGTTGGAAGGGACTTTGGAGGTCTTCTAATCCAACCCCACTGCTTAGGCAGGAAACCCTATAGCATTTCAGACAAACGATTATCCAATCTCTTCTTAAAAACTTCCAGTGTTGGAGCATTCACAACTTCTGGAGGCAGGTTGTTCCCCTGGTTAATTGTCCTCACCATTAGGAAGTTTCTCATTAGTTCTAGGTTGATTCTCTCCTTGATTAGTTTCCATCCGTTGCTTCTTGTCCTGCCCTCAGGTGCTTTGGAGAATAGCTTGACTCCGTCTTCTTTGTGGCAGCCCCTGAGATATTGGAACCCTGCTGTCATGTCTCCCCTAGTCCTTCTTTTCATCAAAGTAGACTAGACTAGACTCTTTCTGTGTGTGTGTGTGTGTGTGTGTGTGTGTGTATTTCTCTTTCACGAGTTTTTATGGAGGGGGAAAAACGATGACTGCTGTGTCATAGTACAAATACACGTTATGATATTACATGCACACACAAAAGGGGTGGGGCTTGTAATGCAATGACACAACATTGATTTTGTCCCAAAGGTATCCCACTGCTGTTTAAAAAACTCTCCGGCTGACTGGCAGCCTTCCTTTAAGCCTGACCATTTTCCTATTTTCTTTAATATACGCCATTTATTTGGCTTTGGGAACATTCTCTATTTCCCTCTGATTGCCTGTGTGTTGTGTTAGACTTTCTGGCCCGAATCCATTAGTCATGGCAGCCAGATCTAGTGCTCCCTGCTTTGCCATCAAGCTTCGACATGAATAGATCCTTCTCCTTCAAGCAAATTGGGTAAACAATGACTTCCCAGAGCAAGGGAAGAGATAACTTTTCTGGAACAAATCTATAAAGCCGGATGGCAGGATTTCAAATTCAGAGACCTTTTTATCTTCAGGTAAAAGGGGAAAAAAAAGCAAAAGATCGCTCTTCCGCCTTCAGCAGATGAGGAAACAGCGGGAGGATTTATTATGTTATATAATCAAATTTGACAGGAAACATGAAAGCACATTAAGAGTCAGTTAATGGCCTAGGAACATTGGATGCTGTTTTTTTCCCCCAGAACTAAGCAGAGTTGAACCTGATCTTTCCCTGTATACAAAACACTGATTGCATTTCGAAAAGGAAGACGTGAGCTGTAAGTACCATAAATAGGATGATAATGATCATGAAGATGGCATTGCCAATATATGACATTCCAATTAGATATTATTTTTCTTCGGGCAGCTTTCTTAGTCGGAGTATGATGTAATTTCGGGTATACAGATTGATCTCTCCTTCGTCTCCCAATGGGCAGCAGGGAGCTTGCTGGCTGCTGGAGAAAAAAACCCTAGAAACTAGTGGATTGGGATTTCACTGAACTAGGGCTGCAGAAAAATCTTGGTTTACGTAGGAAGAACCTGGCTAAAGAGAAATACATACATACATACATACATACATACATACATACATACATACACACACATACACACACACACAAATGCAGATGTACACATTTTGCACAGATGTGTATAGAGATTTGGAACTTGGCATAGGGTCTCTAGCCATCTAAAAAAATGGAATAATTGAGAATCTGATGGCCCTCAAGTTGAGGAAGAGTTTTTGTCTGCTTTCGAAAAGGCACCAATCAAAAATAGCCGTGTCACGTCAGCCAACTGCTGGGAAAAAGCTGAAGACAATCATTTCTTCTGAAATCTCCACACTTACTGTACATACTCGGAGTTGTAATGGTACTAAATTGACACTGAGTTCAATTGATGGAATTCCTGTACTCCCTTCTTTTCTTCTTGATAAATCTTGCTAAAGAGACACTTTTGAAAACGGTGCTTGGAATGAATAACTTTCAGTTTTAGGCAGCTGTCAAAGAAACTGACAACATAGCTAGAACTTATGAATTTCTTGTTTCTCCTCTGGGTGCAAGAAAGCAAAGAGGATTGACACTTCCAGAGCAAAAGATGTAGTAAGCCTCTAAAATGAAGAACTGATGGGATCATGACTTCTCCAGCAGATGGATTAGCCAATATAAATGAAGACACCCTCCTTTGTAGACTTACACATCTGCTTCCTCTTTTCTTCTGAAATTGCTTACAACTGAGATCCTTCTCTGAGAATCTTCTGGATTTCTCATGAGTATCTTAAACTTTATATCAGGACTCATTGACTGACTCACAAATTTTTCTTGGACTTTCCTTTAGACTGCTATTTGAATCTTGAGAATAATTCCCTGAGGCTCCATTGATTATGCTATGAAAATATTAACCATGGACACTTTCATCAGTTTCTCTTTACTTTTTCTTGACATTAGACCAGGGGTGAAATGCTCCCAGTTCAGACTGGATCGCCTGATCTGGTAGCGAGGGCGGTGGTGGTTCGGAGAACTGGTAGCAAAAATCCCTGCCCACCTCCCATGCCCAGCTGAGCCACGCAATCATCAGTGGCTTTTTTTTTTACTTTTAAAAGCATTTTTTCTACAACCTCTTCGGTGGAAAAAAAATGCTTTTAAAAGTAAAAAAAAGCCTCTGATGATCGCACGGATCAGCTGGGATTGTCAAAAGCTTTTAAAAGCATTTTTTTACAACCTTTTCAGCCAAAGTTGTTGTAGAAAAAATTATTTTAAAAGGTTCTGATGATCCCAGCTGAGTTGCCTGATCGTCAGAGGCTTTTAAAAGCATTTTTTTCCTGCAACCTCTTAAGGTTGTAGAAAAAATGCTTTTAAAAGTAAAAAAAAAAAAGTTGGCCACGCCCACCCAGTCACATTACCCCACCACCACCACCAAGCCATGCCCACAGAACCGGTAGTAACAAATTTTACATTTCACCACTGGTTAATTCTCAGCTGTTCTAATAAAGTCTGTTTGTTTTGGAACTGTTTGCATCTAATACTACCTACTTGGGCCTGGGTTACAACACCAAAACAGAGAATATCTTTCAGTTATCTTACAGTCTCTATTCCTGGCAACAGACATTGTAGGCAGACAGATAAGGCTTACGCTCCTTTTAAATACATGACACTTACACGGAGGAGTAATTTGGCGTAACCACCTTAATTTTGCATATCTTCTTTCATTTACTATAAATAGCTTTCCTGATTAAATGTTATTTGAACTCAGCCGAGGCCTCCAGCTTCTTATTTCTAGGTTCCTCCAATATGCCACCAGGATTCTTTTGACTGTCAAGCGCATTAAAGAAATCCATCTAACACTATAACGTAAGCTCATGTCCTGTTGATCTCTTTGGAATATTTTTGTACAACATCATCGTACCATTTTTGCATGCAAAAAAAAAAAAAAAAAAAAGGAAGATAAGTATTTTTCATCTGAAAAAAATCAACACCGCTTCTCTTTTTTGTTTATCAAGGTAAAAACTAGGCAGGAATCTCTTAATCTTTGTACGAGCTGGAAAAAGATGAATGGGAGGGAAAGAGTCATTAAATGTTTTCCCTTATCTCCATTGAACTGTACAATGAAAGTAAGAGAGACAGAGAGAGAGAGAGAGAAATCATCTTGTTAAAATGAAAAACAGCACCGCTGACTTCCAAAAAGATATAGATACTTTCATCATAAATTCGTGCTTTCTTTTAAAAACTGTTTGATGGAAAGGAATAAATACACATTCCCCTAGACTGAATTAGAGGTCATAATTTAACCCTGAATACTAAACTATTCTTACGACTCTAAATTAAAACAGCCAATTTCCATCCCGGGGAGGTTTGGAAAACAATGGAAAGAGATAATTCTGCTTTTCCCAGATGACTTGAGTGGGTTTTGATAGTCAAAAGAATTTCTGTTAATTCTCCAAGGGCAGTCATCCATCTTTGAAGACAGGAATTAAGATGTAATCTAGGCTCGCTTGTTTTGCTTACCTATGGTTTTCTAGATAAACACAATTGAGTTGACACAACATACTTGACCATACATCAGGGTTTATAAACCATAGAGATTAGGTTTGGGGGGAAAAAACACTGAGCCAAATTCAAACCACCTGTATTATGGCTGACTGCAGAATCTAACAATTCTTCCCCCTATATGGATCTAAACAAATCCTTTTATATCCTTTATATTTATTTATGGATGGGTGGATGGATGGATGGATGGATGGATGGGTGGGTGGGTGGGTGGGTAGGTAGATTGATTGATAGATAGATAGATAGATAGATAGATAGATAGATAGATAGATAGATAGATAGATAGATAGATGATAAATGGAGAGTGATGTAGTGCTTAAGACATCAGGCTAATGAGTTTTAGACCTGCCTTAGGCCCAGGGTGACCTCAGGCCAGTCCTTCTCTTTCAGCCCTAAGAAGCAGGCAATGGCAAATCAGGAAGTTGTCCAAGCAGTCGCTAGGAGTCAAAAATCTGTCCTGAAGGCCCCAATAATAATAAAATAGTGGTGGATATCTTTTTTGACATCGATGTCATCATTTGTTTTAAATAGAGATTTTTACCATTCAGCCTACCACTGATCCAGATGCTAATTCTAAGAGATGGGCAAGTCAGCCCAATCTGATTCAGATCAGCGCTTAAGTATTAAAACATCGATTCAAAGGGATACAAAGGGATCCCTTTTGATACAAAGGGATCAAAGTGATTCGAAACATCAAAACCCTTTGATCCGGAACTTTGATCCACGTAACTGAAATTGAATGATTGATTCGGTTGGGGAAATGTCCTTTCGTGGGGGGGTGGCACAAGAGCCACCCAAGCACTTTGACAGCTTCACTTGATTCCACGAATCCCTTTGGCTAATCGGAGATTTGATCAAATCGCCTTCCAATTGAATCTTTTGCCTCAAATATTTGTGCAATCCAATTGGTTCGTAGGCTAGCTTTGCCCAACAAATTGCACTGATACTTCAGCCCACCGCGAGGGCAGGGTGAACATAATCTTGTAAATCCTGAGAAGTGTATCAAGGTGCCATGGGATAAAATAGAAGAAGCTGGAGTGATGCATTGCTGTTTTCTTTGATTCCGAGAGTTTACTTTGATCCTGAAACAGAAGTAGATAATATTTACCTTTTATCTTTCATTAGCTCTGAAAGATTGGGAATATTAGAAAACAATGTGTTGCAATTAGTTAGAAGAAACCACAAGGAGAAATTAAGATATTCCGGGCTATATCTCTACATCTTATTGTTTGCTTTTCTCTCTTCCCCTTGGTTCTAGCTATTGATCAATGTAGTGCTTAAAACATGCAGAAAAAGCTTTGAAGTTTTAGATACAAGTGTGTCTAATTTTCCACCTCTTTTCTTGGCTGAGCCAGCTGAAGTGAAGTGTAGCAGCTAATACAATGCCTAAATCCAGATTACTAAATTAATATATCTAAACATGACGAAACAACTCAGATAATCACTATCTACCATGTATATTGAAGTGTTTTAAAAGCAAGGAGAGGTCTTTTGTCAGGGGAGGGAAAAATAATGCTGCCATGGGCAACAATACTTCCAATGAATCGCAGTAGAAAAACCATTTGTTGCGTTGTAGGATCGTGAATAATTGCAATGTGAGCATGTCAAGATTCACATATTTATTTACATATGTATCAATATCTTGTACGCCATCTTAATTCCCGAGACGTGTGACAATTCATAAGACAAAAGAAGAAAGCAGAAAATTAATTAGCTGATGCATCCATAGTAATTAGTATCAATTAACATTCATAACACAAACAGAGGTATTATATCACACATTAAAAACAGGTAGCCTCGGTTAGTGAACACTGAAGGAGTTTCATTTTTACTAATTTTCAGAAAACAGTCAACCATAATGTCAATTTTGTTTCTAGGACTTGTGAAAATACTGATGTATGTTGAGGTTATTTTGCATTTGTGGAGCCATGGTTGCGCAGTGGTTAGAATGAAGTATTGCAGGCTAATTCAGCTCACTGTCAGGAGTTTGATCCCCACCAGCTCATGGTTGACTCAGCCCTTCCATCCTTCCAAGGTCGGTAAAATGAGGACCCAGATTGTTGGGGGCAATAGCTGACTCTGTAAACTGCTTAGAGAGGGCTGTAAAGCACTATGAAGCGGTATATAAGTCTAAGGTCTATTGCTATTGCTATTTGTCCTAGTAGAATGTTAGCATCTTCTGAAGATGCTAAATTTTTGATATTATCCTGCAATTATCTCTCTTCTGCTGTTTTAGGGGAAATTAAATTGTGTGTTCCCCTTCTACAAAATTATAGTAGCACTTGAAGTATAAGAGAAGGACAGGAGGTGGAGAGAGTAATCAACTTGGAGTCATTACATTCTCACAAATGATCTAAGTCCAACCCCTCTTGAATTCTATTGAGGAGTATTATTATTATTATTATTATTATTATTATTATTATTATTATTATTATTATTATTCCTCCTCCTCCTCTTCCTCTTCCTCTTCCCCTTCCTCTCCTCCTCCTCCTCCTCCTCTTCCTCCTCCCTCTTCTGCCACATCTGTCATCAGACATTGCCAATCATGTTGAGTCTTAGCTAGTGCCAATTTAGTGCTGACCATTAGTTGACTAGATTCTAGAAGAGGACATCACCTCTAGGCAGTCAAACACTGCAAAGTCCAGCAGGTTTAAGGAAATAAATGAGGTGGGAATCTGAGTTGACCCATTTGTGCCTTCTTAATGTCATTTTTTTTACAATGCCATGAATAGCAATAGGTTTCCAATAAATGATAAAAGGTGCCCACAAACAACAGAAAAGCCAGGAAGTTCATCATTTTTTTTATTATTATTCAAGAAAAATTTGGATATAATTCATGGATTCTGCCACGGAGCAGTGCTATTAAGAAGTAAGAATGGATGGGGAAGGGTCTTTTGAATGCCCCCCATTTTTTCTTTCCCTGTCTCTCTGGAAATTGCTCGTTCGGGATTGTTCACTCTATAGCATTGCTAGAAAATTCTCTAATAAATTCTTGGTGAAAATTAACTGTCAGTCAGTTCCACCAAGAACTATAGCTTTTTATTGGTGCCATTAAGTAGCATGCCATAATTCATAATATCGTGTTTTACCAACCCCTGTAGATTTTTTTTTTTTGCTTCATTTTTCACTGCTGTTTGGTATGGATATGGTCTTGAAGGTATATTTTCAAAATATATGAGGTACTGCAACTTTATTGCACATTATGTTTTGGGGTAATAAATGTGATATTTGTTTCTATTTTTTTCTCTAACCATTCCGTTCTTAATAGTTTCAAAAATGGCCCCTGCATTCAATTTTTGTTGTGACTCATAGTTTCTCTTCCCAGCCTTTTATATAAATGAGTTTCACCTCGTAAAGACCAGCTGAATTTCTATTAAGGTAAAATTTGAAAGCAAATTTTAGCAAACCCAATTCCCATTTCCTGGACTAATGCACAGATTGGACTTCAATTGCGCCCTCGTTGGTTTATTTATTTATTTTCGTGCTTCCCATTCGGGTTGACTGAAGCCCTCGCCAAGTGCTTATAAAAACATGAGTTTTAGATTAAAGTGTGCATGAGCCTTTCAGACAATTCTGGGTAAAGATGTGCATTCTTTAGCAAGCTTAAGGTTAAAATCCTTGCCATAGTTTTTTCATTACATGTGCAGTGACTGAAAGTCTACCTTTTTAAAAGATATCATGCATTGTGGAAGCTGGCAATTTTTTTTGAATTTGCCTCTTTCTCTTCACAAGACAGTTGTCGCTTGTCTCTTTCGGGAACTTGAGAAGAAAACAGAGGTGAACCATGTCAGTTGATTTATCTTGAAGGAGACTGTACTCTCCACCTATATAAAGCGTTGTCAATTAATAAAGGTAAAACATAAAGATTCCCCTCGCACATATGTGCTAGTTGTTCCTAACTCTAGGGGGCGGTGCTCATCTCTGTTTCAAAGCCGACGAGCCAGTGCTGTCCGAAGACATCTCCGTGGTCACGTGGTCGGCATGACTCAATGCCAAAGGCACACGGAACGCTGTTACCTTCCCACCAAAGGTGGTCCCTATTTTTCTTACTTGCATTTTTTACGTGCTTTCGAGCTGCTAGGTTGGCAGAAGCTGGGACAAGAAATGGGAGCTCGCCCCCATTACGCGGCACTAGGGATTTGAACCGCTGAACTTAATATCATTAAGCTAATATCATTAATTTTTTTTTTAATCCCCAAGCCCTGAAGTTAAAAATGGTCAGGGTTACAGAGAAATCAGTTTCGAATAGCAAAGAGAATAACTAAAGATACCCTGATCTTCCTGTCATAAAGAAGGAGGAGGCAGAAAACAAAGTGGAATAAAGGTTTTTTTGCGAGATAGATTAAAAACTCGAGCTGAGCGCTCCTGTATTTTTAATCATTCTGAAATCCAGACTCTCAGGCTACTAACTTTAATGTTGGCATGCTGAGAAGCTTCCATCTACCGATGCTACTCCTTTACTTCCCTGTTGTGAAGGAATTTTAAGGCTTGCTTTATATCAAACATTGAAAGGTTCACCTTTTGGGGTCAGTTATGCATTTCTTCCAGTCGGGCGTTTCAATAATCAACAGGCTATGCATCGTTTCTGGTCTAAAGGAGTCCATAAAAGAGCATGTACAATCTTAAGGATAAAATGTGTTGCTTTATTTCTCTTCCTTAAATTTATTTATTTAGTGTATGGCAAATAAAGGTAAAGGTAAACATATATGCTAGTCGTTCCCAACTCTAGGGGGCAGTGCTCATCTCTGTTTCAAAGCCGAAGAGCCAGCACTGTCCAAAGACGTCTCCGTGGTCATGTGGCCAGCATGACTCAATGCCAAAGGCACATGGAACGCTGTTACCTTCCCATCAAAGGTGGTCCCTATTTTTCTACTTCCATTTTTTACCTGCTTTCAAACTGCTAGGTTGGCAGAAGCTGGGACAAGTCACGGGAGCTCACCCCATTAGGCAGCACTAGGGATTCAAACCGCTGAACTGCCAACCTTTTGATTGACAAGCCAACCATTTTAGCCACCGAGCCACCGCATTCCTATGCCAAATACGTGGATTTATAGCAATTCAAATGTTAATGTCCACTCCACCCAGCCATTCAACGACAGGGTGGTCTATGTTGAAAAAATCAGACATTGGGCCAGTGTAAGCTCTTGATGGACATTCAGATCCACCACAATGTGGTGGATATTTTGTCAAGGAGTACCACAGTCACACTGAGGGGTAGAGACAAGATCCCACTTAAATAATGGGTCCTGGCAGACACCATGTTGAGTGCAGATCAGTGGTGGGTTCCAAATTTTTTTACTACCGGTTCTGTTGGTGTGACTTGGTGGGCGTGGCATAGCTTGGTGGGCATGGCTTGGTGGGCATGGCAGGGGAAGGATACTGTAAAATCTCCATTCCCACCCCACTCCAGGGGAAGGTTACTGCAAATTCCCCATTTCCTCCTGATCAGCTGGAACTTGGGAGGCAGCGAATAGATGGGGGCGGGGCCAGTCGGAATTTTTACTACCGTTTCTCCAAACTAGTCAAAATTTCTGCTACCGGTTCTCCAGAACTGGTCAGAACCTGCTGAAACCCACCTCTGGCTACTATGTTTGCTGAGAAATAACAATATATTAAAATAAGTATTTTCCTTTGGCTCTTTTCACTGTGCTACAGTAGGAGGAGGTTTTGTTTAGTCATGCCTAAATCTGTCTTTAATTCAATCAGAGATTAATGTCTCACTGATTTAGAGTGATAAGTATCGGCCCACAATACACAAACAAAGCAAAAGAGCCCTGAAGTGTTTTAATTGCTCTTCATTGTGCTTCTTACTTCACCTGAATGTTCCTTTTACGGTAAGAGGTTGAATGAAACACCAGGCTACTGAGACATGCAGGGGCTGTTCTGCAAACACATTTTATTAGATTCATACTGTTATATATTTGTTGAAGATTTGGGTCGAGAAGCTCTGGCTGTTACGTTGTTTTCCTTGCCACTCCTAAGAATTCTTCAGAGGGGAAAAACAACTTCAAACGAAGAAGGAAAATAGTTATTGCAGACAGCGCATTCCATTGGCGCATATCTGCAAAAAATGTTTGGTTTACAAAAATTAGTATAGGAGTCTCTGATTGACACTATTTGTCCAGTGTAGAGGCATTTCCTGTTATCTGTTCTTTCTTTAATGAGAAATATTAAGGATTGGTTCTATTATCTTTATCCTCCAGGACAAGACAGCACGTAACAAAAAGATTAGGGCTTCCATTATGCAGTTGTAGCCATCATCTTGATGTTTTTGAATCTCCAACTGACATACCTGTTCCTTCCTTCCTTCCTTCTTTCCTTCCTCCCTCCCTCCCTCCCTCCCTCCCTACCTACCTACCTACCTACCTCCATTCATTTTTCCTTCCCTTCTTTCCTCCCTCCCTCTCTCCCTGTCTGCCTGCCTGCCTCCCTTCCTCCCTTCCTTCCCTTTTCCTTCCTTCCTTTCATCTTTCCTCCCTCCCTCTCTCCCTGCCTGCCTGCCTCCTTCCTTCCCTCCCTCTTCCTCCCTTCCATTCATTTTTCCTTCCATTCCTCCCTCCCTCCCTTCCCTTTTCCTTCCTTCCTTTCATTTTTCTTTCCCTCCCTCCCTCTCTCCCTCCCTGCCTGCCTCCTTCCCTCCCTCCCTTCCTTCTCTTTTCCTTCCTTCCTTTCATCTTTCCTTCCTTCCTTTCTTTCCTCCCTCCCTCTCTCCCTGCCTGCCTGCCTCCCTCCTTCCTTCCCTCTTCCTCCCTTCCATTCATTTTACCTTCCCTTTTTTCCCTCCCTCCCTCCCTCCCTTCCAAGCCACTTGCCTCTCTCTCCTTTCAGGTATAATAAGTGGTCCCCTTCCCAGGCACCAAACAATGAGGACAGATATTTAAGCCTCTTTCAATCAAAACTATTTGCAGAGTCGCAAGTAAATGAAAATTAAATGTCGAACATTCATCTTGTGTTTAGGTAAAGTAAAACGATCTGCATTAGAGTCTATTAAGGTGCGAGGGAGATGTGACTGACTCCATCTGGGCTGCTCGCATTAGACTTAAAAGGAAAGGATTCTAAAGCAGGAGGGATGCTGAAAGAAAAATGATTTCAATTCTTCCTTAATCCAGGACTCATCATGCCATTGGTATATATGATAAATAGCTGGTCAGTCTCTAAGCAGTGATAACTCCCAGAATTGAATATCAACTGCTTTCCAATGGAACCTAACAAATCGTCACACTTAGAGCTCTCTGCCTCTCACAAGTTTTGAATGGAAAATTGGGGAGCATTTTTAGAAAGACCCCGACAATCGCAACACTTCACATCATGATAAATTCTGGCATTTATATTCCTCCCTTTTCCTCCAGACAGCAGAAAGTCAGCTTTTCAATCTCGGTGATTAGAGGTAATATACCCTGAGATTGCTTAGATTTGGAAAGATTTCTCCTGAATGCCAGTTGTTGAGGAAATATTGCGAAGCAGGCAAATTGTGATTTGTTGACCTATCAGCTTTTATTACCGCCCAAAGAACAGACTATCTCATTCGGCAGGAAGCTGGAAGACACTTAAAGACAATCATGCATTGTTCTCTGTGTTATTTCTCAACGGGGTTATAATGAAAGGTATTCTAGTTTAGCGGAAGCTGGAAAGGTGCTCTCCCTCTCCTTCAAGCAACTGAGTTCTTTGCCTAATGATATTCAAACGACTCGACAGGAAAGTGTGGAAAATACCTATCTGTAGAAATCTGTTGGTGGAAGGCAAAACAATCAGGGGTGGTATTTTATGGTTTGCACATAAAATAATGGAAGGGTATTTATCTCTGGTTTTCAGTGGAGAAATAGCCAGTAACCAACAATTGTGGCTAATGCATTGACTCCTTTCTCAGTTCTCCTGGATGGCGTTTCGACATCCTTGCTTTCCATGCCGTAAACCAGAGGTCCTCAAACTTGGCAGCTTTAAGACTTGTGGTCTTCAACTCTTCAGCTATGCTGGCTGGAGAATTCTGGGAGTTGAAGTCCACAAGTCTTAAAGCTGCCAAGTTTGAAGACCTCTGCCGTAAACTGATATCTGTAGGCTGAGCTGGAGGGTGGGGTCAAACATATCATCGGTTTGGAATTGTTACATTGCCACAAGAGACCCCAAGTCCAGTTCTCTTGTTGATCTTTATCTAGCACCAATTTGCCTTGACCATTAGTAGATCAGATTCTCGTGTTATAGGTAGCATGGAATAAACTTGAAGAGCTTTGAACTTACTAAATTCCCCTTTCTGGTGACTTGCGCTGACAATATCTGCTTGGTTTTGCAAAAAGAATCGTTGGCTGTAGCTTTGATTTTGTACGATTGAGCAATTGATTAATGTCCTGCTTTTATTATTTTTAGAAATAACTCAAGGTGGAGAACACATCTAATATTCTTTTCTCCTCCAATTTTCTTATAGCAGCAAAATTCAGTTACAGGTAACTTACCCAAATGAAATCAGTAGCTGGATAATACAGGTAGTTCTCAACTTCCAAACTTTGTTTAGAGACTATTCAAAGTTACAACAGCACGGAGAAAAATGAACCAAGACTGGTCTTCGCACTTAGGACCATCACAGCATCCCAATGGTCAGGTAATAAAAATGTGGGCATTTGGCAGTATTTTCAATGGTTGTAGCATCCTGGTATCCTGTGAAGATCATCATTTTTCCAGTGAAACAAGCAAAGACAATGGGAAAAAAAAGATGGATTTGTTTAATGACTGGACGATTCAATTAGCAAATGCATAAAATCGCTTAACAACTGTGCTAAAAAAACTGTCCACCTTGGGGAGATTAAGAGCCGATGGCCCCGAACAACTATGAGTTTCATTTTGTCTCTGCTTACCCTGCTCACAAATGGGGTGTGATATATTCATAACGGAAGTCCTTGGAGACGCACTTTCAAATGAAGAATAGACTTCGTAGCTCAAACGGATTAATGCCGTTCCCATGCTTAACCCAGGACGTCTCTTTTCTAAATCTACTAATCTGACAAGCCTTCTTCTTGCAACTGCTTCCTTTTTAGAAAAGGAGGAAGACAGAGGGAGGGGGAAGGACTTCATAATAATGTCAGCCAAACGAAATAGTCCTTCTTAGCAACAGGGGCAAAGGAGTAGATGACCCATACAAGTGACCTTGGAAGCGATGTGAGCTGCTACCTGATGTTCAGAGGCTGGAATCCTTCATTAAACAGGCATTTTGCATCTTGCAAAAAAGGAGAAAAAAAAGAAACAAGAAAATGTGGAATCACCATCATATTATGGGTCTCTTGATGGAGATTGAAAGAGCAATGGAAGCCAAGCCTGCCCTTTGTCAGATGTATTTGGCTGAAAGAGTAAAGTATATGTCTTTTTTTTTGTTGTTGTTGTTAATGGGATCAGTCTTGTGAAAATAAGCCAAGGGGGGAAAAAAAAGAGTGAGTGGAAAGAATGAAATTAACAAGACATTTCAGAAATAGATCCTGGGGTTTACCTGTTTACCTTTAATCACAGGAACACAATAGCAACAGCACTTAACAATTACATACCACTTCAAAGCACTTTATAGCAAAGTGCTTTATAGAAAAAATCTCTTAAATCAGTATTTCACAACCTTGGAAGCGCTGCTGGCTGGGGGATTCTGGGAGTTGAAGTCCACCCATCTTCAAGCTTCCAAGGTTGAGAAACACTGTCTTAAGTGGTTTACAGAGTCAACATTCCACCCCCCACCCCTAACAATCTAGGTCCTCATTTCAGCAACCTTGGAAGGATGGAAGGCTGAGTCAACCTCAAGGTCTGCCAGGATCAAACTCCAGGCTGTGGGAAGAGTTTGCCTGCAATACTGAACTCTAATCCTTGCACCACCAGGGCTCCACCAGAATAACAGAGTTGGAAGGGACCTTGGAGGTTCCAAAAGTGCTTTTTTTTCCCCCTAAGGGGCAATTGGAGTTTCTTGTTTTTCTTTGAAGACGTTTCGCTTCTCGTCCAAGAAGCTTGGAGGTCTTCTAGTCCACCCTGTGCAGAAGCAGGACAGCCTATAACATTTCAGACAAATGGTTGTCCAATCTCTCCTTAAAAACTTCCAGTGTTGGAGCATCAACAGCTTCTGGAGACAAGTTGTTCCACTGATTAATTGTTCTGTCAGGACATTTCTCCTTAGTTCTAGGTTGGTTCTGTGTATGATTAGTTTCCATCCATTGCTTCTGGTCCTGCCTTCAGATTCTTTGGAGAATCGGTTGATGCCCTCTTCTCTGTGGCAGCTACTTAGATATTTGATGACTGCTATCATGTCACCTCTAGTCCTTCTCTTAAACTAGACATGCCCAATTCTTGCAACCGTTCTTGGTATGTTTTAGCCTGCAGTCCTTTAATCGTCGTTGTTGCTCTTCTCTGCACTCTTTCTAGAGTCTCAACACCTGTGCCTTGTTGAAAGAATACAATATGCTTCTGTTCATGGGAAGATGGACTCATTGGATAAATGTTTCTCAGGCAGGCTGTGAGTTTGCCCAGCACAAATTAAACATCACAAGCTATCGTGAACTGCATATTCACAAAGATTTGGGATGGTGTCCCCTGAGACAAGGACGGACCATTTATATTTGCAAATAGAGAAACTCATTATCTCCCACAGTTTGTGTGACAACTAATAATAATCATACTATTCTTCATTCTGAAATACACTGGGTTGTATTTAGGCTTCACATCTGTGCACTGCAATCATTGGGTGTTATTAATAATTATAAGCCACCGCAGCTTATGCTATAATATAATGCGTGGTATATAATGAATCACTCATGCTGTGAATAGAAAATTGATTCAGAGCTGCCTTAGGGCATTGTGATTATTAGTGATAATTCATCCATTTCAATCCCCAACAATTATTAATAACAAGTTCTATTGAATATTCATTCACAACAAGTTCTGGGGTCTTGATGACATATTTATCCTTGCATCCTGGTAGAAACCTAGAGAGATTGTCTGCTGGAAACAGACAAGGTAACCATTTTTAAGGCAACAATTTTATATCCGCTTACTTGGAAGTGGAATTATTAGTACCAGAGGAACCAATTGCTTAGGAAATGGGGAGGGGGGGAGAGAAAGAGAGGAGGAGGGAGGAAAAAGAGGAGGAAGAGATAGACAAAGAGGAAAAGAAGAAGGAAGAGAAGGAAGAACAAGAGGAGGAGAAGGAAAAAGAAGAAGAATAGTACAAGAAGAAATAGGAGGAAGAACAGGAGGAAGAAGAAGTGGAAGAGGAAGAAGAAGAAGAGGAGGAGGAGGAGGAGACTTTATTGAGTCAATTGACCATATCAAATATATAAAACTGTTGATTTCCACATTTCTTGTTTACCTTTTATCATTGCATGTTGCATCAGCCTCTCCCCCCTTTTATTTGCCTCAGTCATTTTGATTAATCGGGTAATAATTCAGCTGCATGCAATAGTTATTACTATCAGATAATAGATATCATTTCTAATTAACTATTTCCAATGGCTTAGGAAGAGTCCTAAGCAACTTGGAAGTTCAATTACTTAGTTGGTCCAAGTATTACATTTGGAAATTAAATATACTAGAGCAATAATCAATGTGAAATAATGCATTTTTAATTTGAGAGATTCTATGCACAAGTCTCCCCTCCTTAATTTTCTATACATAATGATGACAGTTGATAAAAGCATTAGTAGAAAAAAAAATAAGGGAAGGGAGGAGGGAGGGAGGGAGGGAGGGAGGGAGGGAGGGAGGGAAGGAAGGAAGGAAGGAAGGAAGGAAGGAAGGAAGGAAGGAAGGAAGGAAGGAAGGAAGGAAGGAACTATATTCATAGACGCTACCTTAATAATTCTTAAATCTTTGCTTAGGATTTGAAGTATTAAGTTTCCACCAGTCTTAGAGTGTGAATCTAACTGTAGATTACTCACATGTAAATTAATAAATAATAATGGGAAGGATTCAATAAGTGGATATAAGTGCCAAATCCATCCTAAAGATCTGGCTGACGGTGCAACCATCCATAATTCCATGTTGTCTTAGTTTAGATTTGTTGCCCTCTTCTAACAAAGCTTTTAAATTCTGGGAGACTTTTGAAATGTCAGAAGTCTGAGAATGTTGTGTTTCAGGTTTAAAATAATATTAATACTCCCTTTCTCCTGACATTCTCGGAGTGGATTAAGTTTCTTCTTTTATTAAAGGAACTTTTAATCTCTGTGTGTAATGCTAAATTAGGTTGCTGTTGACATGTCTTTGTAAGTCTTTGAAATCCTTCCTGGGCTGAACTGAATTGGGAGGAAAGAGAGTGGGGATAAATCTTGAGGTTTCAGCCCCAATGGCTAGAAACTTCAATTATTTTAGGACATATTTTCATTGAAAATCCTGGCACCTGCTATCTTGAGTACTCATTGGATTTATAGTAACACAGGAGTTGAGGAAGCCAGAGATGTGTTGGCTCACGAGATTAATTATATATATTTTTATCCTTAAGAATAATACTTCTATAAATAAAAGCAGACATTTTCCAGCAAGCTTTATTTTTAGTACAATATTGGGGTATTTGCTCCAATCCCATGGAAGCGGAAAAGTTTAAAGTTCTCATTGTCTTTCAAGTTAAGTTTCTTGAAATGATGACATCTCCTTGGACTTCCAGATATTCTATAATGTTTCGATTTATGTAGAGTGATTCCCAACTGAAAGTAGGTTGTATAGCCAGTTGTATAAATGAGATAATAATAGAATAGAATAGAATAGAATAGAATAGAATAGAATAGAATAGAATTCTTTATTGACCAAGTGTGATTAGACACACAAGGAATTTGTCTTGGTGCATATGCTCTCAGTGTACAAAAAAAGAAAAAATACATTCGTCAAGAATCATAAGGTACAATACTTAATGATAGTCATAGGGAACAAATAAGCAATCAAATCATATTAGGAAACAGTAAAAATAAATCTTAAGGATACAAGCAACAAGGTTACAGTCATGCAATCATAAGTGGAAAGAGATGGGTGATAGGAACGATGAGAAGATTAATAGTAGTGCAGACGTAGTGAATAATTTGACAGTGTTGAGACAATTATTTGTTTAGCAGAGTGATGGCGTTTGGGAAAAAACTGTCCTTGTGTCTAGTTGTTCTGGTGTGCAGTGCTCTATAGCGTCGTTTTGAGGGTAGGAGTTGAAACAGTTTATGTCCAGGATGTGAGGGGTCTGTAAATATTTTCACAGCCCTCTTTTTGACTCAGTATACAGGTCCTCAATGGAAGGCAGGTTGGTAGCCATTGTTTTTTCTGCAGTTTTAATTATCCTCCAAATATCCTCTGTCTTGTTGGGTTCCAGAACCAAAACAAACCAGACAGTTATGGAGGTGCAGATGACAGACTCAATAATTCCTCTGTATGGTTGTCCCAAAGGTGTTTTTTTCAGGAGGCAACTGGACTTTCTTGGGTTTTTTTTTTTTTAAGATTAATAATTCCTTTGTAGAACTATATTAGCAGCTCCTTGGGCAATTTGAGTTTTCTGAGTTGGCGCAGAAAGAACATTCTTTGTTGTGCTTTTTTGATGACGTTTTTTATGTTAGATGTCCATTTTAGATCTTGAGATATGGTAGAACCTAGAAATTTGAAGGTTTCAACTATTGATACTGTGTTGTCTAGATGTATTAATCTTTATGGAGATTAACAAGTGGAGACTCTTTATACAGTCCCTTTCTTTTTTCTTCTTCTTTTTTTTAGGTTAAAAAGAAAATATCTTTAAAAGAAGAAAGGAAGGAATAAATTATGTCTGCCCGTAATCTTTAATGTGGCAGGGAAGATCTGTGCATATTAATTTGAAGCAGGGGGGGAATTACAGCTCTTTCTTTCTTCTCCAAGACTCCTTGAGAAGACAAATTATTTTATACACCAGCTATGTGTTGGAAATGACAGATGAGATTAATATGCTTCTTAAATTACCATTACCAGGGGTCAATTAATAAGTGAACCAACCTTGTGAATGTCATTCCAAGAGACCAGTTACGGGTCCATAATGGTCCCTGTCAAATTATGTAAATGTGAGAAAATGAGAAAGCTGTCAATTGAACGCTAAGTCAGGATATACTTACTAATTGCATTCTCCGTAAGGTAAATGAGTTGTTGGTTTGAAGGCTACGCTCCGAACGCTGGAAAAAGCTGAACTAATGTAGTGCTGAAACAGAGAGAAACCTTGAAGAGAAGGAATCGCTGTGGGAATAAATATTTTGAACTTTCTTTGGATATGCTCGAATCTTCCAGCGGAAGGTTATTTCTAAATGCGATCAGGAATGTCAGCCAGTTTTACTTGTCTTACAATGCAGCAATAAAATTGGAAGTTCCCACCTGAGAACTTCTAAAGAAACTGTCTTAGATCTATCAATATGTATATATTTAGACTTATATGGATATTTTGTTCAAGGAGGAAGGTCTGACTTTGTTTCAAAAAATTGTTTAAGAAAAAAAGATACCCCAAAAGTTTGGGGTATCCACCCACCCACCCACCTATCTGCCCAACTGATGACTCCATCCATCCATCCATCCATCCATCATCCATTCAACCAACCAACCAACTTACCTAAGCAAGGATTTCCACTTGAAACCTAACTTTTCCACTAAGCATTTAAAACCTCCAATTATATATTTAATTTCCTAATTAAATATTCCTTCCAAAAATATTTCTAATCAAAGAGAAAATCTTTTCTACTTAATTGTTATTCGTCATTTCCTTCCACTTCAGAACTTGTACTGTATATCCCTATAATATACCCAGTGGATGGAAGTTTGGAGAGCAGTCCATACTGAATAACAAAGAGTTGGAAGGGACCTTGGAGGTCTTCTAGTCCAACCCCCTGTTCAAGCAGGAGACCCTACACCACTTCAGACAAATGGTTATCCAATCTTGTTATCCATTCTGCTGGTTAATTGTTCTCACTATTAAGAAGTTTCTCCTTAATTCCAGGTTGCTTCTCTCCTTGAGTAGTTTCCACCCATTGTTTTTTGTCCTGCCTACAAATGCTTTGGAGAATAGATTGACCATCTCTCTCTTTTTTTGTGGTAGCCTCTTAGATATTGGAACACTGCTATGATGTCACCCCTAGTCCTTCTTTTCATTCATCCCTTCTTTCCATTACTTTGCCTGCAGAAGTGTTTATGCCTTCAATTTCTGGGTAAATCGGGCAAAATTTCAACCTGATAGAATTGGTAGAATTGCTCGTTGCATTTTGCTGTTCCAGCAGCATCTTCTTCCTTCGAATGTGGGCATGGAAAGTTGTAGCAAGAATTAATTTCCCTGCATGCCGATTAATCACAGCTAATGAACCTGGCTGTTGGGGGCAATTTATTAATGGGATCCTTAGGGACCAGTTCACCGTTTTGTTATTTCGACAGCAGCATGGAGCAAATGATCAAGTCCCCCATTGATTATCTCAGTGTTTCTCAACCTTGGCAACTTTAAGCTGTATGGACTTCAACTCCCAGAATTCCCCAGCCAGCTCTGTTCTTCCCCAACTCTGCTGGCTAGGGAATTCTGGGACTTGCAGTCCATACATCTTAAAGTGTTTTATTCTGGTGAGACCGGTCTATCAGGGCAACCTGGTCTACCCAACTATGGGATGGAGCATACTGCTTCCGCTTTTGCCTTTCAGCCCTGATCCAGGAGCCTTTGCATGCAGTCGCTTCCGTGACAAACTATTTTTGTGTTGAATTTATGCTTTACTGACAACGAAATAAAGGGAGAAAAGTGTTCTGACCTAGGCTTCCTGATATAGTAAAAAGCACACAATTAGTCCCAAACCCCCCCCCCCTTTTTTTTAACGGCTGTGAATTCCTTTCATTCACAGCACCTGCTGAATCACCAAGAGTTTATAAATAGTCCAACAGAAGTCTGCCACAGTCCTTCGGATAAGGCTGGTAAACACCCACCTTTATCTTCTTTGACACGCTGCCAAAGACCTAATTGGCAATTATCTTGGCACGGCCACACGGAAACACAGAGTCAAAAACAGAGCTTCAAAGTACAAACCGGCACCATCCACAACATTGCTTCCTGCAAAGGCCCATGTGCCTTTGCTCTTCCTTTATGTCTTATGGGAGGGGCCAATCATCTCCAAGCCTTACTCCAGAGTCGTCCCTTTTGTTTTAACTGTTCTTGCCTTCTGGCAGCTCTGTGCATGCATGCACTAGGAACAGGCTCCCCCTGTTCCTCTGCCTCTCTGATGTCTGATTCTGGAGGCACATAATTCCCAGATGGTCCTGGCCCCATCTCTGCCTCCGATACAGAACCCTCGTCCAAGCCTTCCCCAGACTCCAGGACTGGCCCATGTTCCTCCCCAGCCTCCTCACTGTCCAAATCTACTGCCAGCTCTGCAGGCTGTTGGTGGACCACAACAACTAGTATAGACTATTTCAAGCTTTTGAGCTCTCATCAGCTAGTCATACCAGGAGTGCTATTCAGCAGGTTCTGATAGGTTCTGGAGAACCAGTAGCGGAAATTTTGAGTAGTTCGGAGAACCAGCAAATACCACTTCTGGCTGGCCCCAGAGTGGGGTGGGAATGGGGATTTTGCAGTATCCTTCCCTTGCCATGCCCACCAAGCTATGTCCACCAAGCCACACCACGTCCACCAAGCCACACCATGTCCACCAAGCCACCCCCACAGAACTGGTAGTTAAAAAATTTGAATTCCACCACTGGGCCATACCCTTTCTGGGATTCGAAGCCCGGGTTTGAATCCCAGAAAGGGTATGACTAGCTGACGAGTGCTAAATAGCTTGAAATACATCTATACTAGTCTCCCTTTATTTCTTTGTCAGTAAAACATAAATTCAATATACAGCTCAAAGTTGCCTTAAAGACACTGGACTGTCTAATCGCTTAGCTCATAAGAAAGCAGGTTGGCTAATGGATTATCACCCATATTTTGTGCCATTTAACTGCAGGTCACAAAGACTGACAGCCTTTTCCAAAATGTGTTAATATGACATTTAAGAGCTTTTCAAACATCTCTCTCTTCCCCTGTGTGAAAGATTCAGATTAAAAACAACAAAGTCAATCTTTCGCCCTGTCTGACATGGCCTTCTGAGAACTTCTGAGTCAAGAAAATCCTTCAGTTCCTCCACCTGGGGTCCATTTAAGCATTTGTTTAGCTAATTTTGGACCCATTGGCAAAAACATTATTTCTTTGTCAATGAAAGCACAAAGGTATTCAGGGGCTGCTCTAAATTCCCACAATTAATGTTTTTCCTAGACAGAAAACAGATAATTAGAAAACAGTGCTTCCTGTTTAGCTATTTTGTTTTCAAAGCATCTAGAGATCAGATGCAAAAATCAGTGTATTTTGGCATTCAGGCAAATCTTGTTTAAAGCTATCGCTCTACCACCTTGGGGGAAAGGGGGGGGAAAGGGGGAGAAATTTCACGTAGAGCTATTTTACTTTGGCATAATTTGCTTGAATTCAATTACTTATTGTATCTAGTGATAGAAGTGTGAAAATACGTCACATGCATGTTGCATCAGCAAAACAGCCAGGCATAATAGAAAAATCAATGCAGCTGACTGATTCGGTAAAAAGCTATTTATTCCAAGATAACTAGCAAAAGAAGATACGATAATTTATTGCTACCCTAACGTTCACATATCTCCATAAGCATTAATATTGCAGAGAGAACAATGGGGAAATTGAAGCTAGCAGTTTCAATTGTGCTATATTTTGTGTGCGAAGACCAGAAATGGGGAGGGGGGAATACTGAGATAATGAAAATGTGGCAATAAATAATTTTTCATATTACATTTTTGGAGTTTAGAACAACTTCAGTTTGGAGCTCTACCAAAATGAAACGGAAAGGGGTTTTTATTGTTGTCATTGGGGTGAACCATAACAAAATAATTAAGAAGTTACAAGACTAAAAGACAAATAACTTTATGTGGGATGATACTTTAGTTCTGGAAGAGGAGGCTTCCTAACTCCTGCCTAAGCAGGGGGTTGGTCTAGAAGACCTCCAAGATCCCTTCCAACTCTGTTATTCTGTTATTCCTGTATCATGGGACAATCACAGTGCTGTTCATCAGAATTTTGATAACTCTGATCACTCGGTCTAATGATGAAGATTCTTATGTTAAAATGCAAGAATAAAAGGCAAGGCCTCCAGGCTAGTGAAGAGCTTGTGTAAACCTTGAGGACGAAACCACATGCTTGCAATGGAGTTTCCCTCGCACATATGTGATAGTTGTTCCTGACTCTAGGGGGCAGTACTCATCTCTGTTTCAAAGCCGAAGAGCCAGCGCTGTCCGAAGACGTCTCCGTGGTCATGTGGCCGGCATGACTAAATGCCAAAGGCGCACAAAACACTGTTACCTTCCCACCAAAAGTTTTTTCTACTTGCATTTTTACGTGCTTTTGAACTGCTAGGCTGGCAGAAGCTAAGACAAGTAACAGGAGCTCACCTCATTATGCGGCACTAGGAATTCGAACTGCTGAACTGCCGACCTTTCGATCGACAAGCTCAGCGTCTTAGCCACTGAGCTACCATGTCCCAAGGAACTTATATATGCCTGCTCTAGAATGCACTCATGCTTCTTCCATGTTTATGGGAGATCCCACTTTTGTCCAACACTGAATAAATGTGTTATCTAGAGAGAGAATCTGGACTCTGCCTCTTTGTTCACGCCAAGCCACACCTGGATTCCTGCTTAACAGGGATACTTAATCTGGGTTTCCATCTGTTATATCACAGGGTGGAAGTACTGTAGCAAAATATTCCAGAAGCAAGGAAGCCATCATGAAGCCAAATGTGTCATGGAAGATTCTCAAGGTTAACATGGAAATGGTAGACCTAGAGTTCCTAGAAGAATCTTTCCTAGTCTAAGAAACCCCAACTTTATATAGGGTTAAATTGATACTCTCAAGCCTATCATCTTTCCTTCCTCATTCAATTTAGTCTTCTTTCTTCTGTGTCAATGGGCTTTGTAGTTCAGGTAAGGGTCTGTCTGGTTTTCTTCCCATTATGGAGGAGAACTTAATATGAGTTTTTAGCTGTAGATTCTTCTTCTTCTTGTGCCATATCCATCATTGGACATTGGTGATCATGTTGGCAATCCTGTTTTTGTCAACAGCCACATGAAAAAGTGTTCTAAGTTTTGTCCAAACCGGTCCCTTAGGTTTTGAAGCCATGATATTCTTCTCCTGCCTGTACCTCATTTGCCTTCAATCTTTCCCTGGACGATTAAGTTGAAGTATGCCATATTTTTCTGGGTGTTGCATCACATGTCCGAAATATTCTAACTTTCACTTTTTAATGGGTTTGATGATTTCCCTTTGCTTTCCCAGGCTGTAGATGTAGATGGGCTGATGTATTTCAGCTTTCTTATCACCCTGATGTTTGCTACATAAAATTTATATTTATCAACTCAACCCATCAGAACAGGGAGGCAGGGAATGCTACATGTCCCTTCTCCTAAAGAGGTCCATCTCATGTGACCAAGAAAAAATAGTCTTCTCTATGATGGTTCCCACCCTGTAGAACATTGTCCCTTGGAGATAAGATTGCCACTACTTTCACAAGTCCCAATGGAGGCCATCTTTTTCTTTGGATCTTCAGGGCTGCTATACTTGATGCTGTGGGAAATTGGGAGGGGGGTTCTGGTAATAGGCCTGGGGAGTCCAGAATGATATGGAGTTCATCAGGTGTATCATCTGGTTATTTTCACCTGACAGAGTTGGGAGGTTATTGCTTTTTCTATTGGGGTTTATCCTTATAAAACTGCCCAGAATATCATCGGACTCCAGCTACCAGCCCTGGACGACATCTTCGAATCTTGCTGTTTGAGGAAGTTGCATAACATTCTCAGAGACTCTTCCCATCCTGCTTACAATCTTTTTGAACTGTTGCCTTCTGGCAGAAGATACAGAACAATTAAAACTCAGACCATAGTTTTTATCCCAGAGCTATAATTGCACTCAACAATGGACTAAAGGGCCACCATCAGTGAGCTGTTGGACAGCATTACTTGGTCTGTTGTGTGGATGTTTGGGTGGTGTAGGAGCGGGGAATTTGCAGTGGGTGAGAGTGTGTTTGGGGATTGTTATGTGTGTTGAACCTGGTCTTTGGGTGTTAAGTGAATTTTGTTGTATGAGTATACTGTGTATACACGTACAATGACAATAAAGTTATTATTATTATAACCCATCCAGAGTGAACAAGAGTGAGTTGGGCAGCCATATACATTTTCTTAACTAAATAAATAGTTGCATTTCTCTTTTAAAGTTAGTGTGTTAGTTCTATTTAGACAAGATAAGACTGAAGGTCTATGATTTATAGAACACATATTGTGATTTATTTATTTTTTTGTATAGAATATACAGTATTGGCTTTCCATACTATTTTTTCCCCTCATCTTTTTAGTGTTTATGGATCACTTCACTTGACTATTTCTTCGTGCATCATCAAATCAAATTACTGAAAAATTATTCTAATGATTTCTTTTCAATAGGCGCAATCTATTCACGGGAAGAAGAAACTGTTATGACACACAATGCTCAGCTCGTAATTTTTCCACTTCAAATATCAGAGAAGCAGGACTTCTCTTTGAATTAAAATATCACTCTGCCAGAGCAGACTAATTACAGGTTGAATTTACAGGGAAATAAAATTAGACTCGCTTCCATAGGGTTACTTAAGAACGGATGGAAATTTATTTTTGGTACCATCCCTTATGGATACTGACCCATAGCTGATGTGGTGGAAAACACCACAAAGGGGTAAATTAGATCAGATGTTTCAGTATAAATCTGTCATGTTTAAAATAACACTCTCCTTTTTCTTTATTTCCTGCTAACAATCTCGTTTCTGCTTCCCAGCGTTCAGGTTTGGCCTATCTTTTATTGTGTAGTTTTGCAATTTATTTTTGTAGTTCAGAATATTCCCCTTCAGGATAATTATGCTTGAAGGAGAAAAGGAGGAAAAAAGTACTTATTCTAAGCAAATCTGCACTTCATTAGCATCAAGTTGCATTTCTTTCTTTCCCCTCCTGGCTAGCAAATATGACAACTCCGTTGCAATGTGCCTAACAAGGATCTTAGCAGGAGTGTGTTTCGATTGGTCACGTTTGCCATCATCCTTCCTTTATCCCACTTTCTCACGTGCTAACACGGCCTGGGATTCCTAATGACCAAAATGCTGATGTCGAACCTGCCATCTTCAACTTTAGCGCTTTGCTGGCATCCTGCCATAAAACGCAGTGGGGAGGAGGGAGGGGGCAAAGGAATGTAGAGTAGCAAGGATGAGCATGAATGGGAAGACCAATGGAAGGAGGAGGGAGGCAGCCATGACAGAAACCAGAGGTGCCAGGAGCAGATCAAACCAGCCTTTAAGGACACCTGGCCTGGAAAAAGAATGCGGAATTCCATCGATTGGCACTAACATCCTAACATTTCCCGAAATATCTGGATGATGATGAACTGGTCAAGGGGAAAGGGACATGGAAAGGGGAAAAGTATAACCTTTTGTGCGGGAATATTCAGATCTATCTTTTCTTTCACTGCAACCACTTAACCTTAGTTAAAAGAATCTATCACTTCAATAAATGGAGTTGAGGGTCTTTCTTTCCTAGGGATCTGAGCTGGGGCAGGCCTGACAGCTGATGTCAACTCTCCTTTTCTTCTCCTTGATGGGATAACAACGTGGCTCAGATTTCTTTTATGTTTTCTCTATTTATACAGCTGCAGGTGGAGATCACTGACATCTCTGGGAAGACCATAGAAGGTCCAGTCCCTTTTGATATAGTCATCATTGATCAGAATGACAACAGGCCCATCTTCCGGGAAGGACCATACATTGGACATGTCATGGAAGGGTCTCCAACAGGTGAGTAATCCAGATACTTCTGGAATCTCATTTTGTAGGCTGTGATGATTTGGTTGACTGTGATGGAGAGCAGTGTTGGACAAGATCTGAATTGAATTTGACATTCAATGAGTAAATTCAGTTGAAATCCTGCAATTCAGTTGGATGGGAAAAATCAGTTTGACTTGGTGATTTGAAGATGGGAAGGGAAGAGGATTTCTAATGCTCCCTGCCAGATTCCCACAAGGAAAGTCAATGGGGATGCTGGCAGGAAGTCAGAAATTTCCTCTCCTCCCATTATTTTTTTGCCCACCTGTTTTTCTGTTCAGGTAAGGAAATATCTCTGAAACAGACCCCACAACATATGAATCGTCTAATGGATTTTAGAGTTGTGTTCACAATGGGGAATGTGTTTTATTTCAAGCTGGCAAAGAAAAAAAACCCACTAGAAACATTTTGTGGAGTTGGGTCCTATCAGAAGAGACAATACTGTTGGTGGTTGGTCTCAAATTTTAACCCTTGAAGCTTTATTTTGAGATTGGAACATCCCATTAAGAATTTGAGTTTGAACTGTCTTGATACGTTTTAACAATAACAACCTTCCGTAATAATGATCTCATTAGTCTGCAACAACACTTTCGATTTTTTGTAAGATAGCTCCTTTATTTCCTTTGCTGTGTCGTGTTTTATCTGCAGGAGTTCTGGTTTTAATGTTAGAGCTTCCCGTCCCTGCTGTTTCTCCTTCTATTGTTGTCTTTTTTTTTCCCCTTGCCTTTTGGAGTCCATAAGTAAAGAAATGAGCAAGAATTAACAATGTTTTATCTTTTCTTTCTGGTGAATACCAAAAATTGGGTTGACGGTACAGGAGCAGGCGTGTCATCAGAAACATTTGGGAAGATAACTTGGGAAAGGTGTAGTTGCAGGGCAAAGTGGCACCACTTGTGACAGCTCCTTTCTGGGTTTCTGCAGACTGCAATAAATCACAAACTCAGAAAGTAATATCGGTAGATCATGCGAAACAACTGAGCATCCTATAGATTAAAATCCCCCTATTTTTCCCCATAGCAAGTGGAACTCTTCAAGGGAATAAATTTTAGCAGGACAGATGTTCTGAGGCTTTCCTTCTCTTCCGAAATGGATCTTTCTCCTTTTGCAATCAGGTATTTGTTTTTCTTAATTAGGGAAGGAGCTGCAAACACGGAAGTAAGATCAAACCTTTCCCTTAAGTAAAATTAGAAATGGCTGAAACCTAAACCATTCATCTACCCATCCACCCAGTCACCAGGAGACAGTGAGTTCTAGTCCCACCTCAGGTATTAAAGTGAGTTGGGTGACTTTGGGTCAATCCTCAGCAGATAGTGAATTCTAATCCCGCTTTAGGCATGAAAGTTGGCTGGGTGTCTTTGAGCCAATCACCAGGAGTCATTGAGTTCTAGTCCTGCCTCAGGCATGAAAGTTGGTTGGGTGACTTTAGGGAGTATTTCTCTGGCCCAAAGTCAGAGAGGAAGGGACGGAGGGAGGGAGGGAGGAAGGACGAAAGGAAAGAGAGGGAGGGAGGAAGGGAGGAAGGGAGGAAGGAGGGGGAGGGAGGGAGGAAGGGAGGAAGGAAGGAGGGGGAAGGAGGGAGGGGGAAGGAGGGAGGGAGGAATGGAGGAAGGGAGGAATGAAGGAAGGGAGGAACGAAGGAGGGGAAGGAGGGAGGGAGGAAGGAAGGAAGGAAAGAGGGGGAGGGAGGGAGGAAGGGAGGAAGGAGGGAGGGAGGGAGGGAGGGAGGGAGGAAGGAAGGAAGGAAGGAAGGAAGGAAGGAAGGAAGGAAGGAAGGAAGGGTCAAACAGAAAGGCCACTAAAATGGACTTTTTCCTATTCCTGCATTCAATTGATGTATATCAGCCAATTTATACTTCTTCTTTTTTTTTTTTTACAGTTTGGGGTGTACATATATATGCATGCCTATTTAAGCTGGATTTTGGTTCTCCCTCCCCCCATTCTCCCCCGTTTTAAGTCTTTTTCTTCCTTTTCTGCATGTCCAATTCCATCTACCTCGTGATCGTCACCGGTGCGTAGGGCCACTTAAGCTTTCAAATGACTAAAATTGCATTCAATTTGCTGAGCCCGGCAGGATCCCTTCTTGTCTATGACCTGTGATTCTAACAACCTGTAGGAAACCATGGGAGGTTTTCTTAAGAGCTTTCTGTAGCCGGCAGATAAAATAGACAGTTTTTTTTCCCCTCCCCATCCCTCTCCCCGCGCGGTGTTCCTGCAGCAACCAGAAAACACCAGCCGATCGCTTTGTGCCTTCGCTGCTAAGTACATACATAAATGTATCCTTGAATACATATCTATTATTTCTCCAACACAGCAAACATCGATCCTTTCCTAATCTTTCCGTAGGGTATCTACATAGTGCATAGGGGGTCAAAGGATCATAATTCACTGCTGGATTAAAGATTTGCTAGAGTTGGGTGGCTCAGTGAGTAAGATGCTAAGCTTGTCGATCGAAAGGTCTGCAGTTCAGCGGTTCGAATCCCTAGTGCCGCGTAACGGGGTGAGCTCCCGTGACTTGTCCCAGCTTCTGCCAACCTAGCAGTTTGAAAGCACGTAAAAAATGCAAGTAGAAAAATAGGGACCACATTTGGTGGGAAGGTAACAGCGTTCCGTGCGCCTTTGGTGTTGAGTCATGCTGGCCACATAACCACGGAGACGTCTTCGGACAGCACTGGCTCTTCTGGCTTTGAAACGGAGATGAGCACCGCCCCCTAGAGTCAGGAACAACTAGCACGTATATGCAATGGGAACCTTTGCCTTTTACCTTTAGAGTTGGGCAAGTAGATTCCTGTTGGTCAAATCTGATGCGAGGAATTCTCGACTTATGACAGCAATGGAGCCCAAAATTTCTCTTGCTAAGTGAGACATTTGGTGAAGTGAGTTCTGCCCTGTTCTACGACCTTTCTTGCCATCATTGTTAAGTGAATCATGGCAACTATTAAAGTTAAGTGAATCTGGCTTCCTCATTGGCTTTGCTAGTCAGAAGGTCGCAAAAGGGAATCACGTGACCCCTGGGACACAACAATGGCCATAAGTATGAACCAGTTTCCAAGCATCTTGAATTGTCATCATGGGGATGCTGCAGTGGTCGCAAGTGTGAAAAATGCTCATAAATCCATTTTTTCAGTGCCATTGTAACTTTGAAGGATGGCTAAAAGAATGGTTCTAAGTCGAGGACTACCTGTAAACCAATTTTGGGCTGGCATAGACAGAAGACAGTTACAATCTTGGGTTTCCACCCGACTCCATTCCGCGCAATGCTTTTATTCCACCTTGAGCAGCTCAATCACACAGGGAAGGTTGAAGAAATAAATCTCATAAAATTTCCTTTTTCCTCGACCTAGATGGCCCCTCTATCAAAAATGCCTGCAAGTATTATTTTGTAATTTGTCATGTTTCTGCAATCCCGCCTCGTGAAACGATAGAGAAAGGGATGGAATTTTGATTTTTAAGTGCCCTGAATTTAAAAACTTCTCCCAGCCCCAAAACACCTGCTCTTAGCTTTATATGCTTTGCTGTCTTTTTATTTCCCCAAAACCAGAAAATTGCAACATCGCTTTAACCATCCTCAAAGGAGAGTCACAACCCCTTAATATATATGTATTATCCTCTCCTCTGCCCTTCTCTCCTTCAGTCTTACCCCATAGAAGCCTCTCCTATGTTCATGCAGACATTTTTAAACACATTAGGCAAGAAATTCAGATGGCGGACAAAATGCATTTAAGTTGGGGAGTAGCTAGAAGTGAACGAAGTTAGATTTGACATGCTGGTTCACCCCTAATTTTTTGAAATATTACAAATTCGAATACATTTAGTATCCAGAAAATCTCCAATCCTCATTCTATATTTGGGTTAAGGAGCCACTCCAGACTTGTTAATTTTACCTTTGGTGCAATTTCTCAAAATGCGTCTTATTTCTAAACATTGCAGTCTAAACATTCAAGGTAATGGTATTTATAATATTCTGCCTGTAGAGTTTCCTGAAAATAAGCACTACCTTCCTTGATCAGAGAGAAAAACCTTGTAATGATAGTTACAAGTAAATTACAGGCGTGCAATTAGACTATTGCTAGTTCTAATGATCTTAAATTAAAATTATGAATAAATACATTCAGGGCAACATCAAAAACAATTTTGTTTGTGTGCAGTATACTTTAGCGAGAATTAAATCAGTGGAAGCTCTTTTGATGTCTCTTCGTAAAGACAGCAAATAAGACGTTGTTGCAAAATGTTTACATAAAATCAAGGGCTGGTTTTGATACGGCGTGCAAAGGAAATAATCCAAATTAAATCTCAGCTGGGAATACTTTGGAGTTTGGTATTTGAGTTGGCACTAATTCCAGTGTTTCACTCTGAAGCAGGCTGACTTGAAATGTCCATTAAAAAAAAAAAACAGAATTCTTTGAAGCAGGGAGAGCTGTAGCATCAGCCATAGTTTGGACTAGCTGATGGAAGATCTAACCTTGATTGGGATGTCATCATTATATCCAACTGGTTCAGTTTAGGAAAACAGTGGAGGAAAAGTTTTAAAACTAAGCAAGTGATGGGCAGAAATGGGTGTTTGCTTCACCCTCCTCTTCCTTCTGAAAAGCATACCTCCCTCTGTGTGCTTAAAAAAAAAAATTAACACAAGGCTTAAATGAAATTAATGCTTAAATTGAGGCCTAAATGAAAGAATGATTGCTGAAATTGGGTATATCTGGTTTAATGAAAAGAAGGACATGGGGTGACATGATAGCAGTCTTCCAATACAGTATCTGAGGGGCTGCCCCAAAGAAGAGGGAGTCAAGCTATTCTCCAAAGCCCCTGAGGGCAGGACAAGAAGCAATGGGTGGAAACTAATCAAGGAGAGAAGCAACCTAGAACTAAGGAGAAATTTTCTGAGAGTGAGAACAATGAATCAGTGGAACCACTTGCCTCCAAAAGTTGTTAATGCCCCAACACTGGAAGTTTTTAAGAAGAGATTGGATAACCATTTGTCTGAAGTGGTGTAGGGTTTCCTGCCTAAGCAGGGGGTTGGACTAGAAGTCCAAAGTCCCTTCCAACTATTCTATTCTATTCTATTCTATTCTATTCTATTCTATTCTATTCTATTCTATTCTATTCTATTCTATTCTATTGACAGTGAGAACAATGAATTAGGCTTGCCTCCAGAAGTTGTGAGTGCACCAACAGGGATGTTTTTAAGAAGAGATTGGACAACTATTTGTCTGAAATGAAATAGGGCTTCCTGGGTTGGACTAGAAGACCTTCAAGGTCCCTTCCAACCTTCTATTCTGTTAAATTAAAAATCACGACAATCAAAGCGGAAGCAATATTGCGGCTTTTCGTTTGCCGAGTGGTGTTTCCTATTCAGCCTATTTCCTCAGCCTAGAAACAACCAAAACAATGATGTTTGGGGAATCTATTTTTATTAGACTGTTGGTGTGTTAATTAAGGGAGGGGAAGGAAGCATGTTTCTTAATTAAAGTACAAATGAATTTTTAAGGAAGCTTGGAAGATCCCCACTGGGTAGTAAAGATTGCTCGGCTTCAACAAGCAAGAATAATTCTGTACCGGTTTGCAGGGAGATGGTTATTTATGCCATGCCGTTCCAGAAGGGAGTTTTATCGTAGTTTCTGGAGGATCTTCTCATGTGGCTTTTAAAGGACAGGGCTGGCTTCAAGTTAGCTGAGGAAATGTATATGTATATACATACATATATAAAGAATATGTAGTAGCATCCGATTTTCTGAAGGAGAAGCTTTGGAATCCATCTATATGTATAATAATATGTTTTTCATGAACTCCAGTTTTATATATTCATCATTTTTGGAGTGCTATCTGATGCCAACTTTTAGCCTCCCAAAGGATCAAGTCTAAAGGCTAAAACAGCTTAAATCGATTAGTCAAGTGCCTGTATTACAAGGCAATCTCCCCACCCCACCCCCAAAAATTGCACGTGCGTAGGAGACAGATTTTTAAAGAGCATTTATTTTAATAAAAGTCTGCATTAAAAGAAATGCTTGTTCAACAGAATTTGGAAACCTAATACTGCAAAAATTTGCAGTGTGTATAGTTGCTTCTGGGAGATTTTGGTGCAATAGATAGTAGATTGCTTCTTGATGTAGCAAATCAATACAACTTTACTTGAAGAAAGTTTTAAAATGTAATCAAGAAGCTTTAGCAAACAGGATTTACTGTTTTTTGTGGGGGGGGGGGGTGTTGCCAGGCAAATATCAACCTATCTCTTGGCAGTTAGGTGGGCTTTGAAAATTTAAAGCATGGACCCAGAATATATATATTTACTGGTGCATCTTATAGTTTGATTGGCATGTAGAAAATATATAATGAGTTTCCAGAGAAAGGATGGGCATCAAACCCTATGGGTATATTGCTAGCTAGCTAGCTGCATTCAATGGATTCATATTTAAGCTGGACCTTCAAAAACAGAAGTGACCTGCTTCAGAAATTCATAAATAACAATAGCGCCTTGGGGAACTTTACTGGGAGAAGGCATGAAAAATGAATGCATTTTTTTTCCTACTTCAACATAAAGTTTCTTTTTTGCATTTCCCTCAGTTTGGCCCAAAACCCCTTCCAGATCTTACTTGGTCTACTTTATTAAATATAGGGCTTTGATTCCTTCCTTCCTGCTTAATGCATTGGCTACAGCACAATTGTCATTTAGTGTTTCACTTTTCTATTTTTTTTTTCTATATACCATTCTTGGTTATTATTATTTTATTTTTATTTTTTTAAAAAATGGGGGGGTTTAATATTTATAAAGAGCATTTTAGGCCAGCATACATATCAACTGCTTAGTTTATAATGAAATGCATACAAATATGGATAGCCTCTGGGGGAAAAAATGTCTTTTGCATTTCAAAAAAAATGCAAGCCAGTGCAGAAACGGAATGCAGTGGACTTGGAGAAATGAACCCAATTCAGAAATAGATTGGTGCAGTCCTAATTCCTTTGGATACGTTCAGTTTTAATTTTCAACAGTTACGGTAAAGGCACAGCGAACTGCACAGTATTACATAAGCATAAAGGAAGAGCAGGCTTATTAAGATGGGCCTGAAAAAATCCAAATAGATCTATTTACAACGACAAAGGAGGCCAAAATTTCAATTGCTAAGCAAGACAGTTGTTAAATGAATTTTGTCCCATTTTAGGACCTTCCTTGCCGTTGTTTGGTAAGTGAATCACTGCGCTTGTTAGGCCAGTAACCTGGTTGCTAAGCAAATCTGGCTTTCCCCATAGATTTTGCTTGTCAGAAGTTTGCAAAAGGGGATCATATAACCCCGAGACTGTCATAAATACAAGTTGGTTGCCAAGCCTTCGAATTTTGATCACGTGACCATGAAAAATGGTCATAAATCACTTTGTTTCAGTGTCATTGTAACTTTGAACGGTCACTAAATGAAATGTTGTAAGTCGAGGACTACCCGTATTGGTGTGTGTGTGTGTGTGTGTGTGTGTGTGTGTGTGTCTGTGTCTGTGTCTGTGTCTGTGTCTGTGTCTGTGCATTTGGGGCCCAGTGGAAGCTAAAAACTCCACCCATTTCTTCTTTCCTTCCAGAGGAAATATTTTTTCTTTCTTGTTTGCGCTTTTCAAGTAGCTGGGAAATTATATGTTGTCCTCCCAGTTATTAGTAGTTGATCAGCTACTAATCTTGCAACAGCCGGGATGAATGGTTGGACAGCAGAGCTGTCAATGTGCTGATTTCCCAGCATTTACCCTCTGACTTCCATCCAGAGCTGTTTCTGCTTCCAATTTGGCTGCCTTGATTTGTCTTTTTTCTCTCCCTGTTAAAAAAAAGAAGAAGAAGAAGCATGAAGACCATGCCAATATTTCACAGGTTTTAATTGCACGGTTTCCTCCCCGTTTCTCCGGCCTTTATCCGGGGAGAAAAGATTCACAAATAAAATGATGGAACACAGGCGCTAACCTTGCACTATCCCCCTTCCGTGAAAAAATACACTTTTTATGTCCTGCTTCTCTGTCTTCCCTCCCTCCTCTTCGGTTTCATGAAAGCTTCTTGTGATCCTGTACTCACAATTAAACCGTAACTGCTGTAATTATGTTGCATTGATTTCGACAACAGCAAAGCTGAGTGCAATATCAGATGTCTATCAAAGCTCTCAAATTTAATTGTCTTCAAGTCCGGATCTATAGCAGCTCTTTCTCTTTTTTAGACTCTACAACCTCCTGGTTTTTACGTACAGCATACGCAACATCCATGAATGAATCCCCACAGCTATTCGGAAACCTCAGGACGGCTTCAAGCTGAAGGGTTTTTTCATGAGGGGTGGACAGTCCTTCCCCCCCCCATTTTGGCATATTCCAAGGATACCTGTCTTTTGTTGCCTTGTCTGGATTATGGGAGGGAAGGTTGTAATACGATCTTGATGAAACCAAGTCCACCTTCAAGGTTTGTGGGGTCCTGGGTGCTCTCTCAGCTTGGTTGTTTTCTTGCAAACGTTTCATGAACTGACTAGGTAACGTCATCAGTGCTAGAAGGGAATGGGGTTTACTCTCTACCAATTACCAAGTAAGACAATCCAACAATAAATAATGGCCGAATCAAGAGACCATCAAGAACACTCCCACCAACATTGACAGGGCAGGCCATTGTATATAAACAGAAAGAAAAGCACTTTCCCCTCCAGCATTGATGACGTTAACTAGCTGGGTTATGAAACCTCTGCAACAAAATAATCAAGCTCAGAGAGCACCAAGGACCCCCCATCCTCCCTCCTCATCCTCTGCACAAGCCCCACTCCCTTCTAACATTGATGACGTTAACTAGCTGAATCATGAAACCTCTGCAAGAAAACAACCAAGCTTACGAGAGCACCAAGGACCCCACAATTCAACCCTGAGCTGCAAGCATTCTCCTCTATATTAAAGTTGTGTTCTCGCACACAATCCCAATCTTGGTTTGTCATGCAAAGGAAATGTAACCCAAATTGGACACCACACGTGGCTTCAAAGACCCTAGAGGCTCAGTCAAAACCTAAGCTAACGGAAAGCCTGCTCCTTAACCTTAAACCATCATTTGCCGTGTCATCTCAATTAATCACTTACCTGTGAGCAAAGGAAGAATGGAAATCTTGTATTTTAACCAGTTGTCTTCACTGCAGAAGCCACGAGAAATATTCTAAAAGGGGTGAATTTGACAAGAGACAATCTCTTTGATTTTTGTGTTTACTGATTTACCATCCTTTGAAAAATTAGTAAACGTACTTTGCAAGTTTTGGCTTTTGAGACGATCTGGAAAATGGTTGCTAGTGCCATAGTAAGTTGACCAGGTAGTGCTTAGTTACAACAAAACTCTGTTGGGCATTGTCTTTACTGGAGTAAAAGGAAAGGAGGGGGAAAAAAACCAGTGTTTGATGCTGTTTTGCTGCCCTGGGACTTTTCGAAATTAGCATACAGGCTAAAACTGCTGATCGGGGTTTATTTCCAGTGTCATTATAGCATAAAGAAAAGCTTGAATATTCAGGAATCTTGAAAAGAGAAGGGAGGGGCTGAGGAAAACTAACTTACCTCCCAAACAATGGGTGAGACTGCCCATAAAGTGGCTCAGCCATGAGACAGCCCGGGATCTTGTCACTGAGGGTGTCAAAGGATTAGTATTAAAGTGACTTACTGCTACGGACTAAGCTTTTATTTGAATATCTTACATTATGTGTAGGAAAGTATCTTTATGTGCTAGTTTAATTGTGGGACAGGCGTTCAGTTCTCAAATTTAAAAGCAGTAACTGTTTGTTAAAGATAATCCGGATTTTGACAAGTCAAGGAGCGTTCAGGACCTTGGAGAGAGCAAAGCAAGGTTGGAGATTTGCATGCCAGTTCTTCTAGGAAATGACTACAGTTGAGTTTGAGTTAAGTTGAGTTGAGTTAAGGTTGAGGCCTTAAGACAGGGGTGTGCATTAATTCAATTCCCAGAATTCAATTCCTGGAATTCTCCAGCCAGCTTGGTTGGCTGGGGAATTCTGGGAGTTGAAGTCCACAGGTCTGCCCAAGGTTCCACATCCCTGCCTTAAGAAGATCTCATTCTGTAGCACCTCTATTCCAAAAGGATGTTGACTTTAGTTCTGAAGTCATTATGAACATAGCCATAAGGGATTCATTCTGTACATGAGATTAGGACTATGTCTCCATGGGGAAGGTGTAGAAGATCAACCTGAAGATCTCCTTCCCTGTGGGTCATTGGACTTCAAGACTTCTTCAGACCATTTCTCATCCTCAGCTCCTGGGAACCTGGAATTCTTAAGTTCATAGAATTCAGTCAGGGGTTAAAAGCTAGCATGTATTTCTGTGGGGTGTTTACATATCTAAGTTGCAGAGATGATTATCCTCTTTTCAAATTTACATACACGCTCATGTATTAAGAATCAGGGTGTTATATTATTACCTCTATGAACATTTCTGTGCAGCATTGCTGGAGATATTAACAAAGTCACAGGTTATGCATTTGCTTCTTGATGTAATAACAGAAGCCTGTATGAAAAATGATGGTTCCTATAAGCCAAATGGGAGGTGGCCCAGCTATGCTCAGGTCCCATACAAATGAGAAGTTATGTCCTGTCAAATAGTATTTGAATATTTTGTTCCCTTTTGGCATATACTGTATATAGAGAGATTTGGAGGTCTTTCTTATTTATTCTGTTCCTTTCTAACTTCAGGTAATGGGAAGTTTAAATATGATTATTAAACAAAGAGCAGAATATGGGAAAGAAACATGAAAAATAAGCTGTTGTTTGGCACAATTAGGGCACAATGTATAAGTTTACCTAGAACTAAGGAGAAAATTCCTGACAGTGAGAACAATTAACCAGTGGAACAACCTGCCTCCAGAAGTTGTGAATGCTCCAACACTGGAAGTTTTTAAGAAGAGACTGGACAACCATTTGTCTGAAGTAGTGTAGGGTTTCCTCCCTAAGCAGGGTGTTAGACTAGAAGACCTCCAAAGTCCCTTCCAACTCTGTTATTCTGTTTATTCTGTTAATCTTGTATTGTAGGATGCCTTGTGCATCCTATTAGGAATGGTATGTCATCAATGATCTCTTCCGCAAAAGGAATTTGGATTCGTAAGGAAAATGTGTCTGTTTAACAGGGTTTTGAGTGGTTAAATTTATTTTACAAAGTTTAATTGGCAGCTTCTTTCTGCCAATTTAAGAATCTCGATTCTGGCAGATCCGTCCAAAGAATAGCCAAGGCCACCATCATGTCTTCCTGAAGCAGCCTGTGGACTCCTTCAAGAAGCTGTAAACAGGCCAAGATGAAGTCTGTATTGTGATCAATCGACAGATGAGATTCAAGTATTTGTATGCAAATTAAAACACAAAAAAATCGCACTGCAATTGTGTGATTTCAACTTTCAACTTTCCTAATCAACATTTTTTTCAACCCAGAAATCCAATTTCAAGTTTTGGCCACAAGCACAAACTATATGTCACACCTGGCCTTACATTTTAACCAATAATTTCTCAGCAGTCTGATAATTGGAAGATAAATGCCAGCTAATGTGTTTCTTCAGTGGCTTCCCTGAGCATTAAACTTAAATAAAAGAGTCCAGTGAGGTGAAACTCTTTTCCTTTGAATACCCATTAATTAGCCTTACATAGAGTCTGTCTTGAGAGAATGATAGAGAAAAGTAGTTTACAATGTGGGACTGCTTAGTGCAGCCAGTGTTGGTGGTATGGCTCCACCCTTTCTTTCTTTCTTTCTTTCTTTCTTTCTTTCTTTCTTTCTTTCTTTCTTTCTCTTTCTTCCTTCCTTCTTTCCTTCTTTCCTTTCTCTCTATTCTCCTATCCCTCCCTCCCTTCCTCCCTCCCTTTTCTTTCTATTCTCCTGTCTCTTCCTTCCTTCCTTCCTTTTCTCTCTATTCTCCCATCCCTCCCTCCTTCCCTTCCTTCCTTTTTTCCTTTCTCTCTATTCTCCTATCCCTCCCTCCCTTCCTTTTCTCTCTATTCTCCTTCTCTCTTCCTTCCTTCCTTCCTTTTCTCTCTATTCTCCTGCCTCTTTCTTCCTTTCTTCTTTCCTTCCTTTTCTCTCTATTCTCCTGTCTCTTCCTTTGTTTTTTCTCTATTTTCCTATCCCTCCCTCCCCCTTCCCTTCTTTCCTTCCTTCCTTCCTTTCTCTCTATTCTCCTATCCCTCTTTCCCTCCCTCCCTCCCTCCCTCACAAATAAGAAAAGGATGCCAGTGTCATTGTCTGTTGGTTGTGTCTTTCAAAATTGGCTCACTCAATCTTACTAGGGACTCATTGGGGCATTATAAACCTATAGCAAACTATTCTTAGCATAATCCACCCCACCACCTCCCAAAAACTACCTTGCTGTTGAAACCTGGCCTGTTGACTGTGGGAAGTTCAGGTCTTGGTTCTTAAGTCACACCTCAGTCTCGCTGCTTTTGAACTGAAACAAATGCACCAAGCCTTGATCTATTTTTGATCAACAAAACTCTAAAGGCTGCTTTTAACTCCTGCTTAATTGAATGTTTGGTGCTCTCATTTATCTGTTTTTCTGACTTTTTGATTCTCCACAGCCTCCTTTTCTGTTATAATCCCCTGTGGATTTGCAGAGGTTTGCACTTTTGTTTGCAAACCTATCGGTGTTAAAACCTGCTACGCAGAGCAATGCTTTTGCCCTTATTTAGTTTTTTTTTTCCCCATTGGAAAATAAATACTTTTTTATTGTTTACTGTGTTAATTCCTTTCAAAGTTTACATCAGAACATCTTATTAATGTTTCCTCCAGTTTAAAAATGGAAGAGGAAGAGAACAAGTAATAATATTAATGATGATGGAATCCTACAGGAATAATAAGGAAGGGGCTGCAAAATTTGGAACAACAGACGTGATTGATTTCGGAAAGGTGGAGTAATGGAGTATAACATTATGAACATGGATGATGTTTGGGTCACGAAACGTCAGCAAGAAAACCACCAAGCTCAGAGAGCACCATGGACTCCACAGTCTTCCTCCTCCTCCTCCTCCTCCTCCTCCTCCTCTTCCTCCTCCTCCTCCTCCTTCTCCTCCCAAACCCCACTCCCTTCTAGCACTGATGATGTTACCTAGATGGGTCACGAAACGTCTGCAAGAAACCCACAAAGCTCAGAGAGAACCATGGACTCCACAGTCTTCCTCCTCCTCCTCCTCTTCCTCCCAAACCCCACTCCCTTCTAGCACTGATGATGTTACCTAGATGGGTCATGAAACATCTGCAAGAAAACGACCAAGCTCAGAGAGCACCAAGGAATTTATCTACTCTCAGTTGCATCTCCTTTCAACCCTGAACTACAAATATTCTTCTTTATTAGTTGAAAAATTACTTACCAACCTTTACCGGACCAGCATAGCAGGGGGCTGCCCATAATTTCTAAACCTGATCTTCAAAATGCAACTAGAGGTCCTTGACATACAACAGTTCACTTAGTGACCATTCAAAGATACAACAGCACTGGGGGGGAACCTCCTCCCAGCTTTAATTTGACCCCTGTTTGTTCTAACCTAGTTTTCTTGTTTTCAGCAGCTCTTTGAAGCTGGGAGAATTTATTTTCAATTCTGTTTTACTGAGCACATTTAAAGATGCCAAAGATTGAACACGAGAAATGCTCTCCTGGATCAAATCAAAGCTGATCTAATCCAGCCCACCGCATGTACTGTAACTAATCAGATGTCAGGGGCCAAATACTGGCTTAAATGGACTTTGTTGTCTCTGTTCACTGGTGTCCTTCAAAATCTTTGGCTTGAAGTTTTATATTCAGAATAATTTAGGGGTGGAGGAATTACTATCAAAGTTAGCAAGAGATATTTGTCAAATATCCTTGACAAAAAGACAAGGAACAAGGAACTATTGTAAAGCGAGACCTTGATGTTTTTTCAAGCCAATCAACCAAGCCTCCCCTAAAAGGGCTCGACCCCCATAATCCCTTGCGGGATGGAGTCAGGGCAGCTGAAAGGAGATGCCTTTCCTGTTGCCAATGTGGAGTTTTGTTCAGCAGATATATTCTCATTGTGCCCAGAGAGAGAAAATCTGCCTCTACCTAGAATCGAACTCACAGCCTCTCAGACAATTGTACATCCCCTCAGCAGGAGAAAGGACTGTATTTATGACTCCTTCTGTATTTGCCTGAATGACGCAGGAATACAAATTCAGTTAAGTGGATTCAGTTCAGGGAGTCTTTGTGGCTCCTTTTCCATGCAGCAATTTAGGTCAACTCTGCACAGTGATCCTAGCCTAAATCTACACCTGGATCTAACCATGTTAAAACTCAATCCTGAATGAATTTGACAATCGTCTCCTATCCATCCATCATTTCTTGTCTCTTCTGCTTCTCTGGGGCTTTTTTAATGTTCCTTCCTTGCCTCGTTTCTCAGGACAGCACGTTGGTTCAGCGATTAAGACGCTGAGCTTGTTGACTGGAAAGCCGGCAGCCCAGGTTCGAGACCCGAGCGCTGAGCGATGGAGCGAGCTCCCGTCCTCACCTCAGCTCCTGCCAACCTAGCAGTTTGAAAGATGCAACTGAGAGTAGATAAATAGGTACCCCTTCGGTGGAAAGTTAACAGTGCTCCATGCCATCATGCTGGCCACATGACATGCTGGCCTTGAAACTGGCCTTGAAACAGAGATGAACACGGCCTCCCCTACAGTCGGCAACAACTAACAAAGTAAAATCCCCAGGGACTATTTTATCTTTTTTGTTTTGTTTTGTTTTTCAGATGTTTTAGCTAAGCAGGATTTTCAACACACCTCACCTCCAAAAATATATATATAATTTTTTTTTAAGCATCCTGCTTAATAACCCCGAGTTTCTTTTGAGAATTAAGTTGCATGGAGAATAATTGGAAAGCAACTGGAAAGGAGTAACAAATCAGGTTCATTACAGGCACTTCTTAATGAAGTTCTTAATGACATATTAAATGTAGTCTCTTCAAGCTTTGTGAGAAGCAGTCGTGAATTCATTACGAAGGATTGTATGGTCCATTATCCGGAAGGCTTAAGCCATTTAATCTGCCTCTGAATCATATTCTCATTGTTTTTGAGGGAAAGGCCACTTATTTGTAATAAGGGTGAGAAATGTTGCCTGTCCTGGTTGGCCATATAACGTTGCAAGAGACCCATTCGGAGCCTCTGAGGGTTGGGATGTTCATTTCACATTTAAATTGAAGAAAGGAACTTCCATCTATTTGGAAAAGGTAAATATATTCATTAAGATCGAAATGAAGATCTCGAGACCCAAATTAATTTCAAAATGCCCTTTAGTTTAAAAAGAAAAAACAAAATAAAACCGGCAAAAACACGACAATCCCTCTTGCCAAAAGGCTTCTTTGTCACCAGTTAATTTTGTTGAAGTTGCTGCAGGGTGTGACGTTCCCACCCTCTCTAATTGTCTGACAGCATCTCAGGAAAGGGGAAAAAAATAAAATAAACCCCATTTGGGTCTCTAAACCTGGAAAGTTGATTGGCTTTTGATAAGGAATGAAACCTTAACCTTCCCAAAGTGATTGTGGAAATGTTCAGGGCTGCTTGAAAGCCGGGGTGGGCTTCAAAAATTTTAGCAAGGGGGTCTCTGCCCGGTTGCTGGATGGGCGTGGCCACGGTGGGTGTGACCTAGTTGGCCTCCTGAACCACGGCGGGAGGGCTTTTTGCCCTCCCCAGGCTCCGGAGGCTTTCCTCAAGCCTCTGGGAAGGCAAAAATGGCCTCCTCAGGCTCCGGAGACCCTCTGGAGGCTGAAAATGGGCCTGTTTCCGGCCTTCCTGAACTTCCGGTAGGCCCGTTTTTCAATCTCCCTGAGTCTCCGTGCGCACCCTGCACTTACCTGCATACAAAACGGGCTCCTGGGAGAGGTGGGGAGGGGCGGGGTGGGGTGGGCGGAACCAGCTAGGAGTGGGATTTGGGGATTCTTCAAACTGCACAGAATCTTAGCTAGAGGTTCTCCCGAACCCCTGCAAACCTCCAGCAGCCCACCCCTGGCTGAAGCGTTTGGTGAAGGAGCAGATATGGCGTGTTATGAAAGGCCAGTACATTCTTCCTTGCAGGCAGTCCCTGACGTACGGCCACAAATGAGCCTAAAATTTGTGTTGCTAAGCGAGACAATGGTTAAGTGGATTTTTGTCACGTTTTACGGCCTTTCTTGTTACAGTTGTCGAGGGAATCGCTGCAATGGTTAAGTTAGTGACACGGTTTTTAAGTGACTCTGGCTTCCCCATGGACTTTGCTTGTGAGAAGGTCACAAATGGGGATCACATCACTCCAGGACACCATCATAAAAATGAGTCAGTTGCCAAGAATCTGTATTTTGATCACATGGCCATGAAGATGCTGCAATGGTCATAAGTGTGAAAAATGGTCGTAAGTCCCTTTTTTCAGTGCTATTATAACTTTGGATGGTCGTTAAAGGAATTCTTTTAAGTCGAGGACTACCTGTATTGATGCATTCAACCCTAGAACTTCCCTCCCTCCCTCCTTCCTTCCTTCCTTCCTTCTTTCCTTCTTCTTTCTTTTTCTTCCTTCCTTCCTTCCTTCCTTCCTTCCTTCCTTCCTTTTAATTTTAGTTCTTGGTCTCCCAAATATTGGCTAAAATAACTGACATTCACTTCTGCTGACATACACAAAAATTCAGCTCAGGGTTGAACAGTGGAGTCCTTGCTGCTCTTTGACTTTGTGGACGTTTCATTACCCAACTAGGTAATAGCATCAATGTGGGTGAGTGTGAGGTTTGTTGTCTATTGATACGCAGTAGCTTGGAAATTTTTGTGTCCTACCAGTGGTGATCCCACCCCCCCACCAACACTGGCAGGCATGCCATTGTGTATAAAGAGCAAACCCCATTCTCACTAGCACTGATGATGGATAATAAAACGTCTGCAAGCAAAGAACTGAGCTCAGACAGCACCAAGGACTCGATCGACAAAGGTCTTCATTATTCCTGAAATGAAACGTATCCCCTTTACTGTCCTAAAAGAGGATTCCTTATACATCTGCATTCAACGCAGGGAACTTTCTCCGTGTTGGTAAAGCACCCTATTTTGCATTCGTCTTAGCAGCCTCCGGGGTCTTTGATGCCTGTAAACAGTAGATCAGAGGCACCAGGCAGAAGTGAGTTTTCTTTTATTTCTGTACTTTGGAGTGGCAAGTTTTGATTTTGCCTACATGGAAATGGAGCTTCCTGCCTGCTCACCTCTACTCCCTTCTTGTATGCGACGAGTAGAGCCTTGGCAAATCAATCACAAGGCAATCTCTACACAAAACTCGCTTAATGCTAAATGGGTTTTTGTGGACTTAATTCCAGCGCAACCCCCTTTTTATTTTCCATTTCTTTCCTGCGGTTGAAATGACACTGGCACCTGCCAAATCGTTAATGGAATTCAGTGTGTCTGTCTTTCAGGGATTTGTAAACAGACAAAGTTCAGCAATATCCAAATTATCTTGAAAGACTAAAACTGAGTGACATTTTATTCATTGCTTTCACTGCCGTGAAGCCTCAACAACTTCTAAGTCCTGAGAAAAGGTATTTCAGTGTGTGAGATTACCCTCCTAGTCTTCTCCAATTAGCCTTGAGAGAACTCAGGTATGTCCACATGATAAGAACCCACAAACAAGCTTCTTAGAAGGCTTTGTTCCATATCATCTATGAAGATGATGATGATGATCTTCTTCTTCTTCCTCTTCTTTTTCCTCCTCTTCCTCCTTCTTCTTCTTTTTCCTCCTCCTCCTGCTCTTCTTCTTCCTTTTCGTTTTCCTCCTCCTCCTCCTCCTCTTCCTCTTCCTCTTCCTCTTCTTCTTCTTCTTCTTCTTCTTCTTCTTCTTCTTCTTCTTCTTCTTCTTCGCAATCATATTGAGTCTTAGCTAGTGCCAATTTAGTCCTCCTCCTCCTCTTTCCTCTTCCTCCTCCTATGTGCTTTGGAGAATAGGTGTCAGACCTGGAAGCCATCTTTTTCGTTAGATCTTCAGGCCTGCCATATCTACTACTGTGGGAAACTGGGAGGGGGGATTGTATAGGGCATGGGTGATATATAGTCATAATAACATTCCTTTCTCAGAAAGTCAAGGACATCTCACCCTGCACTTGGATGGCTGGAACTGGGAGGCATCTCCGGTTGAGACGGTGCTTGGATTTGACCATGTGATGGACTTGTGGTGCTGGGCAGAGACTTGGACTTTCTGTTGGGTGGAAAACTTGGAAGCTCTCAGATTCGGGTTTTCCCAGATGTGCCAATATGACATCTCTAATAAAATGGAACTTTGAGGAAACTAAAGTCCCGGAGTCTTCTTTCACTGGGGGTGTTACTTGGAACCCTGACAATAGATGGACTCCCTCTTTCTTTGTGGCAGCCCCTGAGATATTGGAACACTGCTCTCATGTCACCCCTGGTCCTTCTTTTCATTAAACTAAATATACCGAATTCCAGCAACCGTTCTTAATATGTTTTAACCTCCAGTCCCCTAATCACCTCTGTTGCTCTTCTCTGCACTCGTTCCAGAATCTCAACTTCTTTTTGATATCCTGGCAACCAAATCTGGATGCAGTATTGCAAGTGTGGTCATACATACTGTATGAAGTTCTACATTCAGCAGCCATGAGAAACCTGCACTGGGTCTAGGCCAGTCCCAATTTTCAAATGCTGATTTTTTTTTTCCCCTCCTGCTCTTTCAAGACAGTGAATTTGTTGTTCTTTTCTTGGCCATGGAAATGGCTAACATCCATTTCTTGTTTAGTAAATAGCTTCCCCTTGAAGAAAATGTATGTGTGATCATGGCCTGCCCACTGAAGGGTTCCTAGATGGGGAGAGGGAGAAAGCTTTGTATCCTTTATAGATATTGCACAGGTTATTTTAAAAGTATGTAAGGAAAGAAGATAGTGGACTTATTGCTGTTGGCCTAGATATTTATGTTCCGTGAAAAACGTTAAAGTACAGTAATAATGGAGACGAGATTTGATTAGATTGCAAAATATTTGTCTGTGTTTGCTGGCCTTATTTAGCATTTCCATAAAATCATTTCTGAACATCTGCTCTGTGCAAGGTTATCCAGATTTCTTGTATTATATTACAACTAGGGTTTTTTTCCATGTTTAGAAACTTCTAATAGCCTCTTTCCTCCCCTGCTCTAATAATTTCTTTCATCGAGATTTTATGACAAAAGCAATGGTTTTTTTTTCTTATTACACTATATGATAAAAGTGCATTTTCAGGAGTTCAATAGCAATTTCCCTCTCTAAATAAATAAACAGGTGGTGGATACCAATGCCAATTCTAAATAATTGAGTCGTTTATATTCTAATTCCATTGTTTGTTTCAGAAAAAGGCTTGAGAATTATGAATCACAAGGAGAAGATATGTGTTAGTTTGCCTTTTTTACCCCATTTTTACAGTGTGGCTTTTTAGCACAACACCTATTAGTTATTCTAGTAAACCATATCCAATTTTTGCTTATTTCTTCAGAAATGTTCTCATGTTTCCAGGTAGGGCAGGTGAATGAATAGATGGCTATATGGATGGATGGATGGACAATGATGATAGATAGGTAGGTAAATGACAGATAGAAGATAGATAGATAGATAGATAGATAGATAGATAGATAGATAGAAAGATAGATAGATAGATAGATAGATAGATAGATAGATAGATAGATAGATACTGTGTTTCCCCGAAAATAAGACCCTGTCTTATATTTTTTTAACCCCAAAATAAGCGCTTGGCCTTATTTTGGGGGAGGTCTTATTATTTTGGGGTGTGTGGAGCAAGATGGGGTTCCTCTTGCCATTTTACCTGATTTCCAGCTTTGCATTTAAATATTTTCAAGGAGGGCTTATTTTTGGGGGGTAGGCTTATTTTAGCACATGCGCTCAAAAGCCCGATTGGGCTTATTATCAGGGGATGTCTTATTTTCAGGGGAACAGGGTAGATTGATAATGATAGATAGATAGATAGATAGATAGATAGATAGATAGATAGATAGATATGATGGATATGATGGATGGATGGACGGATGGATGGATGGATGGATGGACAGATGGACAGACAGACAGACAGATGGACAGACAACATCCATGTATATAACTCTATTTTTAAAAAACTTTTTTTAAAATGTAAAAGGGGAAAGGTAGCCGTTGCACAAAATAACCTCTCAAGAACCTCTTAAAAACATCCAGATTGGGATGTTATCTAGCAAACTTAGCCTTGTTCTAAAGATCCAGTTTGGGGTTATTTTCCTTAGAAGGGAGCATCTCTTTGCTCAGCCTTGGGCAGATGGTGGCAAAGCTTAGAAGAGCAGCGACGTGGCCTTGAAACGTTGATGGTTTTCATTCTAAGTGAACTTGCTGGCTCCGTTCTTCAGAGGTTGTGTGATATCGCTGTGTTCCTTTCTTCTCAAGAGGCTTTTATGTAGCAAAGATTAAAAATTCCTTTAAATGCTTGTTTCTAGAATGCAGTCAATGGCAAAGAAGCAACATACCTCTGTCCCTAAGAGTGATATTTATGATTCCCATATGTATGTTATGTAAGGCTGGAGGGGCATTTATTCCGTCTGAATATTTATATCAAGCTATGCAGTTTGCTGTTCCCCTACCTGAATACATTTACATATGATTTTCACAATTTAGTTTGCAAAAATAAAAATAAAAATGCACGAGTTCAGAAAAAGACATGTATCAAATAGCAACACTTCTGAAAATCTTAGGGAGAGAACAGTTTGTGAGATCCGTGATCAGTAGGCTGAAAACCTAGAGATTCGTATTGTAGAAATAATCATGAAAATCCATCTTGTTTTTCTGCCAATGGGTGAAAAATATGGACTTTAATGTTAATTAAATACAGTAGTGGCCAACACCTTTTGGGAAAAGTGTATTTTCTAAACTAGCTAATAACACCACTTTTTGGGGGGGAGTAGTACCATAAAATTATATATCAATGGAAAGATCATTTAATCAAGAATGTGTAATGCAATAACTTTTATGAAGGATTTGCTATTAGAATAGCAGTTACAGTATAAAGAAGAAAAGTGAAACACGTAGAAAAAACAAGAGATACAAAAATGATCACCATGTCAGTTAATACTTAGTTGGGTACTCTTTAGCATGAACATCTTCTTTAGCCTTACGACATCTTCCCATGAAGCGAACCAAGTCTTTTAGTTCTGCAGCTGTTATCATGTGAAACCAAGATTGAATGGTGGCTTCTATTAACTGGGTTTTATTGCTGGGTCGCATCTGACTAACAGGTTTCTTTAGTTGGCTCCATAGAGTTTCAGTGTGGTTAAGGCACTTGAAAATTTCAAAATGTGGGCACTTGGCAACTGGCATGTACAGGTACAATTCTCAACTTACAACCACAACTGAGCCCCAAATTTATGTTGTTAAGTGAGACATTTGTTAAGTGAATTTTGCCCCATCTTACACTTGCTACAGTTGTTAAGTGAATCACTCCAGTTGAACAATCTGGGTCCTCATTTTACCCACCTCAGAAGGATTGAAGGCTGAGTCAACCTTGAACCTGGTGAGATTCGAACTGCCAAATTGCAGGCAGCCGGCAGTCAGCAGAAGTAGCCTGCAGTACTGCACTCTAACCATTGCACCACCGTGGCTTACACTGTGGCTGTAATTGTAATTCCAAGACTACCTGTCCTGTATCAAGTGGGCATTGATCCATCTTGCCCAGAGTTGTGAGTTATGATCCGTTATCCTTCCATCATGTTGTTACGCAGCAAACTTTGTGCAAGCAGAACTTCCTTCTCCCTTTTTTCCTGTAAATCCAATAAAAAAGAGCACCGGGACAAAGAAATATATATATATATATATATATTTCATAGCTGACCAGGTGAAACAGCTCCGAGCACAGTGACTCATAGACAATTTGTTGATCGAGCTGACACTTGCTGGGTTTTGAAAATAAATATACCCTGATCTAACTTCATGCTTTACGAGCACAAGCTCAAGGGCAGTGAGACAATTTTATTATAGGCGAGCTAATTCCTAATATGTCCCGCTGCTAAAGCTAATGTGGAACACTTGTGGCTTTATCTGCTCTTGGGACCCGATCGGGTGTGCTTCATTCAATTTAGCAAAGTTCGCTCACCTTCGCTAACTTCATACCTTGGTCAACTGCAAGCAGCAACCTCTACGGCAGGAGGAAACAGGGTAATATGAGATAGGGCATTCTACTCTACTCTACTCTACTCTACTCTTTACTGTACTCTACTCCTATTCTATTCTATTCTATTCTATTCTATTCTATTCTATTCTATTCTATTCTATTCTATTCTATTCTATTCTATGGTGTTCCCAGCTCAAAGACCTGGGAGAAGAGCAGAAAGTAGATGTTACTTCCAGAAAAGTAGGAAGTCTAGTCTGTACCAACTCTGTGATCTTCCTTGTAGATTTGTGTAATCAAGGTGTGAAAGCATCTCTCATATCATTTTTGCACGAGGCATTTTGAGAGGTTAATCTGAACTCAGTGACCTTGAATTAATTTTATACCAAGACAAATTCCTTGTTTGTCCAATCACACTTGGCCAATAAAGAATTCTATTCTATTCTATTCTATTCTATTCTATTCTATTCTATTCTATTCTATTCTATTCTATTCTATTCTATTCTATTCTATTCTATTCTACCAAACATCGCTCTGAGCACCCAGATCTCTGGGAATGTCAGGTTCAATCTTCAAAAGCACAGTGTATCCATGAAATAGTAGTAGTAGTAATAGTGGTGGTAGTAATAATAGTTTTTGAACTGTCATTGTCCGCTTTAAGAAGCAGAAGACTGGTAAATATAATGATTAATTGACACATGCATACATATATGCATGCAAGGAGTGAGCCAGTTTGATGTAGTAGTTCAGTTACTGGACTAGAAAGCAACACTAGATGTTGCCTTCAAAGTCTGTTGACGTCTTTGGAAAGAAGCCCCGGCCACGAAACGTGTTGTGATCAACCGATTTTCACTTGTATGAATTTGGAAGAACAGCCATAAATCATAGCCCTTTCCTTTGGCATTCGGAAAGCTCCTCTGAGATTCTCCCTGCAAAGTTTAAGAGAATTTAGAAGCATTGCTCAAAGCAAGGTTGCATTTTTAAAACACAATTACATTTCTGGGCCTGTAGAATATTGATTCTTTCTTCTCCCACCTCCCTTCCCCATTCCTGTCTTCTATAACTTATAAGTCAGCTTTTGTTTTCCTTTTTCAACTTCCGGGGGAAGCACTGGCAGATGGAAGACAGAGAGCAGATACGACCACCATGGTGAAAAGAGGAACTGCTAAATTCCTCAGTTCCTTGGAATTTCTCTCCGGAGCAAGGAGAGAACCAGGATCACCCATAGATGCTCTGTAGGTTTTTTCCAGTGCCTTTGTAACTGTCATGCCCCAGCATACAGCTTTTATATACTGTTGTTGCTCTCTAGCCCCATCTAGTGGCCAGAGGGACAAACACCAAGTACAGTAGTAGCCAAAATTGTGGAAACCTTTTGGGAAAAGTGTATTTTTGAGGTTTGATGGCTGATAACACCACTTTTTTTTTTAGAGTTTCAAGATAATCCTATTCCACTGCTAGAATGGCCTGGGAATACCCCAGGCCTTACCCCAATTGAAAATCTACAGAACAGACTAAAGAAACTTGTTAGTCAGAAGCCACCCAGCAATAAAACCCAGTTAATAGAAACAATCATTCAGTCTTGGTTTCACATTAGAAGAATGTGAACTGCACAACTCAAAGATTTAGTTCACTCCATGGGAAGATGTTTTAAGGCTGTAATTCATGCTAAAGTTTACCAAACCGCTGGAATGGCCTGGGAATAGCCCAGACCTTAACCTTAACAAAACGGTGAAACAGCGATGCTCTGTGTGTGGGATGTGGGTTTGTCCTTGGATGACCATTAACTTCAAATGGTCACTAAATAACATGGTCCTAAATTGAGGACTATCTAATTTACAAGTGCAAAGGGAAACCCTGTGAACATTGTTGCAAGCAAGATTTTGGGGATTTTTCTCTTTAGAGAAAAAAGCAGTAAAGAAGACCATGTGATATTCGTAGAATTTGTTCCTCGCACTCTATCTTTCTTTGCTATACTATTGCATAAATCAGTGATGGCGAACCTTTTCGGCACCAAGTGGCAAAATCAGAATGTGCATGCATATGTGTGCACCAGAGCACCGGAAATCCAAACACCACCTGGCCGGCGCACGCATGCCCATTTTCAGGCCTTTTTTCAGGCTGTTTTCAGATGCTCTGGCACCCACGAAGACCAGCTGTGCCAACGCGCATGTGCCCGCCAGAAACCAGAATAGCAGCTGGCAATGGCGCGTGTGCCCACAGAGAGGACTCTGTATGCCACTTCTGGCACGCGTGCCATAGGTTCACCATCATGGGTATAAGTGATTGGAAGGTGGTAATAGGAAGCTTGTTCCTCACAAGGCCCTACAGCTGAGAAAGCAGAATTTAAGCTGTGTGAAAATAGGACACTTTTACCGCCCAGTATGCAAAATAAAGATAATAGATGAGCATGTTAATTAGGACTGCTAACATCTGTTTCTCTGATGTTTCCTTAAAGTGTACATGTCTGTAACATTTTTGTGTGAGTGTGCTATTTTCCCTTAGGTTTTTAATTCTTTGGTTCCAAGAATGTCATTACTAGGGGAAGCTTGAATAATTAGATTTTCTTTGCAAATTCTTATTTCCTAGATTAACATGTGGATCGCACCTTAATAATCCAACAGTGCTTGCATCTCCTGATAACTTGATACAGTTTTTAAGGGTCAAAACACTGGTGGTTTTTTGTTTTTGTTTTTAGCCCCAAAAAGAAATGTACATTAAGGAATGACTATTTTGAGATCAAGACTTGAACTGAAAGCTTGCATCTTCAGAGCAAATGCTGCTAGCTTTTGCTAGTCTTTCAACAACTAATGGATTGTGAAGTTTTATGGAGGTTGGGGGGGGAAATATATGGATTGATGGGCTAGTCGAAGGAACTAATGAAAGTCGCTATGCAGTAAGATAAGAAAGAAAGGAAGGAAGGAAGGAATGAAGGGGGAGGGAGGGAGGGAGGGAGGGAGGGAGGAAGGAAAGAAGGAAGGAAGGAAGGAAGGAAGGAAGGAAGGAAGGAAGGAAGGAAGGAAGGAAGGAAGGAAGGAAGGAAGGAAAATTAATAGTCAATGCTTAGTAATTCATTCATTTACAGAAAGGCAGGGAAGACTCAAACTGTACTTCCTAAAAGATTCAATCGTTGCATCCATACTTAAAAATTACAATCCATGTTGATCTTTGACACTTCAGGGTATAGCAAAAGGACTAAAGAGGATGAGGGGAGAACATAAATTGGGCCTCACCTCCTGGATCATCTGGCCTTACATGTCCACACCAGTGGTGGGTTTCAATTTTTTTTACTACTGGTTCTGTGGGTGTGGCTTAGTGGGCGTGGCAGGGGAAGGATACTGTAAAATCTCTATTCCCTCCCCACTCCAGGGGAAGGTTACTGCAAAATCCCCATTTCCTCCTGATCAGCTGGGACTTCGGAGGCAGAGAATAGATGGGGGGCGGGGCCAGACAGAATTTTTACTACCAGTTCTCCGAACTACTCAAAATTTCCGCTACCGGTTCTCCAGAACTGCTCAGAACCTGCTGAAATTCACCTCTGGTCCACACGAGAGAGGTGTTATGCCGGATCTTCTTGGCAAAGAAAGGACCCAGAGGGGATGGTGAGAACCCAAATGCCTGTTTATCGTGGAAAGCGGCTCACTCTTTCCTAAGTAGCTTTCCTAAGATAATCAAGGCTTTGGTTTGAAAAGCGGAATTTGCTCCATTAACGAGGAAGGGGAAAAGATGAAATTAGGCGTTGGAGGCTGGAACCTCTCATGTCTTTAGTGCAGCTCAAGTACTCCTTAGCACATTATTAAGTAATTTCTTTGCTGCTTTCCCTTCAATTATGGTTATTTTATGTCTGTATTAGATGAGGGCATTATAGCAACCAGAGATCAATTTTCATCAGAAGGCTGATTAGATATTTAGCTTCGTTCTGCCTCCAAATGTCTTCCTTCCCCTTTCATTGTCATTGTTTTAGCTTTGTTTTTGCTGCCCTCACATACCAGGAAGATTTCTGGGTCTTCTTATTCCATCGGCTGGTGCCTTTCATGAAAACCAAGTTGCGTTTAGCTGGTGGTTGAAAAAGGATAAGTGGTTCCATTCATTGTTTCAGTTTTCTCTCCTCAAACAATTCAGCTAATTGTTGATTCCAGATAACAATTGAGCTAATGTACATTCTGGATAACAGCACCGCTTGCCCCCACAATTCCATACAACAATATCTGAGAAAAGAGCCTTGTGGGAAGAAGGCCAAGAGGGTAGCCATATATTTCTGCACACGCCAAGCCCTCGTGTTCAATAGATTCCTCCCTTCACGAAGGCATTAAGAAATGCAGCGGATTCCTTTCAGGACCTTCCTGGGTGGATAATATTCAACTTCTGTTTATCTCCAGCTCTCTTGACCAGGGGTCTTCAAACTTGGAACCTTTAAGACTTGTGGACTTCATGCTGGCTGGAGAATTCTGGGAGTTAAAAGACCTTCTCAGTGGCAGAATATGGGGCAGTTGCACTTAGACAAGCCTAAGGGGTGTGTGAGACATTCCTATTTGAAGAAAGTGGCCAGATGTACTTATCCCTGCAAAGGATTTCTAGCTTCCCACTGCATGGCGTGGGCTCTCATAGTCCTGGTGCTTTTTTTCCTCGCTCCCATTTTTCCCCTTGAAGTGTCTTTGATAACCTTTTGCTATCGTACAGTTGGAGAGTTTTAAATTAAAGAGGCCAATAATCATTTGGAGAGTCCATCTGAGATTAACCTTATGGATTGACCACATAAACAATGCTTCATTCATTCCATGAGTCTAGCGAGACTAAAAACAACCTCTGAAAAATAAGGGACAGAAAGGAATGCAGGAGGAGGATGGCTGTTGGACTTGACCTCCAAGGCCTCTTTAACTCATCTGTAGTAGTTGTTGTTGTTTTTTTGATGGGGGGGAGACGAGGGTCTTGCGATCCCGGATGCACCCCACACACAATTTTTAGCAGCTTCCCACCCCATCTCTCAAGGCGGAGTGTTGCCAGAAACCATTCGGCTTCCAAATCAAATGGAATCGTGAAGCGAATTCTCTGATGCTCAATTGAGAAGCTCACTGGCTGTGAAGCTCCTGGCTTGCGCAGAGCAGCTGAAGGAATATCTCTGGACATGCTCCATTTAAAACACATTGGGAAGAAATGACGAGCTGGGGCTTTGGAGAATTCTACTGCAATTTGGAAGGCATCACCACTGCTGCCCTTGGGATACCCTACAGTTGGGTTCACACAACACTTTTTGCCTAGTTACTAAATCATCCTGTTTCCTCTGCTCCGTATAATACCTCAAGTCAAGCGACTCTGCTAACTTGTTGTGACTCTCTCCCTCTCTCCCTCCCTCCCTCTCTCTCTCTCTGTCTCTCTCTCTCATACACACACACACACACACACACTTGTTCGAAGGCTAACCCTAACCATGCTTAGCACACCCTAATGGATGAATGGATCCTTTAGTTCTAGCAAGTTGCCATGTGCTGTGTGAATGCAGTTAGCAGGCATAATGAGTCCTCCTTAGTAGCAGAACGGGGAGAGCAAAAGACAAAAGGTTTTGTTAACAGGATAGAAAGCATCTGAAGAGAAGAATGCAGAAATAAAGAGAGGTGAGGGAGTCCCATAGTCTGGACAGTGTAGGAATAAGAGAATTGACCATTTGTAAGGTGCTGGATAGGAGCTGAGCAATTGAAATCTGAAGCCCATAATAGCAATAGCACTTATATACCACTTTACAGTGCTTTTACAGCCCTCTCTAAGCGGTTTACAGAGTCAGCCTATTGCCCCCAACAATCTGGGTCCTCATTTTACTGACCTCAGAAGGATGGAAGGCTGAGTCAACCTTGAGCTGGTCAGGATCGAACTGCCAAATTTCAGGCAGCCGGCAGGCAGCAGAAGTAGCCTGCAGTACTGCACTCTAATCACTGTGCCACCGCGGCTCTTAATGGCAGATGTTCTGATGCAGTTGTAGGACTTTTAACAAACACATGTTTAAAAGATCTGTTTCTGATTGCCAGTCTATTTATTCACCTCGAACTGTCTGGAAATTAGAATTAAGCCGCCCAGAGTTACCCTGTGGTATGATGGGCGGCCAATAAATTTAATAAAATAAATAAATTTTTGCTATTCACTCTCTTCTAACACTGATGATGTTACCTACTTGGGTAATGAAACATCTGTAAGAACCAAGCTCAGAGAGTACCAAGGACTCCACAGTTGTCCTCCTCCTCCTCCTCCTCCTCCTCCTCCTCCTCCTCCTCCTCCTCCTCCACCTCCTCCTCCTCCTCCTCCTTTCCTCTTCCTCCTCCTCCTCCTGTAACATAACATTTAATAGACCTTCTCAGTGGCAGAATATGGGGAAATTGCACTTACTCAAGCACAAGGGTTGTGTGAAACTAGTCTACCTTCCATTGCACCCTTGTTTCTGCAGCCTCCTTGGCTCCTCATACCGTGAGTTGCATCTCCAGCCAAAATTCCAGAGGCTGCTCTTCCCATCTGCCTTTTTCAAATCACAAAGAAGGAGAATGAAAGAGGCAGCTCCAATTCTTTGTTCTGTAATATTAAAAGTAATCATCGCAATGCCGAAATTGCAAAAATATCTAGAGAGCGAGACAAGAGACAAAATCTCTTTAAAAGGGGGGAAAATATTACAAAAACAAGGAGAGACAAGTGTTACCTTGAATAGCAGTTTCACATATCAAAATGTAGCAGGTGATTTTTTTTCTCTTTCTCTCTCCCAAGCATGAACATAAGGACCGATAAACACTTCTCTCTTTAATTTATCTGGATGAAGTACTGAAGACAGAGAAGTGAGATATTTTCTAAAGGTGACAGTCACTAGATGCTATTATTCGGCACAAGCCACCAGACTCTTTCCAGAGTCTGAAGTTGTTTTCCGCATCAGGCACACAAATATAGGAAAAGAGGAATGGGGGGTAATTGCAGGATTGGAAAAAACATGTTCCAGGGACACTTACCAGCTCTTGTAGTCACCTTAAGAATTTCTAAGATCAACGTGAAATCAAGGGGAGACAGAATAATAGAATAACAGAGTTGGAAAGGATCTTGGAGGTCTTCTAGTCCAACCTCCTGCTAAAGCAGGAGATCCTATATCATCCCAGACAAATGGCTGTCCAGTCTCTTCTTAAAAACCTCCAGTGATGGAGGAAGGAAGGAAGGAAGGAAGGAAGGAAGGAAGGAAGGAAGGAAGGAAGGAAGGAAGGAAGGAAAGCAGAATAACAGAGTTGGAAGGGACCTTGGAGGTCTTCTAGTCCAACCCCTGCTTAAGCAGGAGATCCTGTATCATCCCAGACAAAAGGCTCTCCAGTCTCTTCTTAAAAGCCTCCAATGATGGAGCATTTCTGGAGGCAATTTCGGCGTTCTGAATGGAGGGAGTAAAGTTAGCATTATCTCTGCTGCATTTAACATTGAATTCTGTGGAATATCAAGTGGCTGGAAGAGGTGAGCGGTGACCGGCCGGGTGTGGGTGGGGCCAATGAGAGGTGATCACTACCGGTTCGGCAAATTTATGCCAATAATCCCTAGCGGTTCGCCCGAACCGGTAGGCTTTCACCCCTGGAAGAAAGTGGTTATAAGAACACTAGGGGTATTTCCCACTTAAATGCATGTGGTGACTTTAAGATAAGTGGACTCCAACTCCCAGAATTCTGGGAGTTGGAGTCCACCTGTCTTAAAGTTACTAAATTTGAAAAGAGCTGTTATTAAATACTGAGAAAAAGCAGCGGAAGAGTCTCTCACACCAGCATATAGACATGGGGAAAATAGAGCAAGTGGTTGGCCAACAGACCACTGTGTTTTTGTTCCTTGCAGAAGAAGGATGCATGCCAAGTTGTGTTATTAATCTGGAATGAGTGGAAGCCAGTTTAACTGACTAGCAACAAAGATGATTAGGGGACTGGAGGCTAAAACATATGAAGCTGGATGCTGGTTGCTGGAATTGGGTATGTCTAGTCTGATGAAAAGAAGGACCAAGGGAGACATGATAGCAGTCTTCCAATATCTCAGGGGCTGCCCCAAAGAAGAGGGAGTCAAGCTATTCTCCAAAGCACCAGAAGGCAGGATTAAAAAGCAATGGGTGGAAACTAATCAAGGAGAGAAGCAACCTAGAACTAAGGAGAAATTTCCTGACAGTTAGAACAAATAATCAATGGAACGCTTTGCCTCCAGAAGTTGTGAATGCTCCAACGCTGGACGTTTTTAAGAAGACGTTGGATAACCATTTGTCTGAAGTGGTGTAGGATTTCCTGCCTAAGCAGGGGGTTGGACTAGAAGACTTCCAAGGTCCCTTCCAACTCTGTTATTCTATTCTATTCTACTAGTAAGGGACAATGAGAATCCCAGGTCTCCAAGGCGTTGTAGCTTTGCAGCAGCGAGACTCACTTTTCTGTCCCCTCTGAACCTATCACTTTATCATCCGCAGCAAAATTAAGGCAGCTCTTAGAGATTATGCAAACTGTATTATTAACTGCGTTTTCCACAGGGAGATGGGACGGAAGCAGTGTTTTGTCGCTACGCATGAATTAACATGAAACCCAACTGCCTAAACTGTAAACAGCTGTGAATTCTAGCCTTGCTTTCTGGAACTGTAATTCCATAGGAAGGCAATTGTTAAATCCCCAATGTTTTTGAATCATGCTAGCAGGAGGAGGGGGCATCCAACGTCTCAGCCTTTATTCTGGCTGCTGCAAATATGGTTAGCATGCACATATCATCTTCATTTAATGATCCCATAATCCCCTGCAGGGTGGAGTCTGAGCAACTGAATGGAGCTAGCAGAATGTTTTAATGGCCAGATGCCCTTCCTGTCACCAATGTGGAGTTTTGTTCAGCAGATATATTCTCAGTGTGCCCAGAAAGAGAAATATCTGCCTCTACCTAGGATCGAACTCACAGCCTCCTGATTGTGAGGCGAGAGTTCCACCTCTAGGCCACTGCACCACTCAAGAATCTAGTCAACTAAAGTTCAATGTTAAGTTGACAGCAGATAAGAGTCAACGGAATTCAGGAGAGGATGGGTTTGGACCACTTGTAGGAATGCAACAATGCAAAGCTGATGACACCTCAGAATCTTTGAGATGTGTGGAGTTAAGTTCCCAGAATTCCTTAACCAGCATTCTGGGTCTATCCATCTTAAAGGTGAGAAACCCTGGTTTAGAGATTTTAAGGAAGTAAAACATCTGTCCTCACCAAGGTCGTTACACTTCCATGACTTTGTACACCAATCCTATATAACTGAGTAGTTAAAATCATCAAGCACTGTCTAGGACTAAGAAGCATTTAAACCTAACAGCATCCAGTAGATGCTGCCAGAAAGAATCCTATTAGTTGAGTTAAATGGATGGATGGATGGATGGATGGATGGATGGATGGATGGATGGATGGATTGAATTTCTATGCTGCCCATCTTACTCATGCAGTGACTCTGGGTGGATAAATGTATTACAAACCATGAACATTCACTGTACAATACATTAATGTCAGGGATGGAAGCAGACAGAAATTCCTAATTTTCTTCAAATTGCAAAATAAATGAAAAAAAAAAAGCACAGGATAACATTCCTAAGATAAAGCTCGCCCCAGTGATATCAGCAGGTCCTTTTGAAATTCAGAATTATGGTAGAACTCTGGAAAACCACATTTTAGAATCAGGTTTGTTTGTTTTTAAAATGTAAGAATAACTTCATTTGACTTTGATTCATAGAGCTAGAATGTACTCGAGTTGGTTTTTCCAAGGGTCCAGAAATTTTAACCATTATTTTTCAAATCTGACATATAATCCATACCTATAAATCACAGGGCATAATATTAGATCCTGAACTGCCATTGGCTTTTTTTTTTTTTTTTGCAGGTAAGCAGAGATAAAATAATAACGTTTAAAAGTCTATCAAAGTCCGTAAGTGACTTATGGTATGCTTGCCTCCCCTTTCCAAAATAAAATGAAATCGGGATAAAGAAGACTTTGGAAGGCAAATAAATTATTGGTCTCCTTATGAGACAGAGGATCCATAAGGCAAAATAATTATCTGTGCAACCTTCTGTGTTTTGAACAATTGTCTCGAAAGGAATTTGATGCAGTGACTTTGCTGAGAGGACTAATCTGGAGCCTCACAGATCAGATTCTCAGACAATACAATTTGAAATGAGCTGGCGGAGAAGAAAAGTAATAAATAAATACAAATAATGCTCTAAGCAAGGAATCTCTCCCTCTCTCCCTCTCGCCCTCCTTCCCTTCTTCTCTTCTTCTTTTTCTTCTCTTCTTACCACACCAAAGTTCTTGTTCTGCGAAGAACCTGTGATTATGATACTGAGCCATACTGATACTGAGTGGTGAAATCCAAATTTTTTTTACCACTGGTTCTGTGGGCGTGGCTTGGTGGGCGTGGTGTGGCTTGGTGGGCGTGGCAGGGGAAGGATACGGCAAAATCCCCATTCCCTCCCCACTCCTGTGGCCAGCCAGTTTTCTGAACTACTCAAAATTTCCGCTACTGGTTCTCCAGAACCTGCTGGATTTCACCGCTGACCTTTGGGTTGTAGTTCAACGTATCCAAAGCTTGGGAGAAGTTTGTTTAAAGCATTAGAGAAATTCTGATTTTGCTACAAGCGTACTGGGTGATTCAGTGGAAGTTTCTCACTCAACAACATTACTCTGTCTGCCGCTTCCATCTTTCCTTCCCTTTTCCTTTGGACTATCTAAACCAGTGTTTCTCAACCTTGGAAGCTTGAAGATGGGTGGACTTCAACTCCCAGAATCCCCCAGCCAGCAGCGCTGGCTGGGGGATTCTGGGAGTTGAAGTCCACCCATCTTCAAGCTACCAAGGTTGTGAAACACTGATCTAAACATTTCCATCCAGAATCTAGAACCTAAAGAGACAATAGAGAAGGTGGGTTCTACTTACCTTTACTACCGGTTCGCATCGTGTGCGCGAGTGTGCGCTCTTCTGCGCATGCGCAGATCACTTATGATGACGTCCAGGTCAGTGGGCGGAGCCTCCTGCCGGTTTTACTACCGGTTCTATAGAACCAGGCAACCCACCACCGCTACAAACCCTGTTTTGTCCTCTGTCCTTCTCTAACTTCCTCAAAAGGCAAATTAATTCAGGCAGCAACTGCCAGGGAAAGCAACAGCAGTAACAGAAAACCCCAGAAGTTGGCAATAAACACCCGTGCTATGATGGCTAGAGGGTTGGACTAACCCTCTAGCCTTTCCAAATCTGTGATTCTCAGTCTACAAATCCAGCCACAATCTTAGATAACCGCATGTCAGAAAGCTGAGCTGTGCGATCTCAAACTTTGCCTTTATTTCATTTTTGCCTTCGCATTTTTAGAAGTTTCTTCTCGCTCTGAGGATCTAAGGCATCGGAAAAGTGGAATCTCACTTGATATGTAGCTACGCAAGATCACCATCCTTACAATACAATCCTTGCTTGGCTTAAAGAGAGGGGGAAAAAGATACATGTTGGCACAGCAACCACTAACTAAGCTCTTAAAACTGGAAACACAAAGAAAATAGGAGTCATGGAAACATTTCAGTTTTCCTAAAAATAAATATATTTTTTTCTTTGTCTGCAAATATTTCTGGGAGAAGATTAATTACAGCTTGACTGTAATAATAAAGGAGGAATATGCCGAATCCTTCCTATGTTTGCCTTCCATTTAAGAGGCCTTTATTGATTAAAACATTACCATCATTAATGGCTTCTCCAGATATTCGCATGGCCCATTGAAATGGCAGGGAGAGAGCCTGGGAAAAGATCTCTCCGCTCTTGGCATGCCTTGCTTAAATCGCCTCATTCACGAGAGCAGAAAGAGGAGAAAAATGGAAGTTAATCACATGTATAATGGACTGCTGTTGTCATTCCTAGCATTTGTCCTGCTTAGTTGCAGGATTATTTCTCGCACTTTGCTTGTTTCAGTTCATGTAGCAAAGCTATGAATACATGATGTGACAAAGGGGTTTGTTTCTCAGCCAGATTTTTTTTTTCAGGCTGGCACTGATTTGCACTGAGGAGGAGGTCCAAGGTCACCCAGCTGTGTTCCAGAAGCTGGATCTCCCTCCCTCTAGTCCAGCAACTTAGCAACTGTAATAAATGGATTCTTCAATATATAGAATCCATGATAAGTTGGTACTATAGAAATAAGAAATAAATTGAAAATAACAGGAAAAGAGCCAGTTTGGTCTAATGGTGAAGGACCAAACTAGAAACCAGGAGACAATGAGTTCTAGTACTGCCTTAGGCATGAAAGCCAGATGGGGAACTGTGGGCCAATCACTAGGAGACGGTGAGTTCTAGTACCTGCCTTAGGCATGAAAGCCAGGTGGGGAACTGTGGGCCAATCACCAGGAGACGGTGAGTTCTAGTACTTGCCTTAGGCATGAAAGTCAGGTGGAGAACTGTGGGCCAATCACCAGGAGATGGTGAATTCTAATCCCACTTTAACCATGAAAGCTGCCTGGGTGACAGTAGTTCTAGTGGTCAATAAACCACTATGCTATACTCATAAACATGTCATGACAAGTCCTGCTCATTAGCCACATGTTGAACTTGAAGATACTCAATAGTTCAAATTCACAGGATCTGACTCTGAAATCAAGAGTGGGATGAAATATGAAATAGGTGCCTTGATGGTCTCTAAACATGTAATAAAGTCACTCAGTTGTATGTGAGTGAAGAAATATTTTAAGAATATGAAGACAAGTTCTGATTCAGCTGGCTTAAAATTCCTTTAGATTAGCATCCAAACTCCAAGAAGCCTTTCAATCTTATGTGTTAATTTGTTTAATTAATCAAGCCCCAAATTCTTTGGAAATTGCAGGAATTGTTCTTCCAGCATCTATACAATAGAGAGCACCAAGTTGGAGAAAGTGATTCTAAGGCAACCAGAGGGATGAATCACTCCCTGAATTTCTGTGGGTTTTTTTTCCTCTGAGAAGACACCAATATGGACCCAAAACCTCTTGAAAAGATTGCATGAAGGATCTATCTTTTAATAAGACAGGAGATGGAAACTATTAATTATAAAGGGCAAGAATAATTGTACTAAAGCACCATTTAATTTAATGATAATCCCATTCCAATTTGGATCAAATTTAGCTTTTGTCTTCTCGCTTCCTATTTTTGAGGCCATGGCCCCTTCTGGCCCATGTAAGGACCCCTCTCATTTGTTAAAATAAAATAGAATAACTGAGTTGGAAGGGACCCTGGAGGTCTTCTAGTCCAACCCCCTGCTCAGGCAGGAAACCCTATAACATTTTAGACAAATGACTTCTTAAAAACTTCTAGTGTTGGAGCATTCACAACTTCTGGAGGCAAGTTGATTAATTGTTTTAACTGTAAGGAAATTCCGTCTTAGTTCTAAGTTGCTTCTCTCCTTGATGAGTTTCCATCCATTGCTTCTTGTCCTGTCCTCAGGTGCTTTGGAGAATAGCTTCACTCCCTCTTTTTTGTGGCAGCCCCTGAGATATTGGAACACTGCTATCATGTTACCCAACCTGGATAACTTTCAAAAATGTGGACTGACTCCCCAAATTCCTTACCTTGCGCGGCCATTTCTGCCAATTGAAGAGGAGAATTTAAACATCATCTCTAAAAATAGGACATATTTTAGCCAGGATGTCCCACCTGAGACATTCTCCTTCTTCTTACATGCCAGGTATATGGTTACGGGGGATGAAATATAAAAGAGGAACAGGGCACAAGCAGAACCTGTGTCGTAAGCCTGTAATGGGTTATTATTCTGTTAAAAATGATAATTCATATGATTTACTCTCTCGATGGCCCCTCTGCAAACATCAGAAAACGCAAACCCAGAGATTGGATGGGCTCACTGGTGATGTGAGACCACTTTCACTTTGATGACAAATTTAATAATAGAGGATTAACATGCAGCCCGTTAAGCATTCCCATTCAAAGGGAAACAACAAAGCGCAAAGAGATGGAGTCATAAAATATGTAATATCCCCAATTCATCATCCTCAAAATGTAATGTTCTCTGTACTGTCGGAATTGAATAATGATGGATAATATAGCAGTGTAAAAAGGGTGATTAATTTCTCTTAAAAGAACTTACGAGCCAGGCACGAAGACAGGCCTGTAATGTCCAGTTGTAAAGAACATGACACTCAGCAAAAGAAGAAGAAAAAATATCCAACATTTGAAGTCCAATTTATGGTCTTGCCAGGAAAACTGCAAGGATGGCTTTGTTCTGGAGGTGACAGTGAGTTTCTTTATTTGAGACCCACTTCGCACCTAGCCGTGGCAATTAATACCTGTGCTGCTTGGTGGTAAACACCATTATCTTAAGCAAATAAACTATTGCAAAGGTCTTCACAATTTAAATGGGGTTTGCTAAAACGAGCCAGTGCATTATGGATTGGTTTTGGTTTTGGGGGGTTTTTTTTTGGGAAACGGGTACTTAAAAAGGCCAGCTAATTAGCAAAAGGATGTGATTGCAATGCTAAATGCTAGAGAGACAATGAGTCTCGTTATGTTCGATTGGTAACTTTGCTACAGTTGCTGGAGTATTAGAGGAAATTGAATTAACAGCAGATTCCATAAACTGAATCCGTTGGCTGGGGCTAATTTGAGGAAGCACCACTTAAACACGGTGTGTGGAGTAGCTAAAGAGCAAATCCTTGTATCTGCAGGTTTTGCCCAAGTGAATTTTATTAGACTTTTAATATAATTTATGTCATATGCTATATAAAAAGGAGTCCCTGCAGATTTTATTCTGCTAGTCATTGCCGACTATAGGGGATGGTGCTCATCTCTGATTCGAGGCCATTGAGTGATGACCGATGACATTTTCATGATCATGTGGCCAGCATGACATCACGGAACGCTGTTACCTCCCCACCAAAGTGGTACCTATTTATCTACTCACATTTGCATGCTTTCAAACTGCTAGGTTGGTAGGAGCTGGAACGCGGACTGGAACTCACCCCATCATGCGACGCTCGGGTCTCAAACCTGGGCTGCTGGGTTTCCAGCTGACAAAGCCAGCATCTAACCACTGAATATATGCTATATAGGATTTATATTTATTCATATTGTCAATAGCAGGTCATACCCAATTCATTTCCCCCTTTTCTTTAGTTTTCCTCTTAATACACACTTCCTCCCCCCACCCCTTTTCTCTAAATTAGGTAAGAGAGGCTGAAAGATACCCTTGGTTCACCCCTTAGCTATAATTGTTTTAATTTTGGTATAAAGAAGGCTGTGATTTACTTATAAGCCATGGTTAACCAAGAGCCGTGGTGGCACAGTGGTTAGAATGCAGTATTGCAGGCTAATTGCTCACATTGCCAAGAATTCAATTCCCTTGATCCTGACCGGCTCAAGATTGACTCAGCCTTCCATCCTCCTGAGGTTAGTAAAATGCAGTTCTGGAGAACCGGTAGCGGAAATTTTAAGTAGTTTGGAGAACCGGCAAATACCACCTCTGGCTGGCCCCAGAGTGGGGTGGGAATGGAGATTTTGCATCTCCTGGAATGGGGTGGGAATGGAGATTTTGCAATATCCTTCTCCTGCCATGCCCACCAAGCCACACCCACAGAACCGGTAGGAAAAAAAATTTGGATTTAACTCCTGGTAAAATGCTTTATGTATGAGACTCAGATAGTTGGGGAGCAATATGCTGACTCTGTAAAACGCTTAGAGAAGTCTATAAAGCACTGTGAAGCAGAATATAAGTCTAAGTGCTATTGCTATTAGGCACTGAGAATAGTTAACAGGCTGATCTAAAGCCAAACCAATGATGGCTTAGTGTGAAGACTTGAACCTTTCCATTGTTCCGGGCACACGAGTTTCATGGTCAGGCACACGTTTGCACCTATGTCTTCCTCCTTTTTCTTGCCATTTTACTTCACCAACTTCCCTTCAACTCAACAGCAAATGCAAGATGAAAATCAGAGCGAGCCGAAGAGCAGCAGCTTGAGGGATGTTTGTTATAGAAAGGAAAGATAAGGCAGAGGCCTGTTCAAGATTTATTTCTTTTTGTAAGCTCTGTGCTTAGCCGTTCTAGACTATAAAGCCTGCGCCTGCATTTAAACAGCCTGTAAAATCCGAAATCAAATTTGAATTATGGCAAAGAATCCTGGCTCGCTTAGTGGGGGAACCGATGAGTTGGCCAAGAATAAACCAAAAGTTAAGGGCACTTGTGCAATAGAATAGGTTAATCATAAAAAAGCTCGGATTGAAAGTTGCCAGGTGAAGTAGTAATCTGTAAAAAGAGACAAAAATACAGATTTTGCCCATTTGGCCTTGTAAGGATACAGAAGGGTCTCACAAGCAAAAAGGACAATCTCCATGTAGGTTCATAGTTGAAATCCACACTGAAAATGCCTTGTCTTAAATAGAATTGTGGGTCCTTCAAGTTTAGGAGAAGAAGTAGATCATATTGGTTATCTATCCAGAAGACTTCTCCACTTATTCCATGATTGCTACATAGGCTCAGAAGTTTTCACTGGAGAACTTCATCAATAAACCGCTTCTTACTTCTTCTCATCAATAAGTTGATCAAGCTTTCAAAGAATGCTGACATTTTTCAAAAAGCTTATTGATTCCCCGTTAGCGAAGAAACTGTGTGAAGGCTGTGTTGGTGCTATGGTTGCAGCTGCTTTTGAATGATTAATGATAACGCTATCATTAATCAGAGACTATTAGAATTGGTATAATAATAATAATAATAGGAAGAAGAAGAAGAAGAAGAAGAAGAAGAAGAAGAAGAAGAAGAAGAAGAGGAAGAGGAAGAGGAAGAGGAAGAGGAAGAGGAAGAGGAAGAAGAAGAAGAAGAAGAAGAAGAAGAAGAAGAAGAAGAAGAAGAAGAAGAAGAAGAAGAAGAAGAAGAAGAAGAAGCAAAGATAGTACCAATAGTAACAGGGACCTTGAGTGCAATTCCAAAACATCTGGTGTATCACTTGAACACCATGGGCATTGACAAAATCTCCATCGGTCAATTGCAAAAGGCAGTTGGACTTGGAACAGCTTACATCCTGTGATGAGACCTCTAACAGCATCAAATATCCACATCTGCTTATTCCAGGTCCTTAAGAAAGACGATAGCTGGATAAAAATGACAAATCCAGTCTGAACATCTGGATACTGTGTAAATCACAACAACAAAAATTATAATAATTATAATACTACAATCTTGATGACTACCTCCTTCTAATTGTCATTCATTACATTAACATTAATATTTGTTGACTTCGCTGGCCGAAAGCAACAGGAGATACAAACATAAAAATTCTTTGGGTGCTTTCTGCTTCCTTATTAAATTTCATTGGTTTGATCTTATCCTGATCAGCCTGTCCCAAACCTTGTTCTGTTTCCCACAATGGCATCATCGTATTTCACCTTCAACCCAGCCTCTTAAACAAATGCTCATGTTCAATAGATGCGACATTGACATGCTGCTTCTACAAATGAGGGTGGACATAACTCATTCCATGTAACCTCAGCACATAAATACTTTCTTAAATCCGAACACGTATAAAATTCTCTGGGGTGAGGAACGGGAGGCGGGGTAGAGAGAGAGAGTGGGTGAGGTTAAACATTGAAATTGCTAAAATTTGACCTGACCATAAATCTCCACTCTGGGCTCATGTTTTATGTGAACATTCAGTGGGAAAGTAATTCCCATGTACAATTGCTTTGCCTTATAAGTCATTTCTGACTGATTGCTGTCATACCTGAGATTTTTAACTTGTTTCTCGGTAGCTTTAGCAATATTTTTAACATTTCACATGGTTGCAGTGGAACACTCTATGTTTACACTAAGGAAGGAAGTCCAGAGAGTGTCATGTGCTAGAAATAATCAACATTTAAAATGTTGGATTGCTTTTACATAGATATGGCATCTATGGAAGAAAAAAATAATAATTCTATACATACACTAGTACTGGAAATAGAAGTGTTAGGAGAAGCTAAGTTTAGGCCTGGAAACCTTAGCTTCTATTTGTGGTTGATCCATATGGTGAGTTACGAGAACTGCAGCTTGGGGCAGCTTCCTGTTTGGCGAAAGGGAATATTTTATGAGTGTAAGAATCCCTGGCAGCAGTTTTATAATTTGAACAGAAAGAAGGTTGATAGAAATACCAGGAATTGTTGATTGTGCTGGGAGAACTTCCCTTGTTTTCAGAAGCTCAGAGGGTGGCGCGTATAAGTGTTTTTCTGTTTAGCTATTGACCTTAACCTAACCCTAATAAATGGTTGTTTGACTTGATCAGATGCTAAGCATTCTTTCCACCTCATCATGTCAGGCAAAAAGAACCAGGAACATTGAAGAAGTTCAAAGCCCTGAAGACTTTATTATTGCTACCTATACACAAGAATATGATCAAAGCTAAACTGGCACTTAAATAAAGAGTCAACAGAATTCATAAGAGTTGGACTTGGGTCTCTTCTGGCTGTGCAATGATTCCAAACCGATGACACATTTAACTCCGCCTTCCAACTCAGCCTGCTCCTCTCCTACAGATTAATAATCATAATCATCATAATCATAAGTTTATTTGTCAAGCATATATAAGATAACAGGTAAAAGTATAAACATAATTTGAATACATGAAAAGAGTAAGTAAAAAGGAATATTAGGACAGGGACGGTAGGCACGTTGGTGCTCTTATGCACGCCCCTTACAGATCTCTTAGGAAGGGGGTGAGGTCAACAGTAGATAGTCTAAGGTTAAAATTTTGGGTAGTTTAGGGAAGAAACCACAGAATCAGGTAGAGCATTCCAGGCATTGACCACTCTGTTGCTGAAGTCAAATTTTCTGCAGTCGAGTTTGGAATCTATTATTTGAGTTGAGTTTGTATCTATTATTTGCTCATGTATTGTTGTGGTTGAAGCTGAAGTAGTCATTGACAGGAAGGACATTGTGCCAGATAATTGTATGTACTATGCTTAGGTTAGACTGAAGTCGGCGTAGTTCTAAATTGTCTAAGCCCAAAATTTGGAGGCTGGTGGCATAAGATATTTTATTGCTGTTAGAGGAATGGAGGACTCTTCTTGTAAAATATCTCCTGACTCTTTCAATTGTATTTATGTCCGATATGCAATGTGGGTTCCAGACAGATGAGCTGTATTCAAGAATTGGTCTAGCAAATGTTTTGTATGCTCTAGTTAGTAGTACAACATTACCAGAGAAGAAGCTACGCAAGATTAGGTTAACAACTCTTAATGCCTTTTTGGCAATGTTGTTACAGTGGGCTTTGGCACTTAGATCTTTAGAAATGAGTACTCCAAGGTCCTTGGCAGAGTGAGGATCAAGTCTATCAGCTGTTTACCATTCAATCTTCACAAGAAGAATGTTTGCTAACTCATGTTAGCCACCAAGATCCTTCTGGGAAGTTCCCCTATCAGAAAACAATGCTCCCATTTTTTGCAACTTTCTCATAGCTGAAGCTGAAACATTCATTTCATGGAAAGTAAAAGAACTTCTTTGGATTTGAGGATGAATGTTAAATCATCTGGATGGATTTGTAGACGAGAACCTAACTCTCCATTGCATCACCAATTGATTTGTCAAGGATGCCATGAGCTTTACTACTGGCATCGTTTAGAATTTATTAGACGGAAAAACTACTAGTAAAAGAATACGTGAAGCTATAAATTCAGGGTTCCCCTGGTTTGACCCAAGGCTCTAAGATAAATGAATTTGGAAAGGGCAGTTGAACTTTTGAAAAGTCTTGAGTTGAATAGCTGTGTGTATTAGGAAAAACAGAATTTTTGGAGACTGTAGGGAAACTTGGTCTGCAGCTCATTAATCCTCTCTAAACAGACTACCGACTGGGTGAAGCCTCCAAGTTTAACAACAGCCATAAGTTAATATTTGCAGCTGCAATTCAAATGTACTTGATTGGAAAGAAGAATAGATTTTATTTGTTGTGGCTTCCCGGGAGTTTGTTTTTCTTTAAAGTACAAATTGACAGTCAAACATGTAATTAGTTGTGATGAGTGTCACAGCCAGCCATTTCCCCTTCACCATGCCACTTCTTTAAAAAGTTGATTTATTTTGATCACAATGAATTAGGCATGCTTTTCATAATCGTTGAGGGAGTCTAGTTTTCTTCTCGTTCCTACTGCATTCACCCAATCGTCAGATTAAAAGCACAATGGTGGCCTATCAGGAACAGTTTCCTGTTTCCATGGGTATTGCTTATTTAGTTGGGTCGATTTAAATTAGGCGACTCTAAATTTTGCAGCTTTAAGGCTTGTGGACTTCAACTCCCAGCATTCCTCCCTCCACCAGCCATGTCTTTAACCTGGTCACATTCTCCTCTAACAAAAGATCTGTGCAATGAACTGGATTGGAGAGAGAATGAGTTGCCCAAAGTAAGCCATGAGCTTAACCGCTCAGGTACTGAGTAATCCAGCAGCAAACCATGGCCATAAAATGCCACCTTCCACTATTGTGAGACATATACTAGCTACGGGTCACCACATCAATTCAAATACTGTGTTTAAAGTTCTGCTGTGCCACAGGAATTCTCGTTTTCTGCGTTTGACCGAGGCAATTGCCATCAATCGATTGACGCCTCCTTTGTGTGTGCAGAAACAACTGTATGTCAATCTATGCCTTCCATGGGTGGAAGGTTTGTCATAGGCTGGTTTTCCACATACGTCACAGGTTTAACTAATGCTCTTGCTCAGTGGTGAAATCCTCTGTGGTTTGCCACTGGTTCGCTGCCTGTGCATGCGAATTGTTGGTTGGTTGATTTTTGGCTGGGGTGTCCCTCACAGTTGGAAGTCAATAAAAGGAAGCACCTAAATGTCTCTACCGATTTTAGATCACATCAGGGTTCAGCAACCTGTGGCTCTGGAGCCGCATGTGGCTCTTTCACCCCTCTGCTGCGGTTCCCTGTCACTCAAAATATGCATCACAACCGCCAATATGTGACACCTGCCAGCACGCGATTTATTGAGCTTTTCAACCCCTGGTAGGCCAACCATGGATAAATCCAAGAAAAGAAAAGTTTCAGAAGAAAACAGAACATTTAATTCAACTACATATGCTAATTTTGTGGCCACTCAAGAAATAGTCAGGCACTGGGAAACTGGTCCAACTGGCTCTTTGAGTGTTTAAGGTTGCAGACCCCTGATCTAGATAGTCCCAAAGATGCTATTTCAGGAGGCAACTGGACTTTCCTGTTTTTTCTTTGAAGACATTTCATTTCTCACCCAAGAAGCAGCTCTGACTGCTGGGGAATGGAAGGAGCTTCTTGGATGAGAAGTGAAACATCTTCAAAGAAAAAACAAGGAAGTCCAGTTGCCTCTTGAAAAAGCATCTTTGGGACAACCATGACCTGAATGACTGAGAATCTCCATAGACTATTACCTTAGACAGGTTTTTTGCTTCCTGGGTTTTGTTTTTAGACCGTTGACACATCGTTTGCAGCAACCTTAGTCCCTCTGTGCCTCTTTCATTATTAGGCAGCATTTTATCCGAGCTCAGTAGTGCATCTGGATGTTAGCCCCCACTCCACCCCAAAAAGCAGCAAACACAGAATCATTTGTGCCATTTTGTCTTTGCTTACCACAAACTGACATAAAAGAGCCTTGGTAGTACAGAGGTTTAAGGCACCCTGTTATTAAGCTGGTTATTAAGACCAGCTGCCTGCAATTACTGCAGGGTTCGAATCTCGCCAAGGCTCAAGGTTGACTCAGCCTTCCATCCTTTCTAAGGTAGGTGAAATGAGGACCCAGTTTGTGGGGGCAATAAGCTGACTTTGTATAAATATACAAAAGGATGAAGGCTATTGCTTAACGCATTGTAAGCCGCCCTGAGTCTTCGGAGAAGGGCAGCATATAAATCAAATTAAAAAAATAGAAAAAAAATGTTTTATCCATGCCTTAGAGACCGGGGAAACGATGCAAGGGATTGGGGGTGGGTGGGCTAGAAATGCTGCCATTAAACTAGGAAAACACTCAAGATGCAGAACCAAAAAGAAAAGCGGAAGAAGAAAAACTTCTCAGCGCCCCCCCCACCCCACCCCCTTTGACTTTTTTGCAAAAGGAAAGGGACTCTGAGCAGCAAACTCAGGCTAAGCTTTCTGGCAGCTGTCTCGTCAGAACCTCATTTCAGAAGTTGGACTGCAGGTGAAGGAGAGATAAGTCCCGATTGAAATGCAAGAGACGGAAGCTGCTCCCAGTAAATTGGGCCGCCGGATCTGGAAAAGTACGAGTGGCCTTCGCACTTCAGGGTTAATAATCCCCTGCTTTTTCTAATTACAACTTGCTCACAGCGGGGGAGATAACTAGGCTGCAGAAGAATATGCTTAATGAGGTGGGCATGGAAAATTCATTAAAGGCTTCTAATTGAATTTACAGTCGTATGGTTAGCGGAGGATAAGTTCTCCGCCAGGAAATGTGGGAGAATGTGTCCTGCTCAATGCCCCATCCATCCCTTGCAAGGGAATAATCATCAATATATCCCCCTTGATGAGGTTTGAAGAACAAGCTGGGCTGTTTAGAAGAGAAGATAGTGACTTGGATATGTTGTAATAAACTAGGGGTCCTTTGGGTTTCCTTTAAGTGCCCCTTTATGTGATTATACAGTCACAAAATACCTTATGCCACCAGGCTTGACATTTTAGGCTTAGACAACTTAGAACTACGCCTTCGTTCTGACCGAAGTGTAGTACATAAAATTATCTGCTACAATGTCCTACCTCTCAATGACTTCTTCAGCTTCAACCACAACAATACACGAGCACACAATAGATACACACTTAAAGTGAACCACTCCAAACTCAATTGCAGAAACTACGAGTTCACCAACAGAGTGGACAATGCCTGGAATGCACTACCTGACTCTGTGGTTTCTTCCCCAAACCCCCAAAATTTTAACCTTAGACTGTCTACTGTTGACCTCAACCCATTCTTAAGAGGTCTGTAAGGGGCCGTGCATAAGCGCACCAGCGCGCCTCCTGTCCCTGTCCTACTGTCCCCATTTATTCGTCCCCATTTCCTGTGTTCATATCCATGTTTATACTTATTTCTATTATCTTGTACATGTTTGACTAAATAAACAAAGAAACAAACAAATAAAACAAATCCCATCATTTTTGTTCCATATAGCATCAGCCTTGTGAATTCTCAAGTTATCTCTTCCCACTATGTATTTAAAATGGACAGTGATTAGTGTGTGTGTGTGTGTGTGTGTGTGTGTGTGTGTGTGTGTGTGTGGATGGTGCAGGTATATATTTATGTATATGCATAGCATGTGTATATGTGTGTTATGTAGGTGTTTGGGTAGATATACACTTTCTCTTGAGCAGGCAACAGAATTTCATTTTTAATGTGGGCTGGTGTGCTCGCAGTAGTAAAAAAATGACAATAAAGTTATCTTATCATTTGTGCATCTGGTACAGTTGCAATCCAGTTTTAAGTCGGATCCATTAGAAACATCTAATGCATCCAGGTCCAACCTTGGCAACTTTCAGATTTGTGGACTTCAACACCCAGAATTCCACAGACAGCATGGGGAATTCTGGGAGTTGAAGTCCGCAATCTTAACGTTGCAAAGGTTGGACACCCCTGGGTGAAACCATGGAACCGATAGACCATGGAAACTTGTGGCTTTCTTTGAGCAACTCATTCTATCTATCTATCTCTCCCTCATCCAGTTCACTTCAGAGGCCTTATGTAAGAGGAGAAAGTAACTAGCTTCCTCATGCTGGCTGGGGAATTCCACAAGTCTTAAAATTGTCAAGGTTGAACAACTCTGCTCTAATGTATATTGTCTATCTAGTTAGGTGAAAAAAGAAGAAGAACGAAATGATATAACCGAGAATTGTTTCAATTCAACTCATTTTTTTTTCTCTTCTCATAAATTCTCGGAATCTCTATTTTCTAAACAAGAAGCACCGGACCCTACAAGCTAGATGCAAAATGGATAGCAGTCAGTGGGTTAATCTGGTTCAATGCCTTGTTGCTGGAAATAAAAACTTGTTGTGCTTCTCCCCCTTTCTCCAGGAAGTACTGTTATGCGGGTGACGGCATTTGATGCAGATGACACCTCTACAGATAATGCTGTGCTGAGATACAACATTCTGAAGCAGACTCCGGACAAACCATCTCCGAACATGTTCTACATTGACCCAGAGAAAGGAGACATTGTCACGGTGGTGTCTCCAGCCATGTTGGACCGTGAAGTAAGTCGCAAGTCATTGCCATGACTTCTTAACCAAAACAGACTCAAACAAATGCAAGGCTTATTGGTTACTGCCTATTTTTCACCTTGTCCCCTTACCTGGAACTCAGTAGGCCATTTGTTTTTTGTTTTGTTTTGTTTTGTTTATTTATTTATTTTATTTTATTTATACTTTTTTCTATAACATCCATAAGTGCTTAGTGAGCAGTGTGTTGTCTGGGTCAACTCACTTTATAAATAATAATAATGATGATGATGATGACACTGATGATACCTAGTTGGGTCATGCAACATTTGCAAGAAAACAATCAAGTTCAGAGAGCACCAAGGACTCACAGTTCTCCTTCTGTTCCTCCTCCTGCTGCTGCTGCTGCTCCTTCTCCTCTCTGCATACCCCACTCCCTCCTAGCACCGATGATGTTATCTACTTGGGTCAAGCAACATCTGCAAGAAAACAATCAAGTTCAGAGAGCACCAAGAACTCACAGTTCTCCTCCTCCTCTTTCTTCTTCTCCTCTTCCTTCTCCTCCTCCTCTTCCTCCTCCTCTTCCTTCTCTCTGCATACCCCACTCCCTCCTAACAATTATGATGTTACCTAGTTGGGTCATGCAACATTTGCAAGAAAGCAACCAAGGTCAGAGAGCACCAAGGAGCCCACAGTTCAACCCTAAGCTGCAAATATTCCCTTCTTTTAAGATGTTCTTAGCTTTGGGCACTTTGGTTAAAATATCCATATGAAACGAAAAATATAGACATGATATTTGGGCTGAGCAACCACCAAGTCATCCCAAGAGCTTTATGGCCAGGTGGGAATATGAACTCAACCTTAGTGAGATACTTCAGGGATTCCAGGCTTACCACCAGCTAGGAACTGAGATAAGAGGCTTTTTCCCTATGTTTATCCACCCACAGTCAGTGGACAAAGCCTCCCAGCTGTCCCATTTTTATAACCCATCGCATGACTAATAAGGCAGTTATGTATTGCGTCTAATTATGCTTTTTAAATGTTAAGTTAGTGCAATTAAAACACAAGCGAAATATTGACAGACATCTGTGACATAAATGCCATTCCCTTGAAAAGAGCTAGCTGTAGATAAATTGTTGAATTATACCCTAAAGAATGGGGGGTAGGAAGAATCTCCAGGATGTCAATCAAACCTTCCTTTAATTCTTACTTGGATTTCACTCGCTCTTCAAAATGCGTTGACTCAGCTGGAGAATCATTTATAAAACATGAACATCTATCAGCTTTTGCCGAGGAGAGTACTTTTTTTTTTTTGCCATTATGGGGGGGGGAGTACAAATAAATAGCATTGGAATCCTGATTAAAATGTTGGTGTGAAATTGGGAAGGAACCCCAGAACAATCTCATTTTTTACCACTGTTTCTTTGTTTTGCTCCAACACAAAGTCCAGTTTTCTCAACTTTTTTTAAAAAAATGCTAAAAGTAATTCAGTGTAAAAAAAAGTATCAAAAGGGTTGGTTTCGTTGAGGATATCCCTTCAGCGAATATATTTGACATTTTTCAGCAGGAGATTAAACTTTTCCCTGGCTTTCTTCCTCTAAATATTTCCCCATCAATTTATTCCCTTCTTCTATTTTTTTTTTAAAAAAAAAAAACCACTGCAGGATTAGAGAAAATGTGCATTTCATATCATACCTAGACTGGATTCTCTCATTGTGTTAAACTATTGTTGATAGATTAAACCATTATTACATGGGTTTGTATAGTAGCTTAAACCATAGAGTTACTATAGCTTGCTTGCTTTGGTTGAATTGATAGTGCCTTGATTGGAGGGAGGGAGACGGAGAGGGGGAGGGAGAGGGAGAGGGAGAGGGAGGGAGGGAGAGAGAGAGAAAGAGAAAGAGAGAGAGACTGACTGACTGACTGACTGACTGACTGACTGACTGACTGACTGACTGACTGACTGACTGACTAAAGAAGCTTCTTGGATGAGAAGTGAAACCTCTTCAAAGAAAAACCAGAAAGTCCAGTTGCCTCTTGAAAAAGCACCTTTGGAACAACCATGACCTGGAGGATGGAGAATCTCCATAGATGTTTCCTTTTTTAGCCTTTTGACTGTCTCTTTAGAATGGTATGTAGATGTTGTTTATCTCTATATGCTTGTCGATGGCTGATTTGTCTGAGTGCCAGGCTTCCCAGAATTGTCTTGGAATTGTGAGTCTTTTTGCATACAATTTCCCAGTTGAAACCAGTTGAGTCTGTCCATGTGTTGCACAATTTGGGAGTTTTCATGTCTTCTGACTGCTGATTGGTGTTCATGGATGCGGTCTTCTACTCTTCTCTCTCTGTCTGTCCTACATAGTAGCTGTTCACTTACTTATTTTCAAAACTATGGACCTATGATTAGTTAGCCATTACGTGATAAACCTCATTTTCATTAATAACCTCCTCTATCGGTGACTTCCTCACCCAGAATCCTTTAAAACCAAAACAGCTATTTGGCCTAATCCCTTTCATTTAATTTAAAACTTTTTAAATTCTTTTCGGAGTATCTTTTCATTATCAAACACATTTATGGATTCACACTTCATTCAGAAAAAAGAAAAGAAAAGTCCTGTAGGTCAAAATAATTTGTTGCTTCACCAGCTGGTTAAAGATGAGGAGAAGCGCTATGCAAGCAGAAGAGGGCATAAATAATATCAAGAACACCACACAGTGTTCAGCTAAAAGAAATAAGACTTTTTTTTAAAAAGGGGGGGGGAACCCAACCACCGGTTGTGTACCAATTTAATAAACAACTGTCATGTATGCTTAAAACCGCCATTCCAATATTTTAATTATGTCATCTTCAAATAACTTCTCTCCCAAAGAAAGCTGAAGTGACAGCTCGTGGCCTGAAGAAAATGAAACATGACATAGCTCATTTTCTTTCCCTCTTAGAGCTAAAATTTAATTTTCTTCATCTTGACCAGGAAGTGTTTTAATTAGAAATTACTTCTGTCTCTGCCCTTCCTCCCTATTTAAACCCTGAGGCACACAAAACAGCAAGACTTTAAATTGTTCTAGTGAGGTCTAAAATATATAGAAATAGGCCCCAGATCTTTGTCCATTTCACTGAGCCACGGTGGCGCAGTGGTTAGAGTCAGTGGTGGCTTTCAAAAATTTTCGCTACCGGTTCGGTGGGCGTGGCTAGGGGGCATGGCCAACTTGATGTCACTCATGCCCATGCCCACTCAGTCACATGATCCCCCCCACCTAGCCACGCCCACAGGAAAAGGAAGGAAAAAATTTTGAGTTTCCACCTATCTACCCCCACCCTCCCTTCACCAGTCACCCCCATTTCCTCTCCTTTAGCAGCCCCGGCCCGAGCCCCGCTTCCTCCCCCACCACCACTTCTTTGTTCGAGCTGCTTATTTTCCACGGAGGCTGGTCCAGAGTCTGGAAGGCAAGCTGACAGGAGTTATCAGTGGCCCCCAGCCAGCTGCTGCTTCTTTGAGAGTTGCTTTGTGGTTGTGGCAGCTGGCCGCAGGCTGCAGGCCGCCGAAAAGTACCGGAGGTCATGGAAAAAGCTGCTGCCATGTAGCCACCATGTTCTTCACGCATGTGCATCCTATTAGACTTGCAAGGCAATGGGATGCGCGTGCACAAAGAACATGGCGGTGACGAACATGGTAGGTGGGGCAAGCGAGAGGCTGGTTTGAGGGCGTGGCCAAATTTCTACCGACGGTTCATGTGAACCAGTGTGAACTGGCTGAATACCACTTCTGGTTAATGTGCAGTACGGCAGGCTACTTCTGCTGCCTGCCAGCTTCCTGCAATTGGGCAGTTCAAATCTCACCAGGCTCAAGGTTGACTCAGACTTTCATCCTTCCAAAGTGGGTAAAACGGGGACCTAGAGTGTTGTGGGCAATAGGTTGACTCTTTAAACTGCTTAGAGAGGGCTGTAAAGCACTGTGAAGCAGGATATAAATCTAAGTGCTATTGTTACTGTTGGGGAAGGCAGTATGCAATTCCTACCAGCGATAAGTTGTCCACATTGAAGAACCATTGTTGCACCTAAAACTGGGATTAGTTCACCCAACTTTTGAGAGTCATTTAGCAAAATTCAGAATGCTCTGATTATGTTATGGTCACCTGCAAACAAGAACTCTTTGAAAAGCTCATGTACATGTCAAGAAGAGAGACATGTACTTGCCAATAGCTAGAATTTAAAGTATTCTAGAGTTGCAATCACAAATGCCTCAATTTTTCATGAATTGATCCATCTGCCATTTCAACTATTTAATTGTTGTCTAGCACGATATCTGATGGTGACAAATTCCATTATCTAATTATGTGTATGACCTTCTCAGGCGACAGTCATTCTTCGGTCTTAAAGGATGAAAACTAAGTAATGTTCAGATGCTTTTTCAAGTCTGTTAATTTTTCTAATAATATATTACACTTCCCCCCCTTTCCCCCCTTTTTTCAGCCCCCTTTTTTCAGTTTTTAAAGCACATTTCTGCATTTTCTTCGAGAATAGATTCGCCATAATTATCTTTGTGTTTGTTCCTTTTTTTCTCTTACTATTTTAAAAGCGATAAATAAATAAAGGCGACCTTTAAAACGGAGGAATTCGTTTTCCCCTTGCCTTTTCCTCATCTGAGCAAAAGAAGAAAAAATAGGCAGTTACTTCTCGTTTTTGAACTCTTTGTGTTTGCACAGATATTTAAATGTAGAATGAAATTTGCATTTTTTTTTAATTGAAGGGGCAGCCTTTTTTTTTTAACTTGAAGCAATGGTAGTTGGGAATCAGAAGGAGACTGCTTTCTACAAATGTGTCAGAAACTTTGTAGAACATATAATAGGGTTGGAAGGGACTTAGGGCGTCTTCTATCCAACCACCTGCTCAAACAGGAGAACCTTTACCTGTCAGAGTTCCGACTGATGCCCTAATTAAACCATGAGCCTCGAGCCAAGTTTCAAAAGAAATCCAGTTATTTATTAGGAGAAACATGTTGGCAGGTACCCAAGTGAAGTCAGATCTGCCCCACATAATTTATGGCCCAACTATGACCTTGTTTCCCCCCTCCTCCCAGGGTGTGTCATAAATCATATTCTCCAACGGAGCACTTTTGCGGGCTGTAGAGATCACGCCTCTTAGGCTGGTTCCAGTAACCTGGGATACAGCCTTGAGAAAGGTATGTGTGGAATGTGCTTCTGGTTGTGGCTGCTGTGCTGCTCCATCAGTTTCCCCACCTCCTGCCTATGGCAACTTGAGAGCAGTTGCTTTACAGGAATGCTTTACAAGCTGACACTACCCTTCTGGACAATGGCTGTCCAATCTCTTCTTGAAAACCTCCAGTGATGAAGCACCCACAACCCTTGGAGACAAGTGACTAATTGTTCTCACTGACAGGAAATTTCTCCTTGAAATTCTAGGTTGAGTCTCTCTTATTGAGCTTTCACCTGTTACCTCTTGTCCTGCCCTCAGGGGCTTCGGAGAATCGGTTGACTCCCTGTTCTTTGTGGCAGCCCAGATCCAGAACACAAAATGAATTTTTGTCTAACTAAAGATTTAAATTTTGAATCTAAAGTAACACTGAAACAGATCAATTCAATCCATGTAAGAGTTCATTGTCGCCCCTCTGTCTAGTCACATTAACATTGTCGTGTTTTCGGAGGTAGTGCTCAAGAGTTTGAAGGATGGAAAAATATGTTCTTATTAAATCAATACACAATTGCAGAGTGGAGAAAAGCTTTCTCGCAGGAACCATGTAATCTTACCAAGTTGCCTATCTAGGCAAAAATGAGAAAATAAATGAAAATGGATTGATTAGTTATTAGTACACATAGGAGAGATTCATATAAGATGAATAAGGATTTATATTTGCCATCTCCAAGGAGATGATGTAATTTTCTTGCTCGGAACCAGACAGAAGCTGAAAACGGAACTGGAAATTTAGAGCTGAGCTACAAAGGATATGTTGGAGAAAGAATAATAGAATACTAAATTTGGAAGGGACCTTGGAGATCTTTTAATCCAAACCCTGCCCAAGGCAGGGATTCTTAGACCATCCCAGAGAAAAGGTTGTCCAATCTTTGGTTGAAAACATCCAGTGATGGACCTCCATAATTGCAGCAGCCAGGTGCTTCACTGCTTCTTACTTCTCACATTCAGGAAATTCTTCTGATTTTAATTTTGGGTCTTGCTGTGTAATTCGTCCACCCAACGGCTCTTCTCCTACCCTTAGGCTTTACAGAGGATACATCCATCCCTTGTGACCGTCCAGAGAAGCTTCCCTCTTCTCTGCCTATTTTATTTTCCCTTAATCCCTTTTTCAGGAGAGACAAATTATATTTGAAGGGACATTACACTGTTGTAGATAAACACAATGGAATCAACATTGACTGCAAATTGTGCAGTACGAGGGTGGCAACAGGAGCAATGTGTTTAAAAAGTTGAGCTTTTTGACGCTACAAAAAGATCTCACCATCTCATGAAGAATCTCGGGATGCACTGTGAAAATGTTAGCCATATGAGGTAGTCAAGACAAACAGAATAACGAGTTGGGAGGGACCTTGGAGGTCTTCTAGTCCAACCCTCTGCTCAGGCAGGAGGCTCTATATACCATTCCAGGCAAGTGGCTGTCCAGTCTCTTCTTGAAAGCCTCCAGTGATGGAGCACCCTTGAAGCCAAGCTGTTCCACTGGTTAATTGTCCTCACTGTCAGGAAATTTCTCCTTAGTTCTAGATGGCTTCTTTCCTTGATTAGGCCAGACGAAAAGTGCAATCAGTTGTATTAGTTCTGTTTTTTATTCCAAGGGGACACAAACAGTATTTTGCAAGACTGGAGACAAATTCCTTATGTGTCTAATCACACTTAGCCAACTATTCTATTCTATTCTATTCTATTCTATTCTATTCTATTCTATTCTATTCTATTCTATTCTATTCTATTCTATTCCAATCCATGCCATACCATGCCATGCCATGCCATGCCATGCCATGCCATTCTATCTTCTCTTCTCTTCTCTTCTCTTCTCTTCTCTTCTCTTCTCTTCTCTTCTCTTCTCTTCTCTTCTCCTCTCCTCTCCTCTCCTCTCCTCTCCTCTCCTCTCCTCTCATCTCCTCCTCTCCTCCTCTCCTCCTCTCCTCCCCTCCCCTCCCCTCCTCTCCTCTCCTCTCCTCTCCTCTTCTCCCCTCCCCTCCCCTCCCCTCCCCTCCTCTCCTCTATTCTATTCTTCTCATGGTTCTCTTCTCTTCAATTCAAATCTCTTCTACTCTACTCCACCCCACCCCATTCATTTTATTCTTTGGAAAATTGGGGAGGGTCCTTTCTGAAATACTTCCCAGCCCCCACTCCTTCCATGGCGCCTGTCTGCAACTCTCTTTCCCATCTCCAAAGTCATTCCCAGCTACCATTACAGAAAAGTATAGGAAAAAAATAGTTTGTATATATTTACTTTTATTAGCAAAGGACTCTCTTTATTTTTTCTCTTGCTGTGGTTTGATTAAAGCACTTTTCTCTGTCGAGAAAGCGAGGGGAAGAGATCGATCTGCTTTGCCTATAAATATGAATTGCATACAGCTATCGACAGAAGCCAGCATCTGAGAGCTGTTTTGAAATGAACAATGTGATATATCTGGTGATGAGGAGGGAAATAAAACAGAGAATATAGCTATTCTGTGAAGGACAATGATGAAAATGTGTCAATAAGGAAGGGAGAGAAAGCAATAATAATTCACATCGCGTTGGATTCCAAGCAGCCACGAGAATTTATCTAAGAATTAGGCAAAATGATTAGAAAGATGTGTTTTTATTATCCTACTTGTATACAACAAAGGTTTGATGCTCTGGAGATGCTTGCACCAAGGACACCATCAAACAAGCATCGTGATTACCATCAAACTGAGTTTGTGGATTTCTTAATAGTACATGATTACTAAATGTGAGATGGAAAATTGTGGATCGAATAGATTTTTGGATCCAACTTCCTTCCTTCCTTCCTTCCTTCCTTCCTCCCTCCCTCCCTCCCTCCCTCCCTCCCTCCCTCCCTCCCTCCCCCGTCTCCCCCTTCCATCCATCCTTCCATCCATCCACTTCCTTCCTTCCTTCCTCCCTCTCTCCCTCTCTCCCTCCCTCCCTCCCTCCCTCCCTGTCTCCTTCCCTCCCTGTCTCTTCTTTCTTTCTTTCTTTCTTTCTTTCTTTCTTTCTTTCTTTCCTTCTTTCCTTCCTTCCTTCCTTCCTTCCTTCCTTCCTCCCTCCCTCCCTCCCTCCCTCCCTCCCTCCCTCCCTTCAGCGTGGTGATACAGTACAATGCAGTATATTGCAGGTTGATTCTGCCCACTGCCAGGAGTTCGATCCTGACCGATTCAAGATTGACTCAGCCTTCCATCCTTTCGAAGGCCGGTAAAATGAGGAGCCAGATTGTTGGGGGCAAGAGGCTGTAATCTGGTTAGAGAGGGTGTAAAGCACTGTGAATTGGTATATAAGTCTAAATGCTATTGGCATTGCTTCCTTCCTTCCTTCCCTCCCTCCGTCTCCTCCTCCTTTACAAATTCATGACAACTCTGCCATCTCTAAGTTGATTGTTTTTCTACCATAAAATTTTCCCCTGAGGGGAAAAAATTCAAATATGTAGATTAGATAGGTGGCACCCATGTTTTCATTTCTGAGATACCTTGAAAAAGATAATAAAACTGATCTGCAGTCAAAAGTACCAGATCAATATGAGGGAAATTAAGAGATGAACAATGTGTTCCTTTCAATAAAAGACTGCAATTCATCAAGTTTTATAGCTAAACAATTCCAGTCATTTCGTTCAGTCGGTCCAGATGTTTGGATAAAGACATTCTCATTTTAAAACTAATACAGTCATGAAAAAAACCTCTCTATAAAGCTTTTCTGTCTAGTTTCTTTCTTCTTCTTTTTCCTGTTTTCAAAAAATGTTTCTTTTATCTTCTTCGGAGGGGAAAAAGAAAAAAGAAAAGATAAGTGCAAAACAAATGCATAGCCATGGCAAGAAAGAAAGAAGAAAAATAAGCAAATATCGCCTAGGAAAGATTATTTGGAGTTTTTTTCCTGTGCTGTGATTTGTGCAAAACTTTTTTCTGCTTTACTGTAGAAAATTGCTTTGCAAATCGCTCCAGGCATTAAGCACCAGAAACATGTTTCCAAATTTGTTCCTTCATTTAATACTTCCCCCGGCCTACATCTGTTTACTTTAAAGAGACTTTAAGAAGAAGTTTAGCTGCACACATTTTGTTTTCTTCCCATAATTCATAGGAAGAAAGGAAAAAAGCATCCATGATACTATAATGTCTTGGAAGGACATGATAAATATTTGCTTCACTTCCAAACCCCATGAAGAACATAAATTCAGATAAAACATAGACTAGAACATAGAATAATAGAGTTGTGGCCTGGAGTTTGACATCCTGGTATAGAGTTTCCTGCTTGACCAGAGGGCTGGACTAAAAGACCTCCAAAGGCCCTTCCAACTCTGTTATTCTATTATTCCTTGCGAAGGGATCAATCAAATGTATAGACTTCCTCTTTTCTAAGATGCCGGGCGCCCTCCCTGAAACGTGGGTGCTTATATGCCTTTGCTTAAGCAGTAACAATTTCATGTCCGCAATCTTTTCATTCAGCTTTGCTACAACCGGAGTCTCAAGGCAGTAGAAGCCTATCTGTCATCTCTAAGACAATGTGTTTAGAAGATATCTCAGCATTTTTCAAGCGAGGAGTCTTCCGATTAATTTATAGAACGAAGGCGTCAGCCCGTTTTTTAATAAATGCCTCTTAAATCACAGCAAAATCCATTTACAATACATCAGCCCTTTGATCTGTGGCATGATGAGATATTGTGAACTGAAAAGTATTCTTTTGAGGTCTTTAAGCCAAGAATGCAAGCAGTTGTCATGTATCCTCTAAAATCAGATGGGCTTGCACTGCCGTTGAACCCTAACAAGCCCTTGAGTATTAGATGACGTGGTGATGGGAAGGATTTATAACGGAGGTAGGAAAAAACTTGGTGGAAGGGTAGATGCTACATCTTCCTCTCACCTCCTTTTCTATCTCACATTCTATTACCGGCTTTTATCCTCCTCCTCCTCCGCTGTTACTTTCCCACCAAAAGTGGCGGTTCTGTGGGCGTGGCATGGTGGGCATGGTGTGGCTTGGTGGGTGTGGCTTGGTGGGCGTGGCAGGGGAAGGATACTGCAAAATCCCCATTCCCTCCCCACTCCTGCGGGACGGCTATTGCAAAATCTCCATTCCCACCCCACTCTGGGGCCAGCCAGAGGTGGTATTTGCTGGTTCTCCAAACTACTCAAAATTTCCACTACTGGTTCTACAGAACCTGTCGGAACCTGCTGGATTTCACCCCTGCCTTGGACACCAAACGTGAGATGTGGTGCCTCCCACCCCTGCCTTCTTGTATGAATATTTTTAGCAGAGTCCAGTGGCTGTTAGACTACCTGGCAAATATTCTCCCTGGTCGGGGGAAGAGAAGGTCATCCATCAATGTTCCTCATAATGAGCTGGTCCACGAGAGGGTTTTTGCTGTAGACCGAAATGGCAAGAGCCTGGAATGAGCGAGAAATTCCATCTCCACCTGCAGATAAATGGCATAGAAGGGTAGAGAGAATGCTCACCTGATTCATGTAATGTTGTCAATACGATCTCGCTCTGGCACCGAACAAACTCATTTACCACACAAGAGACAGTCATTATTGTGCTCCCCTCACTTTCCTGGATGTTTAGTGCTTGGCTTGGCTGGATGTTCCCATTATTTGAACATGATGTTTCTCTCGGTGTGCGTCTCTGCCTAGTGCCTTTCTTTCTGTAAAGCTTGCCTTGGGGATCACTCTACCGTGAGCCTCATACAAAAAAGAATCCTTTGGATGGCCACCAGGTTAGCTGGACTACTCAGATCTCCTTCTATTGTCCGGAAGCATCTATTTGAAACCTTGTGCTGGTTTGAGAGAGTCTGCAAACAAGATATCTGTCTCCAGTTTGAGACCCATCTCAGAAGGGTGTTCCAGAATGCTTGCTCTGTAGGCATCCTCCAAATAATGTTTCACACACACACACACACACACACACACACACACACACTCACACAAATTAATGCAAATGCCAAAATTTCAAGGTTTTGAGATGTAAGTAAAAAGATGTTGAGACTCTAGAAAGAGTGCAGAGAAGAGCAACAAAGATGATTAGGAGACTAAAATGATTAGAAGGCTAAAACATATGAAGAACGGTTTCAGGAACTGGGTTTGTCTAGTTTGATGAAAAGAAGGACTAGGGGAGACATGATAGCAGTCTTCCAATATCTCAGGGGCTGCCCCAAAGAAGAGGGAGTCAAGCTATTCTCCAAAGCACCTGAGGGCAGGACAAGAAGCAATGGATGGAAACTCATCAAGGAGAGAAGCAAGAAGCTAAGATGAAAATTCCTGACAGAACAATTAATCAGTGGAACAAGTTGCCTCCAGAAATTGTAAATGCTCTAACACTGGAAGTTTTTAAGAAGAGGTTGGACAACCATTTGTCTGAAGTGGTGTAGGGTTTCCTGCCTAAGCAGGGGGTTGGACTAGAAGACCTCCACGGTCCCTTTCAACTCTGTTAATCTTGTCTAGTCAGTCTAGTCTGAGATCCCCAAGTTGCTGTGAATGTCTAAGCTGGAGATTTTCTGGAGAATTTCAAGGGAATGCAACAATGGTTGTAAGTGTGAAAAATGGTCATAAATGAGTGCTGTTGTAACTTTGAACTGTCACTAGATGAACTGTTATAAGTCAAGGACTGCCTGTGCTTTCTCTAGTTCCTTCTTGCAGGCCCAGGGTATTTATTGCAGATCTTCCAATGCACCAATATCCTTAGACTAAATCCTCATATAAAAGCCTCTTTCCTTTCTTGTGCTCAACAAGACGTTTGACTCGGCATCTTGCTTATGTTGATGGCAGGGGGAAAAGACTAATGCTAGTTATAGCGGTGAAACGCTCCAATTCCTTTCCTTTTTTAAAAAGAAAAGCTTCCCACCTATAGAGATGTAGCTAGAGATAGCTACATCCAAAGGCAAATCACCCACTGTGCCCATACATATTCAGAGGACTATAACAGGGATTTGTGACAGTAGCACGCAGCAGCATGTCTTCCAAATGGAATGAAAAGAAGTAAAAAGCATATAAGAGAGAGAGAGGGAGGGAGAGGGGGAGAGAGAAAGAGGGAGAGAGATAGGGAGAGGGAGAGAAGGAAAGAGAGGAGGAGAGAGCGGGAGGGGAAGGGGGAGGGAGAGAGAGGAGGAGAGGGGGGAGAGGGAGAGAGAGAGGGAGAGAGAGACAGAGGGAGAGAGACAGAGGGAGAGGGAGAGAGGGAGAGAGAGAAGAAGAGAGAGGGAGAGGGGGAAAGGGAGAGGGAGGGGAGAGGGGGGAGAGTGGGAGCAGAGGGGGAGAGGGGGAGCAGAGGGGGAGAGGGGGAGAGAGAGGGAGAGGGAGGGCGAGAGGGAGAGGGAGAGGGAGAGGGAGAGAGGGAGAGAGAGAGAATGCTAAATAAACCTTGGTGCATATTTTTAGTATAATGCACAGAGGCTCAGGGAGGGTGAAAAACAGGTCTACCAGAAGTTCAGGAAGGCCAGAAACGGGCCCATTTCCAGCCTCCAGAGGCCTCTGAAACCTGGGGAGGCTGTTTTCGTCCTTCCGGAGGCTCGAGGAAAGCCTCCGGAGCCCAGGGAGGGCAAAAATGCCCCGCCCCCACCATGGTGCAGGAGGCTGACTAGGCCACGCCCACCATGGCCACACCCACCCAGAAACCGAGCAGAGAACCCCTTGATAAAATTGTTGAAGCCCACCCCTGCACACACTTCTGGACTCTCTCTGCTCTCCATTAAATTTTTTTGTAGCAGGTTTTTTTTTTTTTTTTTTTTTTTTGCAAAATTGAAATACCATGAATTAGAAGGCTGCAAAATATGACTTAAAATTCTGGGCACTGGGAGGAAGGGAAGGAAAAAACTCATCTCTTTTCAGTCTCTTTCTTGTAATGCTTCTTTTTGAAAACCTTTCCTTTGATTTCAGCGTGGAATAATCCAACCCTCCTGTTTGCCTCTTTAGACTCCTGAAATTCCCCTGCTTCAGAGCAATAAATTCTATTCTTTTATTTTTGCCGTGGTCCTCTTAAGTCTCTGGAGAATAATGTATCTTTCGGTGACAATCAGCTTGATGAAAAACCTTCCCCCTTTCAGAGCAGAGTCCCATTATTTTGGAACCAACAGGTATTTGCATTCCTCTCAGGTTCTCTTTGTCTGCAGCAGCCACACAGACAAATAGACTAGTGTCCGATGCCATTATGGAATACGCACTTACGGCCTCTATGATCTTGGTGGGCTTATAAATAAATCATGCTGAGGACGGCGAAATGCAGCAGGGCTTTAGGGAGGTGAAGAGCAGCCCTCTTTCTTCTTCTCATTCCGGATTCAGAGCAATTTCTAGGTTTTGCATTCCTGGTGTAAATGGGTCAGCACCTGGAGAACACGTGAGATCGTGATGGATGAAGGTCCACCAAAGGTAGAAAAAATTAAACTGCTATAATTGCTCTCGAGCAATTGCAAGTGGTAGGATTTGGGAGCTAATCTGAATCTAAAAGGATCATTTGTTGTTGTTGTTAGTTGCGAAGTCATGTCCGACTCATCGCAATCCCATGGACAACGTTCCTCCAGGCCTTCCTGTCCTCTACCATCCCTCAGAGTCCATTTAATCTCACACCGACTGCTTCAGTGACTCCATCCAGCCACCTCATTCTCTGTCGTCCCCTTCTTCTTTTGCCCTCAGTCTTTCCCAGCATTTGGCTCTTCTCCAGGGAGTCCTTCCTTCTCATTAGGTGGCCAAAGTATTTGAGTTTCATCTTCAGGATCTGGCCTTCTAAAGAGCAGTCAGGGTTGATCTCCTCTAGGACTGACCAGGTTGATCGCCTTGCAGTCCAAGGGACTCGCAGGAGTCTTCTCCAGCACCAGAGTTCCAAGGCCTCAATTCTTTGGCATTCAGCCTTTCTTATGGTCCAAAAACGATCATTACATTCGGCGATTGTAGGACTTGGAGGTTTGACAAATAGGTGATAGACATCCACAGGAAGGTCAATGATCACCCAACAGAGAGGCCCTTCCTGATATGAAGTTTCTTTAATTGGATCTAGAAAGGTTTTTTTTTTCCATCAAGTTTTTATTTTTTTTAAATTTATAGATATCATTATGTGGATGGTGTGGTGTTCGAGTATCATACATTTCAATACAGATAAACATATTCCTAATTATTACTTTCCATTTTCCTTATTCCATATTATTTACCTCTATCTTTCACACAAAATTTTTATTTTCATATAAATATTAACAAGTATGCAATAACATCTAAACTGATATGCTTTAACGTCCACCAATTGGATCCAGAAAGTTGATTTCTGTCATATGCAGTTGGGAATCCACCAGAAAGATCTTCCAACTGGATTCTCGTCCAATTTTTGGATTTCATTTCAGCTCTTTGTAGGTTTATTCCCAACCTCTTCTGACTAGGGTTTTACTAGAATAGTAAAAGGCAGAAATTCATGGAAATTGCATTTCATATTAATTTACCTGGATATTTCTGGATTTGGGAGTCAAGATTTGAAGGTGGTTAGTAGATTAGTAGATGATCCCACCTCTACCCCATCTACACACTGCATCTTTTAATCAGTGGTGGGATTCAAATAATTTAACAACCGGTTCTCTGCCCTAATTATTTCTTCCAACAACCAGTTCACCAAACTGCTCAGAAAGTTAACAACCGGTTCTCCTGAAGTGGTGCGAACTGGCTGAATCCCACCACTGCTTTTAATCCATTAATCCATTTTCTTATTCATTGTAATGATTTAACTTTCAATGCCCAATGTTTTAATGTTTCTAATTTTTAAATTGTTTTGTTCTGTTATTTGGGCATTGTACATTGACCAAAGTCATTTGCTAGTCAGATGGGCAACAAGTAAATTTAATAAATAAATAAATAATGATAATAATAAATAAGATTTGTCTTCCTCCTGGTACAACAGATTGGGCAGAGATTTCATTCATTCATTCATTCATTCATTCATTCATTCATTCATTCCCATATTTGCTTCCTTGTTAGCTTTCTTGCTCATTCATTTGTTTAAATTATTTTACCTTTTTATTTCTTACCTTGCTATGATGGAAGGAATCTATTTTAATACAGATTCTTGATGGCAGAGAACGAAATTTTAATATCTTCCTAAAGAAACTAATTTTTGAATGCAAATGTACAGGCTGCGAGAGAAATTTTCAGGAACTCATTGGCTGGTCTCTGGTTTCTGGATATTTCTGCAAGTGCAAATGTCAATTCTGCCAATTGCCGTATTGTCCGTCAAGCGGCTGATTAATATTTTGGTCAGAACCCCCAAACAGAAGGGCTTATCTCTCTGGCTTTTATTTGGCCAATTCTTTCTCATCGGAGATAATTTGGAAAAGTCTTCAGTTTATTTGATCGCTCAGGCACGAGATCAAACAGAACCAGAACAAGAGGGTTGCGTGTGCTGGCTGGAATTAAATAAATATAGCCAACATCTGAGACAAAAATCTATCTGTATTTCAGAAGCTGTCAGAATGAAAAATGAGGCTGCGAGTTTGGCCTTTTAAAAAAAATAATTTATTTTAAAGAACTACATACACATACATTTCTCGGAAAGGAGGGTTGACTTAACTTCAAGGAGAAAGGTATAAGGCCAGCTCTTATTGTTTTTCCCTAGATCTTGAATGGCATTTTTTCTGATGCTTTTATATCTCCAAAGAATGAAAAAGGGGTGCTTGTCATTCTCTTAAACACAATAAATCCCCAAGAGTTTTTGATGAGTATTAATGAACCCGTCATGAAAAACAAGCCAGGTTCTTAAGATATGGTATTCTCTAAGTGCCTTCCTTGCCATTCCTGCTGAATAAATAAATACATAGAGACTCGGGATATTCAAAGTTGATTGGAGAAGAAGCTTTTCTTTCAACGGGGAACTAATTTTGGTGACCATTTAATGACATGGTAGGTTTCTTATTTCCGGAATTGACATAACCAGCCTTGGGAATTCTTGGCAACTCCACACACTGTCAAGTTTCCAAGGTTGAGAAACACTGTTCTAGGCCAAGGGAAAATGCAGTATTTCTGACATATTCTTTGCCCAAACAAGCTGCTCTTTTCTCAGAGAGGGAAAAGGATTCATCTGGAGCTTATTGGTTTTCATTTTCTGGATTGATGGTGCGATGGCTATGAAATGATAAGCCGAGTCAGAGACCGAAGTCACATCTAGGAAATCCACCATCTGCTTCTCCGAAACAGATCGGCTGCCCTTGGCATTTCGCAGAAGAGATTTCTTCATGTTGTTCATCTTAAAAAAGCTTCGCTGCCTTTGGAATTTAAATAACGCAATGCTTTATAACCGGTACTTCCCACTGTATTATTTGTTAGTGCCTTAACCAATGAGGCAGATAATCCAAGGCCATTAAGCTTTCCATATGAAGAATTGGAATATACTTACAAGGCCAGGAAATGCTGGAGTTCGGGTTTTGTTTCCTTGGGAACACATGATGGCCTCTTCCACTACACAGGTTTGATACCGACATAAGTTTTTTTTTTTTAATGAAATGTTATAATGACATGGATAAAAACTAATACAAACTAAAAAAAAAAAACCCTAACCCTAAAGAAAAATAGAAGGGGCAGACAAGAAAAATAGGAAAAAAAAATACGAAAGAACAAGAACAAAAAAAGAATTTCGATCTGGTTCCCTCTAGTGTCCAGCCTTCAAAGTCACACCCTATCATATTTTTTTTTTAAAAAAAAAAGTTTGAAACAAAAACATTTCCCCACAGGAAGGATTCCTAAAAATAATTCCAAACTGTTATTTCGAATCCATCTGGATCCTTAGTCTATTTGTACAATAGCTTTCCAAAATCAGTGTTCTAAGCAACAGTCCACTCACCAGTTCTTCATTCTTCTACATTTGTCCCCTTGGTGGAGCCATCTTTAATTCAACATTTCCTTCCCTGGAAGTCAATTCTGACATGGGCTGAAGGTTTTCTTTATACATCCGCCATGTAAATATCAAGATTTACTTTGGATTACAATTATATATTGTTTATTTTTATTATGTATTTATATCTCGCCTTTATTATGTTTTGTATAACATAAAGCATAATATAACATAAAGAGGACGTATCGAATATTCTTTTCTCCTACAATTTTCCCCACAACAGCAAACCTGGCTAGGAGAGAAGTACTGGCCCAAAGTCCCCCAACTATCTTTCCTGCCTAAGGCAAAACTAGAACACCCCGTCTCCTGATGATTGGCCCAAAGCCAACTTTCATGGCTATGGTGGGATTAGAACTCATGGTCTCCTAGTTTCTAGCCTGGTGCCTTAACCACTAGACCAAACTGCCTCTCTATGTATGATATAGATAACAATGAGTTCTATCCAGCCTCTTTTTAAAATGAACTGCTTTGATCTCACTTCCAAAAACTATGACTTGGAGTGCAGTACCCAATACCCTTTGGTTTTAATTCTTTAAAAATGCATATTTTAGAGTTAAAATGCACAGAACATGCTTAGCCAAGCCAGTCAAAGGCATAGCCACCGCATTTTAAAACCATCTCGACACTGGAAAAGCTAAAGGCATGGTTAGTTTTTTGCAACCCAGTTTACGGCTGCAACTGAGTCAATTCGACACTCACATTGTGTGTGGGGCACGGGGCTGCAGCCAATATTTTAGAATAAATGTATATTTTAGAGAGAAATGTGCACCAAGGCGTGTAATTTATAACGAGAATTATATTGAGAAGACTGCAGTTTTTCATATGTTTTTGTAACCGAAAATTGATGCATAAATGGGATGGAAACAGACTTCAGAGTGAATAAATATATGCAACAATAGTAAGAACTACTAATAGACCCATTTCTCCATTCCTATTAAGGTAGCCAAGTTCCCCATTTTTATGAGCAAATCAGCATTCATTCTTTCTTGCTTACCCATAATAAGAAATGTGCGACATTCTCCTAGCAAAAGATATTTTCAAATATGCACAATCCTCGGCTAGTTGGCTAAGCTACATTCAAAGGCAACAGATCCAGAAGCAAACCAGCCCAGAAAAATGTACAAAAATAGGAACTTTGGCAAACAATTAGTGGACATTAATGGAGAACAAATGCTGGACATTCTGGATCACAGATGTTTTGTGATAGTGGTAGATTTTGGTGTTTCCCATGCAACCCCAGGCAGATGGTATATCTTATCTGCATGCCAATTAACTCATCAATTAATCTGTTAAATGGGCATAAATCATATTTATCTGTGCTGCACGATGTTGCCCAGTTCAATTAATTAATCTTCTCAACAGGCTTTGGGATCCGAAGATGAAAGTGCAGGATAACAAAAAAAAATAATAATGAATGAGATTAATAAGCCAAAGATATCTCTCAAGGTATACAGCAATATATTTTGAGCTTCTAATTGCTGTTGAATTTTGGAGCAGATGGTGGTGGCAAAAAGCCATTTCTGTGGTATAATAGGAAAGAGTCTATAACTCAGGATGGTGAAACTATGACTTCTACATGTCAAGGTGGTCTTTTGGTAATTGAAGAAGTTAATAAAAGGGGATGTTTTCAAAAATATACCGACTTTTACATGGCAGGGAACTTCTAATTCACTTTTCACAGGATGTGTGACATGACGTTGATTCTCATCTGACCATGTGCATTGACTTCCTTTGATAATGTCTCTGAAAAGTCACCAGATGATACATTGGTTGGGTTTAGACCTCAGGGAAAGTCTTCTTCGTTTTAACCTGGTTTCATTAAAGGATTACGATAGCTGGGTCCATACATAATAGTAAGCCAAATCCAAAGACATTAACAAAAATCAGAAAATAGCTGGTATGACATGCAAACTTGGTCCTTGGGATTCGTCTTTGGCAAGCCATCCAACTTGCAAGCCATTGCTTGGATCAGTAACAAAGGGGTGATCAATATGTATGACACGTGTGTGTGTGTGTGTGTGTGTGTGTGTGTGTGTGTGTGTGTGTGTGTGTGTGAGGGTTGCAAGCAGGGGTGAAATTCAGCAGGTTCTGACAGGTTCTGGAGAACCGGTAGCGGAAATTTTGAGTAGTTCAGAAAAACGGCAAATACCACCTCTGGTTGGCCCCAGAGTGGGGAGGGAATGGGGATTTTGCAGTATCCTTCCCCTGGAGTGAGGTGGGACTGGAGATTTTGCAGTATCCTTCCCCTGCCATGCCCACCAAGCCACACCCACAGAACCGGTAGTAAAAAAAATTGAATTACAGTGCTCGCTTCGGCAGCACATATACTACAATTGGAACGATACAAAAAATTTGAATTCTACCACTGGTTCCAAGTAACACCCCCTATGAAAAAAGACTCCGCAGCTAGAAGTTCCTCAAAGTTCTATTTTATTAGAGATGTCATATTGGCACATCTGGGAAAACCCAAATCTGAAAGCTTCCAGGTTTTCCCCACCCAAAAGAAAGTCCAAGTCCCTTCCCTTTGTACCCATATGTCCATCACATGGTCCAGTAATCGAAGCACCATCCCAACTGGAGATGCCTCCCAGTTAGGTCTACCTGTATTTATTTTGGGGTGGCCTTCTGTGTTTTTTGTTGTCCTGTTCCATACTAAAGAAAAGGAGAATGCCGTCTCTTCGAATTCTTCATCTTTAGTCTGCAAACGATTGTCTGATTTTAATAAGTTAATATGCATCTGCTAAAAATGTTACATGCCGTCATTTCAGTAATTATGTTCTCATATTGATAAGCAGGACTGAACGGACTGATTAAACGTTCCCTGAACGCACTAATTTTCAAGAGGTTTTGCTGCCTGTATTTAGTGAACTGATTATTTTATCCCGTGCCTTCCAGTCTCTTTTTCTTTTGAGCTCAAGTTTAGAATGTGAACTCAGCAATTACGTTCACACCACTGGCTTGCTTGGCTCGAAATGACCTAAATGGAGGGCCTCTGAGCATCTTCAGAAAAGAAAATTGTGTTTTCTGAGCATCTTCAGAAAAGAAAATTGTGTTTTCTGAGCATCTTCAGAAAAGAAAGCTGTGTTAAACAACTTTCTCGTTATTATGTACTATTCAAAAAATATGGGATTCGTAAATAAAGTACAAATCTTTTGGGGGAATTCAGAAAGAATGATGGTCGAAATGTATTTCCCATATTTCTTATTGCACAGTTTAGGACAAAGCCTATATTCTAATGATTAATAATCAATGTCCATTGTATTTAAATCACATTAGAGAGAGAAAAATGGCTAAAGTGTTAGAAATGTTAGAAAAAGTATTCCAAAGGAATCTATATCATTTGTCTGAAATGGTCTAGGGCAGGGGTGAAATCTACTTACCTTCCCTACCGGTTCGGAAGTGCACGCACCGTGCACGCATCCTCACTCCATGCGCAGGCAAACCCACTACGCATGTGCAAACCCTTCTGCGCATGCCCAGAGGTTAAAAAACAGGTTACTTCCTGGTTAAAACCAGGAAGTAATGACAACTGGGCAGGTGGGCAGAGCCTCGCGCTGTCATCGCTACCGGTTCTCCGAACCACCCACCACCATCGCTATCGGTTCGGCTGAACCGGTCTGAACCGGTAGCATTTCACCTCTGGTCTAGGGTCTCCTGCTTGAGCAGGTTGGACCAGAATACCTCCAAAGTCTCTTCCAGCTCTATTCTGATTGATTAATTGAATCCAGCTAAGCTGCAAACTTTCTGTTTTCAATCAGTTGCATGACTCTTACTCGTTTTGTAAAAGAAGCAATGTGGTGTTGTACGGTTGCCAGATTAGATCTATTTGTAAAAAGCCACTCCCAAACTTAACCTGAAATCAGACATTCCCTTAATGGCACTCACTCTTTCTTGCCAAAGTCAGATGGAAAGTGCTAAAAATGGTTAAGTTACATTTTGAATCAGACTTACTTCTTTTCAGTTCTGGATCGGGAACCAATGGTGGGGCACATGACCTCAACACTGAAATTTGGTAACAGGAAAAACTTCTTCGTTAGTTGATGTGGCCTTCCCGGATCTCAGGTTCTCTGTTGGGCTTTGAGGGTTATGAACAGGATCTTCGCTGTTCCTAGCCCTGCACGATTCATTGCCATGCCAATGATTAAAGCATGCAAAATTCCACGAACGCTCCCATCAATCAAGGAGCATTTGTACAAAAGTGATGGCTTACTTCCACTAAGCCTGTGATTTTCTAAGTTTGCATGTGCATCTACATGCATCCTCGGTGTAATTGAAAATCCATTTTATGCGATCTTACATCTGATACGGAATTAGATCAGTTTATGCTCCCAGAGAATGACCCAGCAAATACATAAATGCATCCACTAGAATTATATTTTGTCTATGGGCAAAGATGCTATCATTTACTGATTCATTACACGCTCAAAAGAGTGCTTGATTTTAGAAAGCTACCTGGAATTATTACTGTCAGTTGCACGGTAAACGGAGATAAGCTTTAAAAAAAAAAAAAATTATGGGGGATGAAACCTGAAGAAGTAAAAGGAACTCTGATTGCAACCTTAGATGGCTTGGTTTGCTCAGCGTATATAGTTCAGAATTGTAAATATAAAGAGAGTCTCGTCAAAGACTTTGTGGGAGCACAATGCTGAATTTTTTTCCCCTTCATTATTGAGCTAGTTATCTCTTTTAATTACATTCCTATTCTGGAAGACAGGATTCAAGCTGATAAATATGTTGATTGTGCCTTGGATTCAGAGAACTCCTGAATTAAATCAGAGTGATTGAAGATTTGTCAAATGTTGTAATGCAAATCAAGTCCTCCCAAAAAGGCAGGAACAGTTTGGTGACAAAGACCGCCCCCCCCCAAAAAAATATGGCAACCCCTCTTCCTATTTCCATTTCCCCGTTAATTGTATGGCATCTTTCTTATGGAAATTGTCATGAGCAATGCACACAAACAAGCTACAGATTTTGTGCATTGTGGTGATGAAATACAGTGAGGATGTGGTGGGGGGAACCACAAGGAAGGAGATTGATACAACATATTAGGAGATCAGAAGTCCATTTAACAGAATAACTGATTTGGGAGGGACCTTGGAGGTCTTCTAGTCTAAACCTCTGCTCAAGCAGGAAACCCTATACCATTTCAGACAAATGGCTGTCCAATCTCTTCTTAAAATCCTCCAGGAATGGAGCACCCACAACTTCTGGAGGCAAGTTGTTCCACTAGTTAATTGATATCACTGTCAGGAAATTTCTCATCAGATCTAGGTTGGTTCTCTCCTTGATTAGTTTCTGTCCACTGCTTCTTGTTCTGCCTTCTGATACCTCAGCATGAATATCTCATTAGACGATGAACGGCTAATGGAACTAAGTAATAACTATAGTTTATTCCAATAATAACCTGAGGGCAGGACAAGAAGCAACGGGTGGAAACCAATCAAGGAGAGAGGCAAACTAGAACTAAGGAGAAATTTCCTGACAGTTAGAACAATTAATCAGTGGAACAACTTGCCTCCAGAAATTGTGAATGCTCCAACCCTGGAAGTTTTTAAGAAGAGGTTGGATAACCCTTTGACTGAAATAGGGTTTCCTGCCTAAGCAGGGGATTGGACTAGAAGACCTCCAAGGCCCCTTCCAACTCTGTTACTCCTATTCTATTCTATTCTATTCTATTCTATTCTATTCTATTCTATTCTATTCTATTCTATTCTATTCTATTCTATTCCATTCCATTCCATTCCATTCCATTCTAAAATTTAATTTAATCTCAATTTAATTTAAGCCTCAATTTAATCCCCATACTACCTAGGGATAGGACAAGAAGCATTGAGTGGAAGCTCATCAGAGGGAGATCCCACTGGAAATAAGGCGCTCCTAATGTACTACAACTCCCGTTATTCCTCGCAGTTGAACAGGCTGCAGTTTCTTCGATCCTACACCACTTAGTAAAAATGTAGCAGATGGTAGGATAACATTTTTGGGCCAAGTTGTCTGCTTCTTCAATGAATCAGAACAGTACAGGTAGTGCTTGACTTATGACCACAATTGAGCCCAAAATTTATGTTGTTAAGTGAGACATTTGTTAAGACAGTTTTTTCCCATAAGTGAGTCACTGCAGCTGATAAGTTAGTTATCCAGTTGTTAAGTCAAAGCCGACTTCCCCATTGACTTTGCCTGTCCAAAGGTCTCAAAAGGGGATCACATGACCCCAGGGCACAGCAACGGTCATAAGTATGAACCAGTTGCCAAGCATCTAAATGTGGATCACATGACCATGGGGATGCTGCAACGGTCATAACTGCAAAAAAAATGGTCATAAGTCACATTTTTCAGTGCCGTTGTAACCTTGAAGGGTCACTAAATCAACCGTTGTAAGTCGAGGACTACCTGAAGTTAAAAATATGTGCAGGCATGCAAAAAAAAAAAAATGTTTAGGGTTGAAGATTCAGATTCAAGGGAGAAAACTTTTTTTTCCAGCCACGCCAGAAAGTAATATTATAAAGGTCGAGGTAGAAATGTATTACTACTCCATGGCTGATTTGTTTTGCAAATTAGCACCGGTGGTCAAAATGCCCAGAAAATGCTATTACTGAAAATTTCCTGGCAGTTCCATTTTCAGTGGATAAAATCACAGAGGTGATTTTGAAAATTAGTGCTGTAAGCTGTAAAACATTTTGCAATCCCCTCTTACATTTTGGGGTTGGCTTTTTCTACCCTTCAAGAGGAATGTTACAGGGCGTTATAACTTCAAGGTGTTTTCTTTTCCGTGAAGATTGAAGCTGTCATTTTTTCATATTCCACGCTCCTCTAAACATTATGATTGTGGGGGGGGGGAGGAAGAAGCATTTTGGTGGCATATCTATGAAGCTTTTAACATCCTACATGCCTCGGGGCATCCTGCTAAATGACTCACAGCAGTTTACAAACGGATCATTTTCAGGTGATTTCCAGAGTTCTCTAGCTTAGCTTGAGTTGCTTAAAAATGTTGGGAGTTCAGATCTACATACTGTCAGGGTTCTAAGTAACACCCCCAACGAAAGAAAATTGAGTTTCCTCAAAGTTACATTTTATTAAGGTAAAGGTAAAGGTTTCCCTCGCACACATGTGCTAGTTGTTCCTGACTCTAGGGGGCAGTGCTCATCTCCGTTTCAAAGCCAAAGAGCCAGCGCTGTCCAAAGATGTCTCCGTGGTCATGTGGCCAGTATGACTCAACGCCAAAGGCGCACGGAACGCTGTTACCTTCCCACCAAAGGTGGTCCCTATTTTTCTACTTGCATTTTTTTTTACGTGCTTTTGAACTGCTAGGTTGGCAGAAGCTGGGACAAGTAACGGGAGCTCACTCCATTACACGGCACTAGGGATTCGAACCGCTGAACTGCCGACCTTTCGATCGACAAGCTCAGCATCTTAGCCACTGAGCCACCGTGTCAGAGATATTTTATCTCTTTTATTATATTGGCACATCTGGGAAAACCCGAATCTGAAAGCTTCCAGGTTTTCACCACCCAACGGAAAGTCCAAGTCCCTTCCGAGCACCCACATGTCCATCACATGGTCCAATCCAAGCACCATCCCAACTGGAGATGCCTCCCAATTCCAGCCCTCCAGGTGCAGGGCAAGATGTCCTTGACTCTCTGAGAAAGGAATGTTATTATGACTATATATCACACTGGCTCCATACAATCCCCCCCTCCCAGTTTCCCACAATAGTAAATGTGGCAGTTTGTGCTTTCAAACTGCTAGATTGGCAGAAGCTGGGACAAATAACGGGAGCTCACCCCATTATGCGGCACTAGGGATTCGAACTGCTGAACTGCCAACCTTTCGATCGACAAGCTCAGTGTCTTAGTCACTGAGCCACCACGTCCTTTTACTTTTTATTAGAGATGTCATATTGGCTGACTCTGAAGGGCGATGTTGGCAGCGTGGAAGCTTCCGGCCTAATATGGCCTCTCTCAGTAGCTCCCTGTGAATTTTGCAGCACCAAGTTTGAGAAAAATAAAACGGTCCTGAAAGAGGAGGCAAAGAAGATCCAAGCCCTAAATCTCTGGACTAGAAGGTATCAGATGTGGTGATGTGGCAATATCACATAAGGGAGAAGAAATCAATTCAGAATGAGGCCGCTACTTTCTGAGCAAGAAATTGACATCTTTCGGAATTAATTCATTTTGCTTTTGATGGCATCGTCAAGAGCAAAGATTAGGCTGTCTTATTTCCCCATATCCTAGAGAACCCATCCACTATAAACAAAGCTGATCTAATGCTAAGAGGAGGGATAATAACCTTAATGATCAGACATTAAATCATGATTCATCTGATGGCTCATTTATCAGCTCCAGCTCTGTCCAAACCCAGCACTGTCAAAAGAACTCGTATAATTACAACAGAGAAACCTTTAATTATCCCATAAATTTGCTTGTTGTCATTTAGCTGGCTGCAGGGCTGGCATTAGCGATGGTCTCAACAAAATCAAACCAAAAAAGAAAAAGAAAAAGAGGATAGGAGAAATATGTAACCTATTTGCAACATTTTCCTGTGCTAAAACTTTTGTTGTTTCAGAATTTGTGCTGTATTACCTTTAATTTCTGCAATTGTGAAATCAGTTTTTGTGGTTGTATTGCCAGAGAGCTGGCCTGTGGATTCCTCCTCTTCTCCATTTGGAAAAATCCCTGTAGACCATGGTTATTCAACCTTGCCAACTTTAAAGATGGGTAGATTTCAACACAGTTGCCAGAAGTCAAGACTGACTCAAAAGGGATGGATGGATGGATGGATGGATGGATGGATGGATGGATGGATGGATGGATGGCGAGTTGGATGGATAGATAGAGAGAAAGATGGATGGATGGATGGATGGATGGATGGATGGATGGATGGATGGATGGATAGATGGATGGATAGATAGATGGATAGATGGATGGAAGGATTTCTAGGACCTTGTTTTAATGAAATTTATTTGGGTGCACCCTTTCTAAGATGTTCTAATTTGATTTTACTTTGGGATTAGGGAATATTTTTGGGATAATAGTCAACCAGATAACCAGTCAAGGTCAACCGTCCTGGCATGCCAGAAGGATGGAGCCATCGGAAGCTGCACCCCACATGATCCCTTGTGGGGATGTGGATTGGATAATTCTGACTGGACCATTGGGGGGAGGGTTTTAAGGATGTTTTCTACATGTGATTTTCGTGCCTATTGCCTCAGACCTTGCTTTTCTTTGCTTGCATTCAGTTCATACTCAGTAAAAATACCTTTCTCTATGAAAATGGAGTCGGGGTTTTTCTTTCTTGAGTACTGAAAGGAGGCATACCTGACAACTGTCTTCTTTCTTCATCTCTGCAGACAATGGAGAATCCAAAATATGAGCTCATCCTAGAAGCAAAGGACATGGCCGGCCATGAAGTTGGGTTGACTGGAACCACTACTGCAACAATCGTCATTGATGATAAAAACGACCATGCGCCAGAATTCACCAAGAAAGAGGTAAATGTTTATTTTTAAATGCACAAAAGACAAGAGGTTGATTGGTTTAAACCTGAATCAAAGCTAAAGCAGAGATAAAATTAATGAGAACCTTAGAAAAAAGTTCCATTTCTCACCTGATTGAATCTCATAACTTCTCTTTTAAAAGGTTAGTCGACATTATTAAATAAACATCAGTTAAGCAGCTCTATATATACACTAGTTAGTCATTCCTACACCTATATATTTCTGAAATATTAGTTATCAACAACTAGGAAATGACATCAATCTCTATGGAATTCTCAATTATGGGTAGGAGAAGATGTGTGGGGTAGACATGGGGAATAGAAAAATCATTTCAAAATACGTGGAAGCAGTGGTTAATATTAGCCAAACTAATATAAATTATTTAACTGGCCCCGAAATGCATGAATCTTTCATGGCAGTAGGTATTATTGTTTTGTACAGTCCAAATTTATTTCTCTGGGGTTTATTTTTTTTTAAAGTTGGAGTAAATTTTCATTTGAATCAAGAGCTGCAATATGAAACTTGATGGAAATCATCATGTTTGTCAGCAGCCCAGCAAACAAATTCACTTTGAGAGGGGCTCATTTTGACAGGACCATAATGACTTTTCCAATATCAGAGCCTCTAAATTTAGTATCAATTTTGTTCCTTAAAAGATAGATTCTGTGATATCGGCTCTGTTTTCCCTAAAGGGAGGTAATGGGAGAGGAAAATAACACTTTTGTTGTATGAAAGTAGAGGTTGCTTATAACTGTGGAAATCAAACTGGTGTTGGGTGGGACGAGGGAAGGACACCGACAGAAATAATAATTTAAAAAAAATGTGTGTATTTTAACTGTTTCTCAGTCTTTGCATCGCATTCAAACGTAAACAATGCAATGCTTTCCATGTGGGAATGTTTAGTCATTAAATGACAATTTAAGGACACATTTGTAGTAAAAACCGGTAAGAACCGGTAGTAAAAAAAATTGGATTTCACCATTGCCATGGAAGCTATGAGTCTCCCTTCCCCGAAAACAGCACTCAAACTCCCATGTCACCGTTTTAAGAAAACACCTTTTAAAGACTTAAAATTGCAATGCAATAGACCAATTCCATTGTAAAAAAAAAACAAAAAACAAGCCCAGTTCCAGCTTTCAAAAGAGGTAAAAATAAATACGCTTCAAAATCCACGCCCAGCCGCTCAGAACATTATTACAAGCTGGCTGTACTTAACACAGGCTGCGCCTTGGTGGGGAAGGATAGCCGGTGCTAAGGAAGTGAATTAATTAACCAAAAGAAAATTAAATCGCGACACAAAATGTATGCAGCGTCAGCCGTTAATTGAATTTGCCTCCAGGTGTGGCCACTCTTTTCCAGTTAAAGTCTAAGAAAGTAAAAAAGGATCGAGTCTAAAAATAGCCAGCGAAGGAAAATTAGTCTCATTAACTAAAGAAACAGTGGTGTGACCTTTTCAGTTGTAATTACAGGTGCCACGAAATACATTTCTTGAATGTTAGCAAGCAACAGGTGAGAACTTCCTCCCGTTCTTTTCTCGGTCCCAGGAAAGGCAGGAGCGAAGAGATCAGATTTGATACAGGTAGTCCTTGACTTATGACCATCATGCAGCCCAAAATCTCCATTGCTAAGCGAGACAGTTGTTAAAGGGAAACGCTGCAGGGATTAAGTCAGGGGTGAACTTAAAAAATTTCCCCTACCGGTTCTGTAGGCGTGGCTTGTTGGGGGGGAGGTCATGTGACTGGGTGGGCATGGCCAACTCAACATCACTCACATCGAGGGGCTCCTCACCGGCCCCTCCCCTCCCAGCCACTCCTTGTCGCGAATGGCAGGAAAATGGGGAGGGGAATATTCCTGCCTACCATCCTTCCCTCAGTCTGTGCTGAGATTGAGGAATAGATGACAGGCAGGAAAATCCCCTTCCCCATTTTCCTGCCTTTCACAAAAACAACTCCATTCCAGCTGCTCCCCCCCCCGTCCCCCTCCCTCCTGGGGACTATCTTAAAAGGGACAGGCTGCAGCATCTCCGTTCTGAATGGAGGGAGAAAAGTTAGCATTCTCTCTGCTGCATTTAACATTGAATTCTGTGGAATATCGAGTGGCCGGAAGAGGTGAGTGGCGACCAGCTGGGCGTGGGTGGGGCCAAGGAGGGGTAATTACTACCGGTTCGGTGAACTGATGCCCATAATTGCTAGCGGTTCGCCTGAACCGGTCGGAACCGGTAGGATTTCACCCCGGGTTAAGTTAGTAACACGGTTGTTCAGTGAATCCGGTTTCCCCATGGACTTCGCTTTGTCAGATCAAGTGACCCCCAGGACACTGCAACCATCATAAATATGAATCCGTTGTCAAGCATCCGGTTGCAAGTCACATGACCATGAGGCAGTGGTAGTATTCAGCCGGTTCGGATCAGTTCGGGTGAACTGGTAGTGGCAACTTGCAGGTGGGCCCGCCCCGCCCACTGCCCCAGCGCTATGCCATCCTATTTAGCCACATTTTCTAAGCTGTGCGCATGTGTGCAAGCCACGTGCGCACGAGCAAAACACATGCGCGGAAGGTGCACACTCACATTTTCAGTGCGCGGCGAACCGGTGGTAAAATTATGTGAAATCCACCTCTGCCATGCGGGTGTTGCAACGGTCGTAAGTGTGGAAAATGGCCACACGTCACCAGTGATGAGATCCAATTTTTTTTTACTACTGGTTCTGTGGGTGTGGCTTGGTGGATATGGCTTGGTGGGCGTGGCAGAGGAAGGATACTGCCTGGAGTTTACAAACTTGAGTTTCTGAGAAAAAAGGAGATCAGAAAATTGACATGGGGCACTGAAATACAGAGATGTTTTCTTGGAAGGAAGCCTTGGCAATCCAACTCACGTGAAAAAAAAAATCCAGTTTATTTACGGCTGTGGCAAAATAGAGCTTTAATATCAGAGCTAAAATAGGCAGCCAGGATTGGTTTGCACCCTTCATGGTCCCATTATAGAGCTCTGCTTCCCTTTCAGCTGTTTTTCTTTTGATATGTACAGATGGAAAGGAGCTTCTGTCTCTCTGATTTTCTCTGCCTTTTATTTCTGCTTTTTGGCAGTTCTTTACTTTTCTTTCAAGATATTCCTTTCAGCTGCCTCTCTTCAACTGACCTACATTGTTGAGAGAAAACACGGTAGAGTGTTGCCTGAAAGTAGCTTTGGATTCCTCTCCCTCTTCCTCCTTGTTTTTTTTTTTTTCTTTTTCTGAAGGGTGAGGGGTTGCTTTAAGTTTCTTGGAAAGGCCGAACATTTCTTCCTGCTAAAAGTCAGATCTGTTGCACCAACAATGCAGCTTTGCTTGGAAAAAATTAGGCAGAGCAAGAGAACAGGAATTTGTGTTTCAGTTTGCTTTAGTTTTGTTTGGTCTTTGGCTTACAATTGCTAGTTTAGTCATCATCATCATCTTTTAACGACCCCATAATCCCTTGCGGGGTGGAGTCTAGGCAATTGAATGGAGCTAGCAGAGTGTTTTAATGGCCGGATGCCTTTCCTGTCACCAATGCGGAGTTTTGTTCAGCAGATACAATACATTCTCAGTGTGCCCAGAGAGAGAAATTACAATTGTTAGTTTAGTGACTGTTCAAAATTACAATAGCAGTGGGGGCAGAGGTGGGTTTCAGCAGGTTCTGACCAGTTCTGGAGAACCGGTAGCGGAAATTTTGAGTAGTTCGGAGAACCAGTAGTAAAAATTCTGACTGGCCCCACCCCCATCTATTCTCTGCCTCCCAAGTCCCAGCTGATTGGAAGGAAATGGGGATTTTGCAGTAACCTTCCCCTGGAGTGGGGATGGAATGGAGATTTTACAGTATCCTTCTCCTGCCACACCCACCAAGCCATACCACGCCCACCAAGACACATCCCCAGAACCGATAGTAAAAAAATTTGAAACCCACCACTGAGTTGGGGAGAAAAAGTGATTTAGGACCTGTTCTCACACTTACTATTGTTGCAGCATTCCTGTGGTCATGTGATCAAAATCCAGGCACTTGGCAACTGGCATGTACTTGTGACAGTTGCACTGTCCCCGGGATCATGTAACCGCCATTTGTAACCTTCCCATCTGGTTTCTGACAAGCAACGTCAACGAGAGAAGCTGGATTCACTCCACAATCATGTGATTCACTTAACAACTGCGACACAAAGATCATAAAAAGGGGCAAAACTCGCTTAACAGCTGTCTTGCTTAGCAATGGAAATTCCAGGCTCGGCTGCAGTCATAAATCGAGGATAACTGTAGTTGCAACCAGATTTTGCATTGTGTGTGTGTGTGTGTGTGTGTGTGTGTGTGTGTGTGTGTGTGTGTGTGCTTTTAATGTAGGGTCTCATGCTTGGGCAGGGGGTTGGACTAGATGACCTACAAGGTCCCTTCCAACTCTGTTAATCTGTTAATCTGCTCTCATAGCGAGTGGTGAGAAAAAATATTTTCTGAAAAATGAAGCCATTCAAAGAAGAGACCCACCGATTTTCTACTTTTGATAGATAGTTCCAAATTGCTCACATCTCCTTACATGACAATTGGAAGTGTTAAGGTCCGTCATTAATTTGTTTGCTTTCATCTGCGAGGCCTAGGTCACAATTCTGAAAGCAGAAACTGAGCATCTGGAATACATTTAAGGAGCATCTCTTTAACGTCTCTGACAACATGTCTATTAATGAAATTGACAGCTATTAATGCCAAACAGCCAGAAAAAAATTTACTGTGTTGAAACCAGAATTAGCAGTTTCCCCCGCCCCATCTCTGCAAATTAAATATGCATGTATTTTTCACTTGTTCTGCGTGTGGGAAAGTGTTAAAAAGGCAGAGAAATGTCTAATGAATGCTTCCTTAAAGAATATTAATGAGCTTCGCGAAGCCACCGATATTTCATATTCGGGGTAAATTGTTATCCGTATCTGTTGAGCTGCATCACAGTAGGAAAGGATGGGCACCAAAGGTGGTTTGAATTGAAAATGAGCAGGCAATTTTCAATAATCATATTCTTTGAGACGCTAATAGAACAATGGGCAGCCTACGGAGTCAAATTATATCTAATTTTTCCTTCTGGGTTTGAATCCATCGTTTTGATTATTCATCCCTTCCCCAAGCATAGAAACATTCAGGAGTAATTTGAACCTCCGGACAGCAAGACTTTTCTCCTGGGTTTTCTTATCTAAGGGAAGGAATTCAGTAGCCTCGTACAGGAATTGTTGTATCTGAAGCAAATGGTGAATCAAAAATCAGATTTTAAATGCAAAGGAGAATTAAACCTCCCCTTCTCCGATTAGCAGGCTGAGAGGCTGAGAAAAAAGCTGGGGGGAGAAGTCGTCGTTCCTTGCAATCATGCAAATAGGTATGAAAAAAAAAAACAGATGATAATTGCTCCAAAATGGAGTTTTAAACTTCAAGTAAACATTAGAAGGAACTTCCTAATAGTAGTGTAGGAAGAAAAAAAAAATCCAGTCCGGTTCCAAGCTGGGAGAAAGGTGCTGGAAATAAAATGGAGGCTGACTGACAGCAAGGAAAAAAGTCTTATTTGGTTTCCAGAAACTTTGGTGACAGCAGCAAATGTTTTTTGGGATGGCTGACTCCTTGGCTTGGTGAATGGATGGATCTTTATAGGATTCTGGGGTTTTGTGATTGAGATGCTCCAGGGGGTTGTGTAATGTAGTGAGCCTTGTATCTTTTGCTATTCTAATGATAGTGGGTAAATCCTATCATGTCCTAAAGGTCCTATCCTGTCCTTAGAGTTTGGGTGGGGGGATGTAAATTCTTCATCGCATCAACTCCAGCCTTCTGTGGCTGAAGGCATTTTCTTTATGAATAGATTGCCCCCCCCCTCCCCGTCTTTCTTAATAGGTACAAAATATCCATCTCTAAAGGCTTCTGCTTGAGGCTGTTAAGAAAGACTGGAGCTGCTTTCTGCCTTTCTTAAGATTTTTCTCCATTTCTCCTTTTGGGGAAATATAATATTCCCCAAAATATTTCATTCTCTGGGTGGGTGGGGGCTTCCCAAAGTAGAAAGTATAGAGCACTGGAATGGGAGACGTAAAAGCATTACCGGAGGCAGGGAAGCAGAATTTAGGGGATATTATAATTGTGGCAAGCAGGGAATTCAGCCAGATGACCTCCTAAATCCCTTTTGACTCCAATTCTATGAGCACATATTTGCACATTTATTTTAAGTTACAGTAAGTACCTTCCCTTCCAGTTTTGAAACACCGGAAATATACAGGTAGCCCCCATTAGGACAGGGACGGTAGGCACACTGGTGCGCTTATGCACACCCCTTACAGACCTCTTAGGAGTGGGGTGAGGTCGGCAGTAGACAGTCTAAGGTTAAAGTTTTGGGGGTTTGGGGAAGAAACCACAGAGTCAGGTAGTGACTCTGTGATAGCAATTGTCATAGCGGTGTTCTGGGTGGGGGAGGGGAATGGTTTTTTTCTGCAATAAACAAAAGGACCAGTGTCTCCCCTTGAAAAGAAGAGAGAAAAGAAGTCTTAACAATAGGATTTAAAGAGGAGTTTGGTTGCCCTCCCTGTTCTACTTCTCCAGATGTATTCCGTCTGCATATTAATTTGGTGCCTTTAGATAACTGCTCCTTCCACAAAAGAGCCTCTTGCAAGACGATGGGATGGATGGCTGTTTATCCGTTCCCCCTCTCTCTGTCTCTCTCTCTCACTCCTCATTCCATCATCAGACCTGGTTCCCCAATAAAACAGTGTTATCTCCTCTTCCCAGGGGTCATCTGCAATGCTTTTGTTCCTGTCTCAGCCAAGGTCACCGAATTCTGTAGAAGTTGTCTCTGTAATCTCCGGATAAACATTTTAAGCAAGCCGCAGAAATGACACTGCCTCTGCCTTTGATGGAAAGCCCTTATTTCTCTGTTTTTAAAGGAAGTTTTGATAGATGAGGAAGGTCAGTCGAAGGCATGGACAATCGGGCAGGGATGCTCAAAAAGGCTTGGAGGTCATCTCTGCCCTCTCACCCCACCCAAGCGAAGACCTTTGAATCTGATTTTTTGGGGTTGTTTTTTTTTCCTCCTGAATTGAAATGTCACCAGAGAGAGAAATGCTCACGGGCAAAGTATGCTGATGTTGTCCTTATTTAGCATAAAAGCGTGGAGAAATATCTTGTCCTTCATTGTATCCTATTTCCTTCAGCAATTGCGATGCTGCTGGAAATCCTCAAATTTCTATTAAAGCCCATCTTGATGGAGCTCCTAACCTAACACCCTCCTTCTGATTGCGGTCAGAAAGAATGTATGGAATTCACTTCAGTTCTCCCTCCCTCCTGCTCATGGCAACTTGAAAGCTTTGCAAGTTGACACATCCTGTGCATGCACAGAGGGTAAAAAACACATTACTTCCTGGTTGAAACCAGGAAGTAATGACACCCGGGCGGGTGGGTGGAGCTTTGCGCCTCCCTCGCTACCGGTTCTTCGAACCACCTGCCACAATTGCTACTGGGTCGCCCAATCCGGTCCGAACTGGGAGCATTTCACCCCTGGTTTAGAGACCCCTGGTGTAGATGTTAATAATTAGAGTGTATGAGATTTCACAAGGTAGACTTCTGGACCAGCTGAAGAGGAGGCAGCTTTTGATTGTTAGGGCTATCCAGTCAGAGTAATATCACAGGATAGAGGGACAATCTTTTTCCCATCTGATGTAGAACATTGCTGGTTAATTAGATGTGTATCAAGCAAAATCCTTAGCGATAGAAGTTCCTGCTTCAGTGGGTGGAAAAAATGGTCTTTGTAGGCCGAGCAACTTGTCTGGAAACTTTTCTGTCTCAATGTTGGCTTGTTTAGCTTTGCAGTCCAGATGCTTGTTTGCTTCAAGGGTAGCTGAATCCTGAGCTCTCGATGTTGACAGTCACTTAATATTTATTTGTTGCTATGAATGCTTTCTCTGCAATTCTCAGCCCATCTGCTACTTGGACAGGAAATGGGAGACACAGGCATAGTCGTGGCAAGGAAAAAAAAATACGCACAGAGAATAATGGCTTATAGTAAGAGGGACCTAATTTGCTCTGTATGTAGTAAAGCCTTTTGTAATTTCACTGCATAATTTCATTTATGGTTACAGCCATCCTGTAGAGTAGGCCAAATTTATCATGCCCTTAGTGCAACATGCAACTGAGACCAACTCAGGAGCTACAACTCAATGTTTTCCCTCTATTTCACAGCTCACAAAGCCTGAATTCAATTATTGTTCCTAGGATTCTGATCGCGGGCATAATTATTCTACTTACTGAAAATAAGCCGCGTAGGACTTCTAGAGAAGAGATCAAATCAAGGCTTTTTGAGGTCACCAGTGCCACCCAGCCGGCTCTAAGGTGAGGTAGAGCAGAGTGGGAAGCTATTTTGTAAAGGCTAGCAGCAGTGGTGGTATTCAGCTGCTTTGAACCAGTTCAGGCTACCATGGGTGCCGCCCACTTGGCCCGGCATAATACCGTACTATTTAGTCACATTTTCAAGGCCGGGCGCAAGTGTGCAAGGCACGCACAAGCAAAGCACATGTGCAGAAGGCATGCGCGTGAACCAAGCGTGCAGCAAACTGGTGGTAACAATATGTGAAACTGGCTAGCAGTGTATTAGGTGCTTCCAACCTGTTTGATCCTCTCTGTTTGTAAGAAGGATGAGAAGAGAGATTGCGAGATTTAACTGGGCTGCCTTTAAATTTGATGCCTCTGACCTTGGCTGAACGAAGGGTGATGTCCTTTGATGCTCGGGGCTGGCGCCAAAATGTCAAGTTCTGCACCATCTTGGCTGACCTGGCCGAGATTTTTTGTGGAGCAACTGAACCCTACCTTGGTCATTAGGAGACCCGTACTATCTCAGTTTTGCCCAAGGACTTATATGCATGAACTACCTTCACATGCTATTCTCCACCACCATCATGATAAAAACGGGCTGCTGATGTTTGGGAAGCAAACCAAATAAACAAAGTCACCATGAATCAGAAATGGCGTAATGATTAATTCAGTGGTGGGTTTCAAAAATTTTTACTACCGGTTCTGTGGGTGTGGCTTGGTGGGCATGGCAGGGGAAGGTTACTGCAAAATCCCCATTTCTTCCTGATCAGATGGGGTTTGGGAGGCAGAGAATAGATGGGGGTGTGGCCAGTCAGAATTTTTCCTACCGGTTCTCTGAACTACTCAAAATTTCCGCTACCAGTTCTCCAGAACTGGTCAAAACCTGCTGAAACCCACTTCTGGATTAATTCCACAGAGAGATGTCCACCAAAACATGTTCGCTTAATGGCCTCTTAATGGTCTCTCAAGCATTGGCCAAAAAAACCCAATGCAATCCTAGGCTGCATTGATAAATCCTTGGTAAGGCCACACCTGGGATCCTGCATCCAGTTTTGGTTGCCACAATGAAAAAAGTTGTTGAGATTCTAGAAAGAGTGCAGAGAAGAGCAACAAAGAGGATTAGGGGACTGGAGGCTAAACCATATGAAGAACGGTTGCAAAAATTGGGTATCTCTAGTCTACTGAAAAGAAGGACTAGGGGGGTGACATGATAGCTGTGTTCCAATATCTGAGAGACTGCCACAAAGAAGAGGGGGTGAACCTATTTTCCAAAGCACCAGAAGGTGAGACAAGAAGCAATGGATGGAAACTAATCAAGGAGAGAACCAACCTAGAACTAAGGAGACATTTCCTAATGGTGAGAGCAATTAATCAATGGAGTAGCTTGCCTTCAAAAGTTGTGGGTGCTCCACCACTGGAGATTTTTAAGAAGAGATTGGACAGCCATATGTCTGTAATGATATAGAGTCTCCTGCTAGAGCAGGGGGTTGGACTAGAAGACCTCCAAGGTCCCTTCCAACTCTGATGATGTTCTAAACTTGTTCTCTCTCATATCTCTCATATCCATATCCACAATTCTAAATAGAACTCTGTATGTTTGCACCTAATTCCTAACATCTAGGAGTTTCTCCGGATTTTTCCCAGCGTCGTAAACTTTTTCAGAGCTCTTCTGAAATGTGTTGAGTCAGTCATGCTATTGATGTTGCCCGCAGCTGACTTTTGAGTCCCTTTCATGCCTGTTGTTCTCTCTTTCCATTACCTGCAACTGGACTTGCCAAAGATAAATAGGAACTATCCGCCTTGCTTGACTCAGAAGTACCTTTGATCTTTTCTTTTCTGTCCTTATTGATGTCTGGGGTTATCACCCTAAATTTGCTCCCTGGAATAACTAGATTGCTTTTCTGCGCTGAACTTTTTCACATCAATACTTCCCTTTCTGTCGAGATGCCTGTTTCAGCATAACTTCATTTGAAACCAGCTGCCAATGGCTTGTTTTGTAAACCCCCTTCTCCTGCTATCAAATTCTTCATCTTTGAAGCTCCAGATCCCACACCACCATCGGTCTGCTTTAATAAGTGGAGGAATCCTTCCATGTTATTCATAGAGTCTCGGTTGCTCCGCCGTTGCTCACAAATTGATAAAAAAAAAATTAAAGCACAAAATAGATGGGAAGAATGCCAAGGAGTTGATCAAATTCATATGCATCTCTGGCCTTCAGTCGCTCGTCAGTCAGCATGCACATTAAAACAGCTGAATGCACTTCTCTCCACAAGCAAACAAATGCAAAACATTGCCAAAATGGTACTCAGCTCCCACTTGTGTCTTGGAATGAAAACTTTCAGACAACCCATTGATGCCCATATTAAAAAAAAAAAAAATTAAAATGGTCCTATCTCAGCAGGATGATTAGACCAGGCACAACCGAGCAGAAATCCATTCAGCAAAGAAGGCAATTTATCAATTGCAAATTGATTTTAAGAAATCACTTGATGGCACATTAAAAGGATAAGGACAATTGTGGGACACACTCTCTCTCCCTGGTTGTTTCTACTCGTATCAAGAAGGTAAAACTTATTTCTCTAAGAATTGAAGGAAACTCACCCAATGCTGTAAAACCAATCGACCCGAAGGTTCCTATGCAGTTAACAAGCAATATCCCACAATGATTAGAACACAATTTCAAGTCCACAGATATAACATAATAGAAAAGAAAAGAAAAGAAAAAAAGAAAAGAAAAGAAAAGAAAAGAAAAGAAAAGAAAAGAAAAGAAAAGAAAAGAAAAGAAAAGAAAAGAAAAGAAAAGAAAAGAAAAGAAAAGAAAAGAAAAGAATGAGAATGAGAATGAGAAGAAAATTAGGAATAGACTAGACTAGACTAGACTAGACTAGACTAGACTAGGCTAGGCTAGGCTAGGCTAGGCTAGGCTAGGCTTGGCTAGACTTGACTTGACTTGACTTGACTTGACTTGACTTGACTTGAATTGAATTGAATTGAATTGAATTGAATTGAATTGTTGAATTGAATTATGGGCCATGTGTGATTGGACACAAAGGAATTTGGTTTTGGTGCATATGCTCTCAGTGTACATAAAAGAAAAAAAATACATTCATCAAGAGTCATAAGATACAACACTTAGTGATAGTCATAGGATACAAAATATGCAATCAAATCATACTAGGAAACTAAATAAAACAATATAAATCGTAAAGATACAAGCAACAAGGTTATGGGAGGAGATAGGTAATAGGAAGGATGAGAAGAATAATAGTAATACAGTCTTAGTAAATATTAAGAAAGTAAACAAGGTCTGTCCAATCTCTTCTTAAAAAACCTCCAGTGATGAAGCACCCACAACTTCTGGAGGCAACTTGTTCCACTGATTAATTGTCCTCAGTGTCAGAAAGTTTCTTTTTAATTCCAAGTTGCTTCTATTCTTGATTAGTTTCCATCCGTTGTTTCTTGTCTTCCTCTCTGGTGCTTTGGAAAAGAGACCTCTGTGGTCTCTAAGGTAAAGGTTCCCCTCACACATATGTGCTAGTCGTTCCCAACTCTAGGGGGCGGTGCTCATCTCCGTTTCAAAGCCGAAGAGCCAGCACTGTCCAAAGATGTCTCCATGGTCATGTGGCCAGCATGACTCAATGCCAAAGGCGCATGGAATGCTGTTACCTTCCCACCAAAGTGGTCCCTATTTTTCTACTTGCATTTTTTACGTGCTTTCGAACTGGTTGGCAGAAGCTGGGACAAGTAACGGGAGCTCACTCTGTTACGCGGCACTAGGGATTCGAACCAATGAACTGCTGACCTTTTGATCAACAAGTTCAGCATCTTAACCACTGAGCCACCGCATCCCTACCAATTCCTTTATTCTGTTATAGTGAAATGTTCCCAGGAAGTGATGAGGTAAAGGAATTGGAAAGTAATAAAATAAAATTCTGCAACTAACAGTCATATTTTAAGACAGCTGGGAGAAGCTTACTTCAACACTAGAAGGTCCTTAGGTTTGTACACCACAGCTTT